>NC_135811.1:43421766-43745015 GCF_964213995.1 Mustelus asterias | reverse complement strand
TCCCCCCACCCCCCACATGCATGAGATGCAAAATGGGTTCCCGCCGAGCATCAGTGGGAATAGTCAGCTCATCATCAACCCGCCATGATCATTGGGAAAGGAAGAGTGTCACATCATTTCACAACATCAGGAAACCAGTTGTTGGTATCTTGCTATATCTTGCACCATCAGCCACCACAAATCCTGTTGAGAGCAGGAGGGGGATGATGCCTCCCATAGTTCATATTGTAACTGGGACAATGTCCCAGGAGCACTGAGGTGGACATTTTAAACAGCCCAGTTCCACAGCTGGCAGTCCCACTGGCTAACTTTGCAATGGGGACATGGGCCCGATTCATCCATCCTCTTAGAATAATAATCCCTTCTTTGCAGGGCAGTTTCTCTTGGGTCAAGTGCCCTGTCTCAGGAACTTTCCTGACTCACACTACCTGCCTTGAGAATGAAAACCCAGGGAGGTGTGAAAATGTCAGGTTGTAAATGGTTATGCTTTAAATGTCAACATTTTTAAAGATAGAATGAATTTGGTCTAAAAGTTAGATAATCAGCATTTCTACTTGGATACAAGACCCATATGATTCCCTAGTCATGGAAATGTGCTTTAACAGGGAACGTGCATAGGAAGCCATTGCAGGATAGGATTACAAGGATCTCCTTAAAGATATCACTGAATATCACAGACTGGTCAGTCTGTAGGCATTTAAGGGGCTGTGGTTGGGGGGAGGGGAGAGATGGAGAGAGCAGCTAGAGGCAGCCAATCTCAATGGTTCATAACTGCAGGAATGCTGGTGAGAGCTTATGTTTGGATTGAAAAAACTAATTTCATGCAGATCAAATGGAGACTGCAAAATTAGCCTAGCTTAAGCTGAAGGGGGAATCTCCAGCAAAACAGGAAAACTCTCATAATGATAGACCGTTCTCTGGTTAAAACGTGCCTGGTTGGGAAAGGAAAAGAACAGAAGTAAACTTTCCAAGGCTAAGTAGTACTTTGGACTGCTTCCAGGTGAACTGAATGTCTACTCAAGGAACAGAGCACCATAGGATGGGATTTTCGGTTGTGATAAAAGTTAAAGGAAAAAGTTCTCTTCTGCAGTTTAAAGAATAAGTTACCTAAGAAATAGAATCACTACAGTGCAACAGGAGGCCATTCAGCCCATCAAGCCTGCACCGACAATAATGTTTGGTCAATGTTGCTTCTAGTTTACCTGTTAAATAAAAGTCTTAAAACATGAAATGTTGTTGTGCAATTTTTTAAAAATTGACTATAGAAAATTTGGATTTATTTTTAAAAAGTTAATTGTCTCTATAGAGATCATAACATTATAACGGAATTGAATATCAGGGTCTGTGGATAACTCACCCCAATCCAATGCCATTTTTCACAACCACCTGAATTTCCAGCCCTTGGTTTGATGACATGCAAGTGAGTTTGGCGAAAAATTCAATTTGGAAAATGACAGCAATTCTGAGCACTCTTTGCATTCAGTTTGCCAGTTATGCCCAAGATATGCCAGGGTATTTAATCCCCTTTCTTCATAGAATCATAGAATCCCTGTAGTGCAGAAGGAGGCTATTCGGCCCATCGAGCCTGCACCGAACACAATCCCACCCATGTCCTATCCCCAAAACCCCACGCATTTACACTGTTAATCCTCCTGACACTAAGGGGCAATTTGGCATGGCCAATCAACCTAACCGGTGCATCTTTGGACTGTGGGAGGAAACCGGAGCACACAGAGGAAACCCACAGACACAGGGAGAATGTGCAAACTTCACACAAATAGTGACCCAAGCTAGGAATTGAACCGGGTCCCTGGCGCTGTGAGGCAGCAGTGCTAACACAATGCTGCCCATTTTAACCATTTTTAAAAATGTTTTCCATTTTAAGCTAATTCCTAATGCAATTCGTCCATCAAGCTGTAAACATGTACAGATGTTCAAGTATGGTTTAAAAAACAAAAATACATTGGGTTTCTGTGATGCGTGTTCTTTATCTACCAAGCCTTGGAACAAATTAATTGTTAACAGCAAGGCGGAATAATATTGTGTCACTGTGAGGTACCAGGATATCAATGAGTAACCGACACCACAAAAATAACTACATCTCTCAGCAGGTCCTCACACAGACACGAGTGTTTGAATCGCTGTTGTCACCTGACAAAACTCCTCCCAGTGCATAATGTGAAGCTGAGCCTGTGCTCGTGGTTCCTGTGCCAGGGTTTTATTAGCTTGCCGTTCATGAAGTGACAAGCATTCCAGACCGGGAGGGGACGGAATGCAAGCCGCGTTTATAAGCTCAGAAATCTCTTGCAGCTTAACCGAATCCCACTTTAATATGTATCTCCGGCTGGATCACTGGAAATGATTAATTGATAATGATGTTGAGGCTGTTATTGGGAACAGACCGTGCCGTACGCCGCTGCTTGCAGTGAAAGTGAATGGCATTCAAGCTGAGGAATGCATTACACCTGAATCCTATCGGCATTTGGGCGACGCTGAAGGACCAATCGCCTGACACCTAATTGCTCACTTCAAGGTAAAAACACGCACAAAACTATGTTATATCTTCTAACTTCGAATGCAGAGCATTGAAATGGAGTTGAGAATGCAGTTTAATAGGACAGAATAAACTAATGTTTTAATGTAATGTCTAGATACACTCAGCCTACACCCCTTGTGTTGTAGCATTGTATCAGGATATCACATCAGGGGTAATTTCTTTAAGATTCAAATTAGATGTATGCACTGCATAAATAGATTAAATATAAACTAAAATGCGAAGTTCTTGTATTGTATCAGGATATCATCCTTATTCTCTTTTTAAGATTTCAAGTTTTAGTAGTGTGCCTCTATATACACGCATTGTATAAAATGGATTAAATATAAACTGAGATGTGAACAGTACTTGGTATGAAAAAGCTGGAATTTAACATTGAACAATCCGTGATCTGAGGTGCCCAGAGATTTCAACGTGGGTTTTTTTTTTGTGTTTCCCAAGTTTTTTGATGAAGTCATGCAGTATTCTAAAACCAGATTGTAATCTGAATTCTGCACTGGTGTATTAATAAAACACACACACCGGTGGAGGAAAAGTCATCTCAGACACTGACATCAAATGGGTGGGATGGGACCGGTCGCCTGTTTTTGCACAGCGCCTGATATTTCATTCTGTTTTCAGTCAATGGAACTGAGTATCAGCTGCTGCGTATAACAGACCACCTGTTCTGTATTACCCTCCAAGATGACTATCTGGTTCACAGTTTCGGTAAGCTTTCTAATCTTTGACCCAGTTATTTTTATGAATAAGATACTGAGAGCATAAATGCTACCTGGAGGAAATGATTTATCAATAGCTTACAAACATGTGTAACTTGCACATGATTTTTTTTAAAGCAAGTTTACACATCAGAATAGCATTCTGCCATTGGCAGGAGAATTAATTGCTTACACTGAAGGGGGTCTATTTGTTTCCCCCACCCGAGAAATAGAAACAGTTTTTTATTGGTTAGTTGTCTGAAATGTATAGGGCACCAAGACTTAATCATGTACTATCTGCTACTTTATGATCAGAGTTCTGCCTTTGAGTTCATGTAAATCGGATCATCAGGCCCTCTGTTTGGAAATGTACCTTCTCTTGACAGTGAAGTAGAAAGAGTCAAAATTTGACGTGTGCAATGGAGAATGACTCGAGTGAGAGAAAGGCCATTATTTTCATACTCTGCTGCTCTGACTGAACTGCTCCGACTCCCTCTCTGTGATGAATGATGTAAAATTAAAGTTAAATGTCTTGATTAAATCTAATAAGCCATTTTAAGCAGGTGTGGAAAACAGAGACTGTGACCTGATTAAATGCCCTGTGAGATAATTTATTCAGTCAATCACCTCATGGAAGTTACAGTGAACATTTTTGGACCCCAGCCATCATTTCATTCATGCTGTGCCGATATCTGGTAAGATGTGTGAGTGAGAGTAGCCCTGGAAATCCTTTTTTTTTTGGTTATATTCTTTAAGGAATGTGATATTTCATTAATGAGGCTGATGTACTGAAGCAAATAGGCAACAGCTCCTGGAGCAGGAAGAGGAAACAAGTTTCGATTTTACTCCTGTGAGAGCTGTCAGCACTAGTTCCTGCTAGCAATTATTTCAGTACAGAAACCTGGGTTTAGTGTTGAACTGTTTAGTAATTGATGTAACCTTTGATCCAATTTACCAAGGGTTGATTTTTATTTTAAATTGGTCATTCTTTTGAGTTGGCAATTATGTTTGACAAATGAATTCGGAATTCTCCAAGTTGACTTGCTGTTCATAATACAGATTTTATTACATATCTGTTAAATTTACAGGTTACTGGGCTGGAGGCTGCAAATGTAACTACATCACATTTATAAAGATATTTAAAGCCCTGTTGGTGGAGTGGTGGACATTGTCACAAGGGATGGAAAAATTGGAGAACAGCCAAAATTGACTTGTGCTAAATTGACTTTAAAATTTTCCCCTCTCACCTGCTTTAGGCATTTGTCAATGAAGGCGATTTTAAGGGTCTATTTCAGGGAGATGATGCTATAGTGATACTGGAATACTTATCCAAGTGCCCAGATTGGCTAATGCTCTGGGTGCAGAAACAGAAAATGTTGGAAAATCTCAGCAGGTCTGACAGCATCTGTCGAGAGAGAGCAGAGCCAATGTTTCTGACCCTTCATCAGAGCTGAAGACAAGGAAAGTCACACCAGGTATTAATCTCTGAAATGGCTGAGCAGGTCACTCTGTTCCAGGGCAATTAGGGATGGGCAATAAATGTTGGCCATCCCATGGAAGAATACATTTTTAAAAAAAAAAACGTGTCAGTAAGGCACTCGAGCTTTATTCATCCCAGGGTTGTGGTCTTTTATGCTTTAAAGCCTTCTTGAGGTCATGTCACATGTCAAGGTTATAGATAGCATCCAATTAGAAAGAGAAGTCAAGTTAGATGAAGCAGTTATGTCATACTTAGGAATTAAGTCAAACTGTGCAATTTAATATGAGTGAAAATTACTTGCACATTGGAAAAAAAACTTTAATGATATGCCTATTACCTGAATGACGTAGTACTAATTCAGAATGAATTTTTGGTAAGCACTGCTGTCTCTCAGCACCAAGGACTCTGGTTCAATTCCAGCCTTGGGTCACTGTCTGTGTAGAGTTTGCACATTTTCTCTGTCTGCGTGGGTTTCCTCCCACAATCCAAAGATGTGCAGGTTAGGTGGATTGGCCAAGCTAGATTGCCCCTTAGTGTCCAAAAATGTGTAGGTGGATCAGCCATAGCAAATGCATGGGGTTACGGAGACCAGGCGGAAGGGTGGGCCTGGATGGGATGTTCTTTCAAAGAATTGATGCAGACCCAATGGGCCAGATGGCCTCTTTCGACTGTTGGAATTCTGTGAAGGTTGGAAGCATTCTTAGGATGTTAGTTAATTTAGTATTTACAGTGTCAAGCTAAGTTGGAGCAGCACTTAATAAAACGGATTGAATAATGAGCTATATATTGCTAAAACAGGAAAGGATATATTCTAGCCTGTTACACTAAAACTGTACAATGTGTTACTCTGCAGTGTCTTATATTGGCCACCTAATTGCAAGATAGAAGTGTTAATAAAATGACTAAGTGATGTTGGTAAACTGGATTAACTGGCGTTCTTGCCTTGAAACATGGAGATTGGGAAAAATTCCACTGAGGTATGCAATACGTGCCAAACAGTACAGGAAAGTTCATCCAGGATACTACGTGAAGGTAGGGTATGATTATAGAGCACAGGTTCAGAGTTTGAGATTAATGTTTAAAAGAATTTCTTCCTCGACGGAATAATCAACATTGAAATGGATTTCCAGAGAGTATATTGGAGTTGTTGAAATGTGTTCTGTGGTTTTAATGCTGTAAACGAGAGAGCCAGAAAAGATGAATAGTCTTTCTCATCTGTACTAATCTTATAGCATTCACAAAATTGACAACTTAAAACATCGCCTCCTCCACACACATTTTTAGTGACAACTGTCCCAACTCAATTTATGGTTTAGAATTAAATGACCCAACTGACACATGAGAGCTGATTTTCAATTTGTACTAGTGGATTTTGGTGATGTTTCTGAAGACTACATTACTCAACTCTGCCCAATGCAGCTGATGACCAATGCTTAGTATACTGTCATAAAGAGACACGGGCTGCTGAAATTATATTTAACACTGTCAGTGCAATATTACATGATATAGTTTGTTCTCTTGGCATTACCTATGGAAGAGAAATAAAATATTGTGTGTGGAACGGATTTGAACTTCCTCTGCCTGGCAGGAAGAGGGGTTTTAGCTGAGTTGGAATGGAGGTGGCGGGCTTGCTAATTCTTCACCACTCCACCAACATTTTTCCAGGACCATCTGCTGGGGTGAACGAGACACCAACCTGAATCCAGTAGGAGGCTCATTGATGTCCGGGGTCCTGCAATAAAGAACAAAGAGAAGTACAGCACTGGAACAGGCCCTTCAGCCCTCCAAGCCAATGCCAATCATGATGTCCTAACTAAATTGAAAAGAACATTCTGCCCTTATTTGGTCCATATCCCTCTATTCTCCCCTATTCATGTACCCATTCAGATGCCTCTTGAATGTTGCTAATGTGCCTGCTTCCACCACCACCTCTGGCAGCACGTTCCAGGCACCCACCACACTGTGAAAATCTATTTCCCCCCCCCCCCCTCTCGCCATGAAGCTGTGCTCCCTTGCAATGTACATAGGATCCTGTGCCATTTTTAACTATCCACTGGATAGAGTGACTGCCAAGAGTGCTTCACTCAATAAAGCACAGAGGAGACCTAGAAATTATTTGAGTGAGGCGAGGAGTAACTACCCTCAGCTTCCCATTTTCGCTTTCTCTTCCCCCCCCCCTCCCCGCCCCCGCCCAATGCACACTATCAAGACCTCCACCTTGTTACCCAAACCCCAGCCTAATTTCACTTTGCAGCTCTTGGTTCATATCCTTTTAGGTTATGGCACTTCAAGTGCTTATCCAAGTAGTTTAAACTGTATTTATATAATTGTCTCTCTGCCTCCACTCTCTCTCATTCTAGATGTTTCCCCCTCCTCTGTTTTCGATTTATCTTTTATTCCCTTACTGTCCTTTCTGCTTTGATCCTTTGGGGGTGGAATTTTCCCCCAAAAAAATGACTTGTGGACTGGGTTCTCTGATCTCACCTGCAGCTGGGATTCTCCTGTCTTGCTGCAGTAAACGGAGATTTAGCAGAAAGCTGAGAATTCCAGCCTAATGGGTGAGAAAACCAAAGTGATCCGATACATATTGCAATCTTCTCACTAGTCTTTTTTTTGGGAGAGGGGTGAGTTTTACACCAATTCTGAGGGGCGGGGCCTAAACATGCCAGCAAGCCTGGCTTCACAGATATTGGACTTCTCAATCTCAAAGTGAAATTGCTGATTTCCCCCCTCCCCCCGCAGACGTCAGGACACCCCCTCTTCACTGAAGGCATGTTTCCTCAATTGCCACACCCACAACATAGATCGTTGACATTGGGGCCTTCCCTATGGGTACCCCTTCATGATCATCCTTTATGCTTCACCCTCCTTCATGACACTTTTTTTTTCACCCCCTTGGCACTGTCCCAGCACCCTGACAGTGCCCAGCTATAGTAGTCGGGGACATAGGCTTGCATGGCCATCGTGTCTGTGGAAGCTAGTTGTGATTCTCGCCAGGTTCCTGCTGCGCCTGAGGATCAGAGATTCGTGGGAGCAGGAAGAATCCTGTGTCCAACAGACTCGGCATATTTAAATGATGGGCTGGGAGAGTCCCAAAGGGGGTTCTAACAGCTGGTGCTCTATGCTAGGCCCCTCTCCCATGTTTTTCCCCTACCCTGCGTGTCCCCAAGTGATCTGTGCTGAGCGCAACAGGGCTAGAAAATCGCCACGTGTGTCTCTCTGATACACCTCTTGGTTTTATTTTTTCATTGCTTCTTTTTGACACATCCGATAATTTCCCTTCTCTCTTTGCTGCCACTTCAACCAATGATTGCTTTGGTTTTTTGTCTGCTCATTATCACTTGATCTCTTTCTCTGACTCTTTCTTTCCCATTACATTCTACTCACTACCTCCATATTCTGCTTGCTTCTATCGAACTCCTTGCTCTTTCCTGATTTAAGGGCTGACTTTCAATTCTGAGGTCCAGTCCTTGCCTGAGGACATCCCGTTGATGTCCAAATGAAATTTTAAGATGGATATGTAAATGGATGAGCTGTAGGCAGGAGGCTTCAATGTTGAAATCTGGGTCATACACTGGCCGTAGAACTCTGACTGCAATTGAGAGGCTTTGTGGTACATATTTTGCCAGCAATTGAGCAGCTTAATGTATTTTTTAGTGACTGTTGCTGCTCAGAGAACAAGCAAAGACATTACTCCACCACCGCATACATCTCCCATTCATTTTGATCTTTATTTGGGCATTGGGAAAACTCGCCTGACTTGAGCAAATGTTGAAGATCTTTCTGTCTGGCACCCATTCATGTCCTGCGTGTCAGGAGGAATATAGAAGGAAATGGCAGAATTCCATCCTGAGCATGTTATATTCTGGACCTGGTAAGAAGTCTCAACATTAGGTTAAAGTCCAAGTTTATCTGGAAGCTATTCAGGACCTGGAAGAGAACAGTAGCGTCTGGGCCCAGGTGAAAGCAGGGATGCCTGTGGTCTGAGGGTATCCTTAAAAACAATGTGGAAACATTGGTAAAGGAGTGACATTTTGGAAGAAGAGCTGGAAATTCCACTGCAGCTGCATTGCTATTACTAAATGACATTTACATGTCGCCTATTGGAGAAGGTTTTAGGAGTTGCTTGGGGATATTTTGAGTTACTATAATGAACCAAAATGGGAGATGGTGAATGCCTGTTTTCTACATCTCCTGATTGGTTACTTTCATTAAAGTGAATGGGAGATGTATGCAGTGGCAGAGTAATTAGCACTGCTGCCTCTCGGCACCAGGGACCCGGATTCGATTCCAGACTTGGGTCACTGCCTAATATGGAGTTTGCACATTTTCCTCGTGTCTGCATGGGTTTCCTCCCAAAAGATGTGCAGGTTAGCTGGATTGGCTATGCTAAATTGCCCCAAGATGTGTAGGTTAGATGGATTAGACATGCTAAATGTATGGGGTTAAGGGGATAGGGTGGGGTAAGATGCTCTGTCAGAGACTCAGTGCAGACTCAAACCAGTTGCTGATTTGTTATTTTCCATTTTGTTGTATTGCACAAAATCAAAATGATCCCCATTGTGAGATAAGATATTTGTGATTGTTTCAGTGTGCTATACAATGAAATGATCACAGGAAACACAGCTGCTAATATAATATCAGGGATGATCAGTCCATCCCTTACAAATGGGATTTGTTTTTTCATGATGTGGAGATGCCGGCGTTGGACTGGGGTAAACACAGTAAGGAGTTTAACAACACCAGGTTAAAGTCCAACAGGTTTATTTGGTAGCGTTTGCTACCAAATAAACCTGTTGGACTTTAACCTGGTGTTGTTAAACTCCTTAATTTGTTTTTTCACACAGCATTGAAATATTTACTTTATCGCGATTAGCTTAAATTTCATACTCTCTCAAAAACAGTGTGTGCCAGATGGAAAACTTTCATTTGCACGGATTTCCAGCCTCACCACGGAACAAAGATGCAAGTTTCTGCACCAAAATTCAGCGCCCAGTGAATTTGCTTTGCATGTACAGAATGCATGAGGTCATGCAATGTAGCAGCAAGAGATATCTCATCGTCATAAGGGAGCAGACAAAAGGTTTTGAATCACCATTGTATGTCATTGTGACACATTGACGAAAGCATGCAGGCATCCCGCTGAATGCCTGTGGTCTCAGTGATGGCCTCAGTGATTTTTGCAGGATTTGGGTCAGTGTGCCGGGCACCCAAAGGCAAAGGGGAATTCAATTGATTTTAGTCTTACGCTCACGTTGAAAGAAACGTTTGACTTTCTCCATTCCGTACCTGTCCTATTCATTACCGATCCACCACAACACAATCTGAGCATAAACATTCATTAGCTTGCTTTTAACGTGTGCATTGTTCAAGGAAGACAGATATAAATGTACAAATTGGTGTGGTCGGGGGCAACAACCTGAATGACAATGCAGCAGATTTTAGACAATTTATAATGAAATGGCAGTGAAGGTCTGGTTTGTGCAAAATGGTGTTTAACCTTCCTTTAATCGAGCCAAATCCACTTTGGATTATGATAGTGATGGAAGAATATGACATGAGATGGAGAAAAGCTGGAAAATGGGTGTGGTGAACCATAGTTGGTTACCACTGAGTGCTGAGCCATGGATGGTCAGCACTATGGGGTTTGTAGATATGTTACTGTAATTACTGTTGGTGTTAGGGTTGGGCTGTTCTACCTGTTGATATTGTTCTGTGGTACACTCCAGTTGGCTCCGCCTACCAGGGGAAGTATAAAGGTCACTGCACTGCCTGGAGACCCTTTAGTCTGGGATTGTATTGTATATAGTGTGCTCCATTCTTGTCAGTAATAAAAGCCTTTATTTCCCGGGTACATTCTAGCCTCCCGAGTGATTTAATCGCGCATCAATGGGATAATGGGCAGAGGTTTCCCTTTGGTTTTCAACCAGAGTCTGAGATGGGGAAAAAAAAATGTGTAGCTCTTCAACTGCAGAGCCAAGCTTTTAGTGAGACTTTCAGGCACTCTGAAGAAAAATAATGAGGGCTTGGGGCCTGTTGGGGAGTGCTGGGTAATTACATTCAAATGTATTCAAAAACCTCAACATCACCAGCGAGGGGCATGGAAAAATCAGGAAATGCGACTTTGGGGGCGGGAATTACATTCCCTGATTCTCGCCATATTTTTCTCTCGCGTTGTCCTTCTCTTTGGCGAACGCAGGCTGTAAAATCGCCCCGAATATTAGCTCCCGTTGAAGCATGGTCAATGGTTGTGATTGTAACTTGCAGTGATGGAGAAAAGTGGGAGATGTCAGATTAGATGTCAGTTGTATGTATTGTCCAATTTTTTTGTTAAATTTATAACTTGGGGTTGGTTAGCTCAGTTTGCTGGTTTGTGAAGCAGAGTGATGCCAACAACACAGGTTCAAATCCCGTATTGGCTGTGGTAATTCATGAAGGCCCCACCTTCTCAATCTTGCCCCTCGTCTGAGGTGTGGTGATCCTCATGTTAAGTCACCCACCAGTCAGCTCTCCACCTCCAAAGGGGGTCATCTGGAACTGACTTTAGCTTGATTACAAGAATTATAAAGCTAATGTTTGGTGGGTCCACTCTTAACACCAAAACACAAGCTAGTGCAACTGTAAATACCCATATTCTTTCTCAATAATAATAATAATGACAAGTGCAATTCTTTTCATACAAACCATGTGAGATATGGGCATAGTTGAATCCTCATCAGGCAATTTAGAGCATTTACTACAGAACCACACTATCCAGACTTAACTCACATACACAAATGTAAGAATGGGGACAAAAACTAGCAAATCCTTCCCAATGACCCATGAAACTTAATGAGACGAGTCTGTAAGATCTTAAAATCCTTAGGGATCACCTTTGATATCTCCACCTCCAGCAGCACCCTTGGCATCACCATCAAATATTCTTACTTCCAACTAATGCACTGTTCACAGAATGTGTATGACTATGGTACCAATAAGCATCAAAGTGTCCCTGTGTTTTCTTAAGACAAAATTTAAACATCAACATCATTAGAATATATCAATGTATTCTTAGAGGAGCATTAAAAGCACAAAACAAATGAAAATAGTTTTATTCCAGTTAGTACAAAAGCTTGCATAATATGAATTTGCAAGCTACTTCAAGCTTGTATTTAATGGGCATTTGTCATCTGAAGCGCAGTTAATAATGCGACCATTAAAATTATTATTAGTTTTAAATTCTGTCTATTTTTCCAATCCAAATCTGTGCTTTCTTTAAAAATGAAGCTGTGAGCACTGATGAGATTGTCACAGGACCACATTGGGAGAACTTATTGTGATTGTACATCGTTTAAAAACCAGATGATTCAGCAATTTTGTCGTTTCAGCTATCTGTGCTAATGAACTCCTTCCTGTTATCTGAGTCACTAACATTGACTAGCCAGTTCCCTTGATCTATTAAAAATAGATCAAGAACAATTAACTGAAAAAATGCAATGATGCTAAGTCAATAACCATTCTTTTGAAGCTTTTTGTTAACTGGTAATAGTAGCCCTTCCTCTTTGAAGACTATTTGAGATGGGAAAAAAAATTGAGTATGAATCATTTGTCACACTTTGACAATCGTTTAATATGATAGTTCATACTAAGCCATTATTTTTAGGCCTTTTGTTTTTGATTTGATCCATAGTTCCTCCAAGCACTCTTTGCCAGGTCAAAGAGATTTTCTTTCTCTTGAAGCACCTGTTGACCACATCTGTATTAATCTTGCCTCAGAGTGGCACCCCTTTCAAGGATGTATTCCTCCTTTTGTTCTGGTTTGCTGCCCCTTGCAATAGTACCATTCAGATCAGCAACTCTGACTGCAACACGCCATGGTGGCACACTTTAGAACAGGCCCTTCGGCCCACCAAACCAGCGCCGACACATGGCGCCTTTCTAAACTAAAGGCCTTTTGTCTCTACACAGCCCTTATCCCTCTATTCCCTGTCTATTCGTGTATGTCAAGATGCCTCTTAAACATTGCTATTGTATCTGCTTCTACCACCTCCTATGGCAGCGCGTTCCAGGCACTTACTTTAGGATTACAATACTCCACATAACCGTTCAGCTATTTAATAACCATCTTTTAATTGGGGTTTGCCTGCAGTGAGGTCAGATACCTGCACATTTCTTGTGTACAGACATCTCCATGTAAGGTTTTATTGTGCAAACCTAAAGCCCCTATATAATATTTCTCTCCATTCTGAATACAATATACATGAGAAAATTATTTTAGTGCTTTGTAATATTGAAACACTAAATTGCTTTTGCAGCTCTAATTATAATCAACATTCTGCATGTAACTGATTCCTCTTCACCTTTTTATGAAGAGTATGAAGCATTTTTTACCTACTCCTAGTTTATCCAATGATGTGGTACCAATCTCTGCCATGGGTTTCCTGGATTAACTCGAGCGTGCCATCCACACACTCATAGAATGGTTTGAGCAGAGCCCATTGTCTACCTCTGAAGCTGCAATTCACTTTGTGCCATTCCTTGCCTTTTCCCCATAGCCCTGCAAATAGTTTCTTTTCTGATAATGACCAGATTTCTTTTTCAAAGCGTCATCTGACCTGTCCTGTGATGGGAGGCTGAGTAAATTGGGCTTATATTTTCTGTGGCGTTTAGGAGAATGAAAGGTGATCCCGTTAAACCGTAATCCAAAACACGGGTGGACGATTTGGGACTAAATTAGGAGAAATTGCTTCACTCAAATCTTTGGAATTCTCTACCACAGAGGGTTGTGGATGCCCCATCGTTAAAGACATTTAAGGCTGGGATAGACAGATTTTTGGTCTCGGAGAATTAAGGGAAATGGGGAGTAGGTGGGGAAATGAAGTTGAAACCCAACATCTGCCATGATCATATTGAATGATGGAGCACGCTCAATGGGCCAAATGGCCTACTCCTCCTCCTATTTCTTGTGTTCATTCTCAGGCATTGCACTTTTCGCCGTTGCTTCTTTTGCCAATTATCCTAAACCTGTGCTCTCTGGTTCTTGATCCTTACATCAATGGGAACGATTTCTCCCCATCTATTCTGCCCAGAACCTTTGTAATTTTAAATACCTCTATCAAATTTCCCCTCAACTTTCTTTTCTCCAAGAGAAACAATCTCAACTCCGCCATTTTATATATAAATGAAGTTCCTCAGCCCCAGAACCATTCTTGTGAATCCTTTCTGCACCTTCTTTGTTGCTTTCACACCCTTCCTAAAGTGTGGTGCCAAGAACTGGATGCAATGCTTCAGTTGAGGTCAAACCAGTGCTTTATACAGGTTTAACATCATTTCCTTGCTTTTGTACTCTGTGCCCCTAGTGATAACACCCAGGATGCTGGATGTTTTATGAATAGCCCTTTCAAGCTTTCCTGCCACCATCAATGACTTATGTACATATACACCCAGGTCCCCTGTTCCTGCATCCTCTTTAGAATGGTACCATTTGTTTTATATTCTTCCTACCAGTGAGTCACCTGACACTTCCCTGCATTGAATTTCATCTCCCACTTGTCCATCCATTCCACCAACCTGCCAGAAGTTCCACACTATCCTCCTCATGGTTCACTATAGTTCCAAGTTTTATATCGTATGCAAATTTTGGAGCTGTGCTCTGTACACCAAGGAACTCCCATTACAAACCTTTCTTCGGTCTAAAAAAAGAACTGATCACCATTACTCGTTTCCTGTCGCTCAATTTTGTATCCATGTTGCGACTGCCGCTTTTATTCCACTCAAGTCTGTTGTGTGGCACTTTAACAAAAGTCTTTTAGAGGTCTGTATACACCGCATTAGTCCCATCAACCCTCTACACCTCATCAAAAAACTTAAGAAAATTAATCAACTTGCCCTTCAATCCATTCTGACTTTCCTTAATTAGTCTGCATTTGTCAAGATGACTATTAATCCTGAATAATTGCTTCTAAAGCTTTCCCCATCCCAAAGTTAAACTGGCCTGAAATTGCAATTTCTTTTTCCACCTTCTTTGAACACGGATGTAATATTTGCAATTCTCCAGTTCTCTGGCTCCAGCTCTGAATCTAAGGAAGAATGGAAAATTATGGCCAGTGTCTCTGCAACTTCTAAACTCACTTCCTTCAGTATTCTTGGTTGCATCTCATCTGGTCCTGGTGCCTTATCAGCCTTAAGAACAGACAACCTATTCAAATACCTTCTCCTTATCCATTTTAAATCATTCAATTGTCTGAGCTATTTTCTTTTTCATCATGACCTGGGCAGCATCTTTTTCTGAACATAGAACATTACAGGCCCTTCGGCCCTCGATGTTGCGCCGACCAGTGAAACCAATCTAAAGCCCATCTAACCTACACTATTCCAATATCATCCATATGTTCATCCAGTAACCATTTGAATGCTCTTAATGTTGACAAGTCCACTACTGCTGCAGGCAGGGCATTCCACGCCCTTACTACTCTGAGTAAAGAACCTACCTCTAACATCTGTCCTATATCTCTCGCCCCTCAATTTAAAGCTATGTCCCCTCATGTTAGCCATCACCATCCGAGGAATAGAACATGGTGGGCCTTCATCAATAATCTCAGCCGGTAGGGGAATTGAACCTGTGCTGTTGGCATCGCTCTGCGTCACCAGCCGCCCACCAACTGAGCACTGCTGCCTCACAGCGCCAGGGAACCGGATTCGATTCCCAGCTTGGGTCACTGTCAGTGTGGAGTCTGCACATTCTCCCCGTGTCTGTGTGGGTTAGATGCAAAGTATTTATTTAATATTATTGTGAAATAATATGCCTCC
The DNA here is from genome assembly GCF_964213995.1 of Mustelus asterias. NCBI lineage: Eukaryota > Metazoa > Chordata > Chondrichthyes > Carcharhiniformes > Triakidae > Mustelus > Mustelus asterias. Next base: position 43,729,495 of record NC_135811.1, on the reverse strand, counting down.
TGTTTTCATGAATAAATCCTCTATTCCATAGAGGTCATAGAATCTCTACAGTGCCCCAGGAGGCCATTCAGCTTAGAGTCTGCACTGACTCTTGGACAGAGCATCTTACCCAGACCTTATCCCCGCAGCCCCACATATTCACCCCACTAATCCCCCTGACCTACACATGTTGGGACATTTAAGAGGCAATTTAGCATGGCTAATCCACCTAACCACACGTCTTTGAAGTTTGGGAGGAACCCGGAGCACTGGGAGGAAACCCATGCAGACATGAGGAGTACAAACTCCACACAGGCAGTCACCCAAGGCTGGAATTGAACCCGGGTCCCTGCCACTCTGAGGCAGCAGTACTGACCGGTGTACCACCGTGTCACCCATAATCAGCTCCGCTCCTTCCCACCCCTTTACTATTTATATGTCATTTGAAGGCTTTTGGATTCATTTTGGTGTTTATTTCCAGTCTCTTCCCCTTCTCTCTCTCTCTCTCTCTGCAATTCTCTTCTTTGCTTCTTCAGTTCCCCTCTGAACCTTCTATATTCAGCCTGGTTCTCAATTGTATTATACAGCTGACATCTGTGATAAGCACACCTTTTTCTGCTTCATTGTAATCTATTTTTCACCTTCCAGGGAGCTCTGGATTTGTTTGCCCTATCTTTCCCTTTCATAGGGGCAACTTTGCTAAGTTAATTATTCTTCTTCCGGATTGCACGTTGTCCTTTTCCATAGTCAACTTAAACCTTCTATAATGATCGCTATCCCCTAAATGTTCCGCCACTGACATTCGATCAGATTGCCCCCACCTCATTCCGGAAAACCTGCTCCAACAATGATTCCATTCTTATTGAATTAGAAACGCTGATGTAGAAAATTCTCCTGAACACACTCTAGGAACTCTTGCTCCCCTCTGTCTTTTGCACCACTGCTATCTCGCTCTATATTTGGATAATTAAAATCCCCCATTATAACTATAATTCTTGCACTTCTCTGTAATTTTCTTTGCAGATTTGTTCGTCTACCTCTTTCCCACTAATTGGTGGCCTATAGACTACACTGAGTAATGAAATGTCGCCTTTTTTTTTGTTCATTATCTCGAGCCGAATGGGTTCTATTCTTGACCCCTCTGGAATATCCTCTCTCTATAGTCCTGCAATGTTTCTCTTAATTAATACTGCCACCCTTTCTCCTTCCCTGTCATGTGTGTATATCGTGGGCAGGATTCTCCGGCCCCAGGCCTGCATGTGCGCGCACGCACATACACAGCCTCCTTTACAAAATAACACTATTCTTTAAAATATATATTTTTTAATAACATCCATTCTTACAGCTACATGAAACATGAAGACTCACCCCACATTTCATTTCCCTTGTTCCCATGTCACTTAGATGTTAATTGAAATGCTTTATTTAATCCTTATTATATATTTTTTTTAAATGGCATTGTGCAGGGCTGGCCTGTATTGTTGAGGGACAGTTGTACTTTTTCAGATTCAGAGGCCAATGTTGAACTTCCCTTCCAGTGAAACAATTTACTGTAGAGTTGTGCTGTTTAATGCTGAAAGTGCTATAATTGTATTGCAAAGTGTGTAGAGATTTGTTAATGGTATATTCACACAGTAGTGTGTGTGCTTCAGATGGGGGATCAGAGTTTGAAATTGGGGCACAAAATAGAAATGCTCAGGAAAGCAACATCACTTTGTAAGCATCTTATTCCAATTCTCATTGTCCTGGTCGTCTTTATGTTGACGTAGTAAACTGACATGATGAGAGTTTTAATTCTCTTCCAGTTCAGTCGGTCTCTCTAAGCTCAAGCAGGGTTGAGCATGCAAAAAAAAAAAATTCAGTTCATTCATTTCGATGACTGGGAAATTCCCAGCAATTGAGACTAGGAGCAGGAATAGACCAGTCGACTCCTCAAGCCTGCTCTGCCCTTCAATGTGATCATGGCTGATCCTCTATCTCAGGCCATACTCCCACACACACTCTCTCCACTACAACTGTGACTACACTTTTTATTGATGGTAAAGCACTTTGGAACTTCCTGAGGTCATGCGAGATGCTGTATAAATTCAAAATATTCGGTATAGGTAACTTGCCTGATTCAATTCAGAATATTATTCTGCCGAGATGAGTTTTGGTTACTAGACACTTTATGATTTGTACTATCACATGCCAGAGGATCAATAAAGTCAAAATTGTTCAATTCTGATCATGAAACGTAACAATCTTAGATATTTGCTGCTCTGTTATTCTGATTTCATCTAACAGCTATCAAATATAAAATGGGACTAACAACTTGGTGGAAAAGGAAATGTTTATGGATACATACTCTTTGAGAAATTAAGGATCGCCAACATGGAAAATATGATCTAACTGAAATATTTTAGTATGACCTTTACATTAACCACAGCTGCAAACAGGGTTTTATTTGTTTCACTCCCTTGGCACAAACGTAAGCGATCAGTGACTAGATTTCTGTGAGAGCAAATTTTTAGCACCCCTACTTTCACCTGCTTTGGCATAAAGGGTGATGGGATGAATTTGTTCATATCAATGAAAATGCATGGTGCAAATCATTGGCGGAAGAATATGAATGAGGTATTCGGAATCTACAGTTTAAATATTAATGCCATAATATTCTTCGCACAGGAGGAAATTTTAAAACACAGCAGAATCTTCACCAGTGGGTTTGTATTTGTAGTAGGGCCTGCTTTCGTTTAAGACTCATGTACTGTTTTCAATATCTTTTGAGCCCTAGTTACTGACCCACTCCTTTCCCATTGGTAGAATATCTGGAAGGATCGATTTTGAAGTTTCTCTCTGATTTGGTCAAGGTGCCAGAACACTCCCAGCTGGAATGGGGTCATTTCAGGGTTCCTCCCAGAGTGCTTTGAATTTTATGAGAGGCTGTTTGTACTGGAGCTGGGTGCCGTGAGAGTTCAACTTATTATAGATTGGCAAAGTAATCAGACGTGCTGCTGAACTGAACCAAAACCTTGCTAATTTACCATCTGAACACTCCTATCATTGCTAATTCATAGCAAACTGCAAATCTGTGTGAAAGTGGACATGGTGACAACAGAAAATGCCATTAGATTATAGTGGTCACTGCTGAGGATTTTCATCTCTCCAAAATAAGGCTAGGCAGAAAAATCCCCATTTTGTTTTATTTTATAGTTTATAGCGATTAACCCGTACTGCTAATATTTCCTGAGGATAGTGAGGCCAGAACTTGGGGGTCATAGTTTGAGGATAAGAGGTAAACCTTTTAGAACTGAGGTGAGGAGAAATTTTCTTCACCCAGAGGGTGGTGAATGTGGCGAATTCACTACCACAGAAAATAGTTGAGGCCAAAGCATTGTCTGATTTTCAAGAAGAAATTGGATATAGCTCTTGGGCCTAAAGGAATCCAAGGATATGGGGTGAAGAGGGAGGATCAGAATATTGAATTTGATCAGCCATGATCAAAATGAATGGGGGAGCAGACTTAATGGGCTGAATGGCCTACTCCTGCTTCTAGTTTCTATGTTTAATCAATGGGGGGGGGGGCGGGGGGAAAGAAATAAATACACATGATTGGATAGGAAAAAATCTCTTCAGATTGCCACTTATTTGGCTCCACTTTATGTCTGAGAAATGCCTCAAACTGCTTCACGTGAGTTTATGTATTTTGAAGTGCAGTTACATTGGCAAATGCAACAGCCAGTTTACACACAGCCAGATGACACACCAGATGAATGACCGTTTCATCCATTTTGGTGGTTGAGGGAAGAAATGTTGGCCAGGGAAGAAATGTTGGCCTGGGAACCGACAGAATTCACAGCTCTTCTTTGAAAAATGTCATGGCATTTTTATAAGCACGCCTTGATTAAATGCTTTATCCAAAGGACAGCACCTCCAACAATGTAGCAGCCTCAGTGCTGCATTGAAATGTCAGCCACGTTGAAAGCTCAAGTCGCTAGAGTAAAAAACCTTCCACTGAGAGTTCTCTCAACAGAGCCATGGTTATATTGAGAATATTATTATTGCAGCAACAACGAATGAAGTGAATAAGGCAGACCTTTCCGCATCAGAGTATACTGCCTTTCTCATTCTTCTTTCCAAGATATCCTAAGTGCAACAGAGAGGCTGAGATTGTGATGTGCTATTCGGTAGACTTGCATGGACAGTGAGCCATCAACATTGCATTACCATTGGCCATGAAGAATAATTTTAATCCAACAGTCTCGCACTCTTGCATAAGACACCTTAAAAATGAGAAATGTTGGCTTCTAACTAATTAAAGACTATGGGCAGAATTTTTTTTTCCCCAAGTGTTGTTGAGAAAGGAGCAGTCCCACAATGTCACTTAAATGACTGATCCAAATAGAAAAGAAGGCACACAGACCCCCACCCTTAGGGACCACTTCCATGCTCCCCCAGCGAGGGCAGCTGGCGAACAGAACGTTTGTCGAAACCTGTTGGAAATCCTGCCAGTGTAACGTTACGTCAGCTGGGACAGGAATCACTTGTGTGCACGGATGAAACAGTGGGGAAGCCTGCTTGTTAGCGTATTTATAATGGGGTTCCCAACCTTGCATGGTGGAACCCCATTTACATAATTGGCAGGGGGTGGACACAATCGCAACGGGATATCCCACCAGCATAAAAGTCATTTTGAAACTTCAGTTGGATTCTGGCCCCTCTAGCTTTTCCACTGAAATTGGGGGCAGAAAACGTCCCTCCCCCCCACCGCCCCCCCCCCCCCCCCCGCCAATCCCCATAACATATTAAAAGTGAATTACATGATTTAATTATTGTGTGTATGATTTGTGCCCTTTTCTTCTTTCATTCATGGGACATGGGTTTCATTGGCTGGCCAACATTTATTGCCCCTCCCTAGTTATCCTTGAAACCTGAGTCACTTCCTAGGCCATTTCAGAGGGCAGATGAGAGTCAACCACATTGTAGTCCCTTCTCTGCCTTATTGGTTTTTTGTGTCCTCCACAAATAAATGCTTCCCTAGTTGATGGACAAGCATTAATAGGTGGCTGGATAGCCAACTAACAAGAGATTTCAGAGACACAAATCCTGATGCCTTCATCTGTGAATAACCCTGGTGCACTTGCATCAATTATAGGCATTCCTTTTGTGACTATTGCTGTAGGCTCCTTGTCTGCCAAGACCGAGGCCCTCAAATAAATCCTGGGAGGGAGTAGTGAAGGGCAACCAAAGAGTTACTGACTGCAGCCAGCAGCTCTTCCCGGCTGCATTTTAAAAATGTATTTGCTGTTTTGTTGAGTGGGCTTGGGGAGACCTAACACCTGCTGTACTCGGGAGGATCCAATTTGGAAGAGACGAGCTGAACAGGCCTCAGGCTTGTAACTTGGAGGAGCTAGGGTTTCTGTGCCTCGTGTGGTCAAATTCTGCGATTGCAAAGTTGACCTGTCGATGTTGGGCAATGAAACAATCATTTATTTGAAACTTGTTTTGTTGATCGTTAAATGGATAAAATGTGCGTATAAATCTGGAAAGTTCCCATGCCGCTCCAGCCCTGATGTGCTCGGGTTGTCAAACCAACACGAGAACAGGTGTGTTGCTGGGCTAAAGGGGAAAAAGTCAACCTGCTTTTAATTACTGATTAGTACTGAATCAATTTTGTGAAGAGGGAATCTAACCTTGAAGGATGATGCTCACTCACAAGGTTTGAAGATGAAGGTTAGCCATTAGATGGGGTGCTTGCATCTCATAGAAAATAGTTACAGAAGTAGGCCATTTGGCCCTTCAAGCCTGCTGCACCATTCAACATGATCATGGCTGATCCTCTATCTCGATGCCATGCTCTTGCCATACTCTTTTTGATATCATTGGAGTCTAGAAATCCAGCTATTTCCTTCTTAAATATATTCAGTGACTTGGCCTCCACAGCTTCTGTGGTACAGAGTTCCACAGATTCACCACTGAGTGAAGATGTTTCTCCTCGTCTCAGTCCTAAATGGCCTACCTGTATCCTAAAACTGTGCCCCCTTGTTCCACACTCTCTAGCCAGAGAAAGTAACATCTCCTCTGCACCCAGTCCTCAGAATTTCATATGTTTCAATTCAATCCCCTCATTCCTTGAAGTCTCGATGACTACAGACCCAGTCGACCCAATCTCTCCTCGTACAACAATCCTGCCATCCCAGGTATCAGTTTGGTGAACCTTCGCTGCACTTCCTCCGTGGCAAGTATACTCTTAGGATATGTTCAATAATTAATTATCATCTTCAGGAGAAGTAAACAAAATGAAACATTTGCATGATTCAGTGTGGTGTTCTGCGCATACATGATTTCAGTATTTTCAGAAATATACAACGGAAGGGTACCAAAACCATTTATCATTGAGTTATGATGAGAGGTCATAAAAGCTAAATGAATCTCATTGTGAAACAGATCAAGGGATGGATATGATCCAAGTTTTTAATTTAATGAAGGAAATTGATAATGTGGATATGGAAATTGTGACAAAAACACAAGGCAGAAGGACACAACAGTGCAAATAAAAGACAGACAAAAGAGTGAAATAGGTAGAGGTAATACTTTTCGACCATAAGACATAAGAGCAGAAGTAGGCCATTCGGCCCATAGTCTGCTCGGCCAGTAGATGTGATCAAGACTGATGTGATCCGCAACTCCACTTTTCCACCTTATCCATATAACCTCCAATTTCCTTACTGATTAAAAATCTATCACAGCCTCGAACATACTTAATGACCCAGTCTCTGGAGCACTCTGCAGTAAAGAATTCCACAGATTCACTCCCTTCTGAGAAGAAATTCCTCCATCTCAATTTAAATGGGTGACCCCTTACACTCAGATTATGCCCTCTGGTCCTGGACTCAGAATTTCATATTTTTCAATTCAATCCCCTCATTCCTTGAAATCTCGATGACTACAGACCCAGTCGACCCAATCTCTCCTCGTACAACAATCCCTTGTGATCGATAAACCTGTTGGACTTTAACCTGGTGTTGTTAAACTTCTTACTGCCTAGACTCTCCCACCATCTTTTTGGCATCTACCCTGTCAAACCCGCTGAGAATCCTATATGTCTCGTTAAGATCGCCTCTCGTTCCTCTAAACTCCAGTGATTATAGTTCGAATTAGTTCCCCTACTTCCCAAAAGATTATATCTCATGAAAACATTTGATAATGAAAACAACTTTCTAACCAGGTGGCACAGTGGTTAGCATTGCTGCCTTATAGCTCCAGGGACCTGGGTTTGATTCCAGCCTTGGATGTCTGTCTCTGTATGATGTTTGCATGTTCTCCCTGTGTCTGCATGGGTTTTCCCCGGGTGCTCCGATTACCTCTCATAGTCCAAAGACATGACGGTTAAGAGGATTGGCCCCGGTAAATTGTCCCACAGTGCAGATGCCCCGCGAGGCCATGGTGTTGCGTCACTCTGCCTAATGCCCAGTGTCTGTCGGAATTGGCTCCAACTCTCCGCGAGCCAAAATTTAAGTAAACTTTCTAACCAGTATGTTCAAGTCAGGACACCTCCCTGCTGCCTTTTTTGACTGTCCCCCCAGTGTCAGATGGAGGGGGGGGGGGAAAACACTAACACTTTGGAAATGAAGGGTACCGATTAAAACCTGTCTGAACTGGGCTTGTAAACCTTAAAATGGAACTCCAGTATTAATTACTGAATTTTACTGGGATTTGAAAACCTTGATTTTTTTTTTTAAACTTCAAGCCAACCTGAGAGCCTTTGGAAGAAAGACTGGGAGTGCAGGATTCCCAGTCAGAACCATTGTTTTCCCAGAACACAGTGGCTTCAGGGAATATCTGAGACCAATTTGAATTTAATTTACCAGAAGAACCATTCTGGGATATTCCTCGTCACTGGAATCTCCTGACATGCAAGAAAAAATTTGAGGTGGTTTGAATAAAAACATCAAAATTCCCCCAGCTGATATTTCCTCTTATAAAGTGAAAGTGTAGTTTGAATAAAAATATTCCCAAAACTTTGAGCAATAGCTTCTTCACACTTAAAATTGCTGAATTACGAAAGGCACTGCCAATTAGAATAGTAAATTTTGATCTTCAAGACAGAATGGGGAAGTAAAGATCTAGGCTCCAGTATTAACTCAAAAGCAGGGAAGCTGTTTTGGCGTCTGGAAGCCAGAGTTCCCTTCATTCCCTCTTATTTAAGAATCGATCCTGACATTTTTGGCTCTGTTCTCCAGCCAGGGTCAGCCAGATTGTGAGGCTGGCAGTAGGGCTGAAAGGCCTTTTGTACCCAGCCAAAAGATGAGGGGTGGAGAGGAATGAGGGGAGGCAGTGACCTGAGGTCTTGGAGAATCAGGGGGATCAGCGGTGGGGGAGTTCGGAAGAGTTGGGCAAGGTTAGAAGCCTTAAGGTTTGGGGGGAGGAGGAGGGCCGGATTAGAAGCTAGATCCAGCAGTTACCTGAAAAGGCACCGATTTCCTGGATTATGCAGTCCTCGCCTATATAGCTGGCATGTTTAAATTTAAAAGACTCGGACTAAGGAGCAGCACAGTGGTTAGCACTGCTGCCTCACACATCCAGGGACTCTGATTCAATTCTAGCCTTGGGTGACTGTGTTGAGTTTGCACATTCTCCCGTGTCTGCATGGGTTTCTTCCAAGTGCTCCGGTTTCCTCCCACAGTCTGAAAGATGTGTGGGTTAGGTGCATTGGCCATGCTACTGCCTCACGTATCCAGGGACCCAGGTTCAATTCTAGCCTCAGGTGGCTGTCTGTCTGTGTGAAGTTTGCATGTTCTCCCCGTGTCTGCATGGGTTTCTTCCGAGTGCTCTGGTTTCCTCCCACAGTCCGAAAGATGTGCGGGTTAGGTGCATTGGCCATGCTCAGTTGCCCCGAGGTTAGGGGGATTAATGGGGTTACGGGAATAGGGTGGGCCTGGGTAAGAGAGCCTTTCGCAGAGTCAGTGCCAACTCAATGGGCTGAATGGCCTCTTTCTGCACTGTAGGGATTCTATGAAGTGGGCCAAAAAAGAGTCACAGCTTCACTGTAGTGGTGAATGGAACAGACATCTTCCTGTGAGTAAATTGGTTTCCCATTTTCCCCACTCCCCTTCCAGCTTCTGTTAAAATCTGAAGTGGGTGCTCCAGCAGTGGGTTGAGGTTAGCTTTCATTTATTTGGACATAGCACCTGATCTAAAACTGCCCACTTGAGTGGGTTAATAAAATCTCTTGTATGAAGATGAAAGGTAGCCAGATTAGATGCTAAAACAGCCCTTCGATAAGGGAGTACGCCGTGATATTTAACAACCTTTTTTCACTCCCACACTGATCTTTTATATTTATGTCCATATCCTTTTTTTCTCCTCCTGCTAACGTTGTGAAACATGTCAGCAGGTATCCACTCGGTATTCTTTTGAACATGTTGGGAGTCTTAGTTTTATATAGCCTAGTTATGTGGAAACTAACTGAACTTGTTTTTTTTAATATAAAAACTGCTGAACAACATTAAAAACCAGAGACAAATGTTGCAGGTAAGTATTATCACTGTCCTCCCTCAATCCCACACATTTTTAATTAACCTTGGTCTCACCATCAAAGTGTGAAATTAATAGTTTTTATTGTTATTAATTATCACGGGACATGCAGTGGATAAGACCACATGCTGTGAAACTGGTGGGTGGAATTTTATGCCCTTTCTGATGGCGTGTTTGGAGTTGGGGAGGACATTTCTTTAGAAGGCATTCGAACACCCAGCTGCTTCCCGCCTCTGCCAAAATTAAGTCCAGGGTGGGAAGGCTCGTATGGGACCTTTTTTTTAATGGGATTTCTGTTGTGTGCTGTTGAGAATGCAATGCTTGGCGATGTGCTCCAGGTGGAATTGGCAGTCCATGCTGGAATTAAATCAAAACACACCGCCATGGCATTGTCATGGAGTTTGGCAGCTTCTCGTCAGGGGATTGAACCTCGGTCGCCTGCTTGACAGGAGGGGATACTAACCTCTGAACCAAAGAGGAAACTGCAAGGCTTGTGTGAGAAGGCCCATGGTTAGACTTGTTGCACAGACACCAGTTGAGGCCCTTAAGTGGGCAACTAATGACCTCATTCAGAGGCACTTAGTATCTGCTCAAGAGAACTGCATCAGAAATGGGGGTGCCCACTTAGTCACCAACCCCACCCTCCCATCATGACTCGCCTCTGGCCTGGGTCACTCCCTCGTAGTTAGCAACGCTGTCTCAGTGCCAGGCACCCAGGTTTGATTACCAGCTCAGGTCACTGTCTGTGGAGTCTGCACTCTCCTCGTGTCTGTGTGGGTTTCCTCCAGGTGCTCCGGTTTCCTCCCACAACCTGAAATACGTGCTGGTTAGGTGCATTGGCCATGCTAAATTCTCTGTGTACCTGAACACGTGCCGAAGTGTGGCGACTAGGGAATTTTCACAGCCACTTCACTGCAGTGTTAATGTAAGCCTACTTGTGACACTAATAAATAAACTTAATCATGATCCCAGAATTCCAGTGGATGCCATTCCGGCAGCAGCCATTGATCCTCCTGAGCAAAAAGAACTTCTGGCCTTTGCTTGGATGGCAGCTCTTGGTGTGCAGGATTTCCAACGCCAGGGTTCTTGATCCCAGAGAAGATCTACCCTGCCATTAGCCAATTAAGTGCCTGAGAGGTACTTCATACCAGGAGGCATTTCCAGAGGCAGGCTGTCCAGACGGTAGGCAAGACTGGGGCAGCCCCTTCCATAAAATCTCTTCTACTGAAAATAAAAGCATTGCCTCACTCCCCATTTGATTACCATTATCTATGTCTCAACAGGGAAATGTGAAACTACTGAGATGTATTAAGAATTATATGTATATTTTGCATTTATCTATATATTAGTAATATGAGGTCTTTTTAAAAAAAAGTCATGCAACATTTAAGTTTTATACATTTTTACACAACCATTTATTACAAGAATAAACTCAAGGTCATGTTGTTGTTGTTGCTCCTTGAGACTCCAGTGCCTCAGCAAATTGAATTCAAGGTCTTCCTCATTGTTTGAAACCTGTCCCAGCCTTCATCTCACCCTCTTTGTCTATTCTCCCCCAATGCTTCCCAAACTTCACCTATTTCTTTGAATTCATAGAATCCCTATGGTGCAGAATGAGGCCATTCAGCTCATCAATCCTGCACTTTCCCACCCAGACCCCATTCCCGTAACCCCGCATTTGCCCTGCTAATCCCCTGACACTAGAGTCCAGTTAGCATGGCCAATCAACCTAACCTGCACATCTTTTAGACTGTGGGAGGAAACCGGAGGATGTGCAAATTCCACAGTCACCCAAGCCGGAATAGAACCTGGGTCCCTGGCGCTGTGAGGCAGCAGTGCTAACCACTGTGCCAGGATGCTGCCCTATTATTGTTTTTTTTTCTCCATTCCCCTATTCCATCATTGAAGGCTAATTTTTCAGCCATTAATCTCAATGTTAGGATTTCTTCCCAATCCACGTGATCTTCTAAAGCCTCCTTTTTTTAAAAAAAACCCTACCTCTCTTCACGCTGTCTTTGGTCTTCCTCTAATGCTTTATAGTCTCACAAGGAGCACAAGATAAATGTAAATTATTGTTTAAAATGCATTGGTTAAACTTGCTTTTAAATGTATGTTTGGATCTAATTGATGATGCAGCCTCAGTGATTCAGACAGTTACATAACATTTGGAGCGATTTTATCTAATGCATAATTCTGCTTGAAAATTGGAAGTTCATATATTACAAAAGCATTTCCGCACCCCCCTCCCCTGCCCCCACCGCAAACAAGCCCGATCTGTAATTAAGAAAATGGTGGAATTCCTATTAGTGTTCTACCCTGTGTTGTTGAGTTTTTTTCCTCCCATCTTAACAGTTCCGTTAGGAATTAATTCCAGCCAGCTACTATTTTGTGCAGATGTAATGTGACTTTTTTTCCCCCAAATACGTCAACACGTATCCTCAAATCCTAATAAATTTAGACTCCCAACACCTCCCCATCGTCAAAATTTCTTCTGCCAGGCTTTTCACTTGAGAGGAAAAGTGGCTTATCTTGCAGACATCTCTATTAACACCAGCCAGAGCTTGATCTGTGATCTGCTCACCTCAACTTGATTAATACAGGAGGGGAGAGCATTTCCTAAAGGGCCTTTCCACACAAGCTGAATTTCATCCCTCCTGACCAGGAACTCTGAGGTAAGAGGAGAAAATTGCCGGGGAATCAAACTCCATTCATATACCACTCGTACGTGTTCTGCATTTAATCCTGAAAACCACTCTGTGCAGGGATTCAGGGTGACATTGATGAGGCTAAGGACATGGCACTAAGGAATCATCACCATGATTTACAAAGATCCTGCATTCAGTGTTTGACTATGCCAGGTTTAATTTCCAGTAAAGAAGAAAAGCAATTTAATGATGAATTAAAACGTACAATGACTTAACAAACATCGCTGTGTCTGCGTGGAGTTCCTCCGGGTGCTCCAGTTTCCTCCCACACTCCAAAGATGTGCAGGTTAGGTGGATTGGCCATTCCAAATTGCCCCATCGTGTCCAAATATGTGTAGGTTACAGGAATTAGTGGGGTAAATGTGGACTTGATGGGCTGAATGGCCTCTTTCTGCACTGTAAGGATTCTATACTGGTAGCTTTTTGAGTTTCTATTCAGTGGTGTCTAAACCTTCATGAGGCGCATCCAATTTACACATTAGTGGTTTGATTGGTGCAATGGATTAGATGCCAGTCCTTCCATATCTACAGCCTTTCTTTTTGATGGAAAGTTTTTCTATCTGCTGGGTCTTATACCTAATGGGTATGAGCTGTGTCAGCCTAATCCATAATTGGTGCCAGCCCATGATTCAAAACTGGTATTAAACAAAACAAAATTTTCACCCACTTGGGGAGGTCAAAGGAATGGCTTGTTGTGGCAAACGTAAAAATCCACAGTGCTGTACTTTCGGGACAATGATTTATGCATACAAATTAGGAGCAAGAGTAGACCACTCAACCCCTCGAGCCTGCTCTGCTATTCATTAAGATCATGGCTTATCTGATTTTAACCACAGCCCCACATTCCTGCCAATCCCCTTTAATTCTTGATAATCAGCCTTATTCAGAGCCTGCTTCCACTGCCTTTTTTGAGTAATGGGAGCTTTTTGCAGTATAACTGGCTGTGCATCGTGTTGACACTGGGTGGCAAAAGTGTTCCACCCCCAAGCACTAACAAACGTCCTTCACCAAGAAGAGAATAAACCCACCCTAAAAAACCTAGAAGTATGATGTCAAACATTTGAAGCAAGGGGGTGCATTTTTCGCCGGTGGGATTTTACAGTCCCGTCGTAGTCTAAGGATATTTGAATGGCTTGCCACATTTTGCAGCCGCTTAGCAGTAGGAGCAGTGGGAAAATTCAGCCCCATCTGTTTTGTAATCCTCCGCCTTTAAACAAAGTTCCTGAAGTTAATTTGTGGAATGTTTTGTTAGGAACGGTGCAAGGGTTTCAAGATTACAATTCATTCAGAACTTAGCTTAACTTGGTCCCTTAGTATTGGTGTGGGGGTCACTTAAGGTGTTCAGAAGCCCACTGAGTCTGCATAGCTAGTCAAACTTGAAAGGCAAGTGAAGAAATAATTCAAAGTTCCTGATTTAACCATTGGTTGTCTGTTGGGTCGTTATTGAACGGACAACTGGGACTCATTAAAGGCAAGAATTTGAATGACGTTTTAAAAAATTTACTCTAGGGATCTGGGCATTTATTGCCCATCTCTAATTGTACTTGGAAAGTGGTGATGAGCCTTCTAAATGAACTGGAGCATTTGTGTGGAGGAGCTACTGCAGTAGTGTGGTTAGGGAGAGATTGCCAGGATATCTGATCCAGTGACAATGAAGGAACTGCAATATGTCAGGTTGGTGTCAGACTTGAATTGGAGGTCACAGTATTTATATCCACCTGTTGCCCTTATCCTTCTAGATGGTGGAGGTGTCAAGTTTGGGAAGTGTTGAGGGAGCTGTCATAAACTGTGTGAATTATTGTGTAGTGGAGCACGTGCGTCAGCTTTATTGTATTTTTTTATGGTCATAGATCATTGTACTCTGTAAAGAAGGTGCTATCTTTGGGGCTGGGGAGAGGGTGATTGAGTGTAGAGTGTACAAACTCGCCAGCTTCATGCTGCACACTAAAAAATCTAATTGATTTGCTGCCTAGCCCTGCTGTTCCTTTCAGACAGTCTGTGAAAGCATCATTAGCAACCTAAAATGCATGTCTAATGAGCCACCGATAAAATTCCTGAATGAATGCAGTTCAACTGTAATGCACTTACTAATCATTTCAAATGATTAAGCTTAAAGGGCCATCAGGTGGTTACTTTTTGGGCAGGGTTCATTAAACTGGACTGTCTCTTTCTTTCTGTTGCTATAGCAATTGTTTGTTTTTCAGTGTGGCCCTTGTACAGGATGTCTTTGAATTTGATGGGTTACCACAAACAAGAATTGTTAGGGAAATCAAAAAATCACCAGGAATGTTCTGGCTTCCACCTGAAAGCAGTTAGAAAGTGCTGCTCCTTTGGTTCCACAATGAGGGAAAGTCTGTCTCCCAATGCAAAACTTGAGGCACGCAAGGAGAAAGCAGCTGCCACCTTTGGCCAACTCTCACCATGTGCATGGAATACCATTATCAAGCTGACTCCCAGGACTAAGGTGTGGGCTTATGAGGCCTGAATTCTCAGCACCTTTGTTATGGTTGTGCAATATGGGTGACTTAGTTTATCAGGAAAGGAAGCGCAATGACTTCTTTGCTGTTTGTGGTGCATCTTGGAAGAACAAAATCACAATTGTGGCATCATCTCAAAGGCAAAGCTTCCAAGCATATTGGTACTCCTCAACCAGAGGCTACTTTACTGGTTTGGGCACAGTCACAGGATGGAATACATTCACATATGAAAGGATTTACTGTATGGCAAGGTAGGCTGAGCCAGATGGCCAGTAAGTGTTGTAACATGCCTTGAAGGGATATCAGCATGGCATCACTAGAAGGCAAATGTCATGTGATCCAGTCTTGGTTCCACTGATGCTTTGAGCAGAGCACATATACACAGCACTGGTGCCTTCAAGCTTTATACCTATGGATAATTATCTTTAATGTCTAGTCTCGATCAGTGAACCCACAAGGTATTTACCAAATCTCTAAGAATGATTAGTGTCTTGTACAGTAAATGAGCCCAATGTATTATATAATAACACAACAGTAGTATACACATAGCTCCACTTCAAGGACTCGTGCAATATTGCATAAACGCCCCAAACATCAACTCTCGCACTCGGGAGCCACAGCTGACAATGGAGGGAAATAGCGACATTGCCATTTGTACCGTGACCATCAGTGGCTACATTAGTTCAGTAACAGGAGTCAGCACCAAAAACACAAACCACGACAACTTCTAACCACTTAATGTGTGGCCCTTATGACACAACCTGCCTCTCACTGTCTGACCTCTTCAACCATCAGCAAAAGTGCACCATTTGAAGTTGAACTCCTCCTGCCAGCATGAAAATTTGAGTCCGGGCAGGAAATGGCCCTAATCAATAATTGCTCACTGAAAGCTCTCCATTGGGGAAAGGGTGAGCTGGCTGGCCTAGGCCTTGACCATCCCCAATTTTAATCGCTGCACCATTGGTCATATCATCAGTTGTCTTGCTCCCTGGAATACCTTCCCTGGACCCCTGATTAGAAACTCTCTACCTCATTGACCAAGTGGCTTGGTGTCATACTTTGTGTTATATTGCTCCTGTGAAGTACCTTGGGACATTTATGTTCAAGGTGCTACATAAATATGTTTACATAAATATAAAGCCGTCTGATGCCTGGGATGGTAGGATTGTTGTATGAGGAGAGATTGTTCGACTGGGCTTGTATTCACTGGAGTTTAAAAGAATGCGAGGGGATCTCATTGAAATGTATAACATTCCGACAGGGCTGGACAGACTGAATGCAGGGATGTTGTTTCCTCTGGCTGGGGGGGGTCTAGAACAAGTGGTCTCAGGCATTGGAGTAGGCCATTTAGGATTGAAATAAGGAGAAACAACTTCACTCAGAGTGTGGTGAACCTGTGGAATTCTCTACCACAGGAGGCTATGGAGGCCAAGTCGGTGAATATTTTTAAAGTAAAGTTTATTAGTGTCACAAGTAGGTTTACATTAACACTGCAATGAAGTTACTGTGAAAATCTTCTAGTCGCCACACTCCGGCACCTGTTCGGGTACACTGAGGGAGAATTTAGCATAGCCAGTGCACCTAACCAGTACATCTTTTGGACTGGGAGGAAACCCAGGTAGAAGTGGGGAGAATGTGCAGAATCCACACAGACAGTGACCCAATCTGGGTCCCTGGCACGGTGAGGCAGCAGTGCCGCCCCAGAAGAAAATGAGGAGAGCACAGTAGTATGGCATTGAGATGGAGGATCAGCCATGATCATATTGAATGGTGGTATAGGCTGGATGACCTACTCTTGCTCCCATTTGCTATGTTTCCACATTGTTGTAATAATGTGCAGTGATGCAATCCAGAAATTGGGAAGTAAAAAGCTGATAACAGCGAAGAGAGCATGAAGCTGTTGGACTGAACATAACAGTTTCACTCTCATCCTCCCTGAGGGGCGGCAGCCTGTTGTCCTTAATGGTCTGGCCTTTATTTGACTCCAATCCAACTCGCGCAGTAATGTGCCTGATTCTAAATTGTGCTCTGAAGTGGCCTGTTTAGCTGCTTGGTGGGAGCATCAAATCACTGCAGCAGTGCATCAAACTGGCCCACTATTACCCTCTCAGGCCAGCTAGGGATGGACAATGAACAAGTCCCAGATTCCAAAAATAGGTTTAACAAAAAATCAAAGAGCTATTTCTCCCAGCCTATTACTTCCACATCTACGAAAAACACAATCTTGAAAATTTGTTGTTTCCCTCTGACCTTGGAGGCATGTCCAGAGTATATATTTTACTCTGCTTGCGAGGTTTTAGCCAGTTTTAATTACATTAGAGGAGGTATAAAACAGGAAATGGGAGTTTGAGTTTACATGTGTCCTTTCCCATCAAATGAATGCTTAATATACTAATTACTTTGCTGATCCTCTGGAACATTGGAGACCGCTTAGGCTGCATTAGAAGCTAATGCTAAATAAATTAGCTAAGACAAAAGTTTAATTAAATTACACCAGACTGCATTAGCTGTTCAATGGGGTGTTCACCCTTTGGGTGTTGTTTGCTGTAAACACCTCCCAGTTTTCTTTACTTAATTATATAAGAAAAATGCAGAGCCGTACTTTTGCCTCTACGAAATATATCTATAGATATGATTTTAACCCTGAGGGGTAGCATGCCATGTGAGGGTCAAGGGCAGGAAGGTCCTTGATGATGCTGGACTGAGGACCAAGCCTTTGATGACTTTGGTCTCATTTCGTTTCTGATAATAGTTCCTCTGCCAATTCTGCTCCTCCACCCCCCCCGCCGGTTCCCCCGTTCCCCCCCTCGATCACTGGTCTGGGGAGCTGGAACTGGACAGTCACATGACAGCAAACGCCCAAGGAAACAATCTCTGTCAGTGTTTGACACGAGCCTGTGGGAGTTGGGAATCAAGGTAACCATGGTCACAGCAATTGGGAAGAGAAATCCTGGACTCCCACAAATTCCTTGTGGGACTCCGAGACGCTCCTGCTCTCCTGATCAAAACGAAACCTTGGGGGAGGGGGAAATAAAAATTAAAATAACTTAGCCGGCCAATCATGTCCCACGATCCTGTCTGTCGTTAGCTTTCCCTGGCAGCTTTGGGACTCAATCTCAGAGCTGTGTGATTTGAAGTTATGATTGCTTCAGGTTATAATTCACTTTGGACTCTAAAGTTTCAGTATCAATGTATTCCCCTCCTATCTCTGGTAAATACCTTGTGGGACTGGTGCATGGACACCATTTTGGCCCATGCACACACCCATTCTCACTGGGCAGGTGGGGTTAAAATCAGGATGTAGTGAGGTTCAAATCAAGATGCAAGGGCTTTTAGTTCAGGCCTGTAGCATTTCTGTAATTTATACATGGAAAGAAGGTGTAATTTGAATAAATTACTATGTTTTCCCTAATAACTGGGGCTGGTGATTTCGTGACCCCATGATATCCTGTTGACAGTTCTGCCTACTTTTACACTTTGTGTTAAGCATGATTAGTTGCCCTGGTAATACTATTCGCTTAATAATAGGTGATTTGCTGCAGCAAACATTTATACATTCTTTTAAACATTTTCCAAGCTGTTCTTGTAATAAAGTTTCTCTGCACCCAAGTGACATTTTATAACCACAAGCTGTCTCAATGACTTCACCCCAGTGAGTAACTTGATTTTATTTTTAATTAGACCAATTGTCACTTGGATCTAATTAGAATCATAGAATCCTACAGTGCAGAAGGAGGTCATTCAGCCCATCGAGTCTGCACCAACCACAATCCCACCCAGGTCCCATCCCAATGCATCCATCCCAGCTAGTCCCCCTGACACCATCTAACCTGCACATCTTTGACTGTGGGAGGAAACTGGAGCACCCGAAGGAAACCCATGCAGACGCGAGGAGAATGTGTGGAGTTTGCACAGTCACCATGGGGATGGGGATAAATCATAACCGACTGCCCTGATAAGAAACAAATGGGACCCCATTGTCCAGGTGCCCGTGCACCACACTGCCCACACTTAGTCTCCACTGAAGTCAACAGAATATTGGACATGGTGTGAACTAATTCCCACCAGATAACTGCACTTGCAATTGCCCTTAATCCATTAAATGTAGTATGGTGCTGTTTTTAATTTTGAGGAGAGTGTAGTAACAAGCAAACTTGCTTTCCTCAGTCAATTCAGCATATTTATTATCATCCATGCCCATTAATCCTTCAAATCCATCAAGATAGGGCTTAGTGTTATGGAATAGCTAATGCTGTGGCGCGAGCTAATTGGAAATTGGCCCCTCAGGAACACAAAGCTGTTTTACCTTGATTGCTGTTATTGACAGATATGGTGTGGAGTTTTTCTTACCTCAGTCACTGCAGGAATGTTAGGCCCATTTCCAAGTCAGGAACCCAACTCACTAACCATAGAATCCCTACAGTGCAGAAGGAGGCCTTTCAGCTCATGGAGTCTGCACTAATTCTTTTTTAATGTTTATTTATTAGTCACAAGTAGGCTTACATTCACACTAATGGAGAGTCTCTGAAAGAGCATCTTACCCAGGCCGCACTCTGTGCCTTATTCCTCGTAACCCTGCATGTTTACCATGGCCAATTCACCTAACCTGCACATCTTTGGACTAATTTGTACCCTCAAACTTTTCCAGAGCAAACTAATTATCATCTGCCTTCTGGGCTCCATGACCATCGCTGATCGGATGGCGTGTCCATTCTGTCAAAGGAAGGATTTATTTTTAAAAGGGACCAGGGCTGAGATCAGAAAAGCTCACGGCCCTTTAGATTGTTCAGCCTGCAGCACCCACGGGAATGGAGAGGAGATCTAAGAAGGCTGTTCCCTGCGCATCTCAGTCTTACCTCAAGGTCCATCTGCGGGAGCTGAGGGATTGCAGACAGGTGAGCTCTCCTAAAGGCAACTTATCCAACCAAGGCAGGCCTCATTGGAAGTGGTTGAGGAAATCGGCAGAGCAGTTTATCCTCTCCCACCTGAAATCCGAATACTAAGAGGATTCGGGACATCAAAACTGTATAACTGGGAGGGCATCGTCTCTCTGAACTAATAAAAATTCAAATGCTTTGAAATAATCCCTTCAAAGGATTAGTGACCTTGCGCTAAAGTTTTTTTTTCTAAGACATCCCTCGGATGAGCATAACTCGCAATGTTGATTAATTCAATCTGGAACCTAACCAGCTTTATGAGAAGTGATTTTTAAACTAGCACAAAAGATAGTGGAAAATCAATTTGCATTGGAAATTCATTATTTTGTACCAACTTGGCTGATCTCTGGCAAACTGCGCTGAAAAAAGCCAATGGGAATTCCTGTCCATATTGTGTGCACTCATTAAACGAGCACCCTTTAGGGCCCTTGTTCAGCTGGTTCTTGCCAACCGGACCATGGGATTCCGGTAGGATATTTCCTCAGCCTTGTCGCACTGCAAGTGATTTAAAACTTTCAAAGCAGCACATGTATTACTCAAGGTGCCACACAAGATCCAGATGAATCAGTGAATCAATCATGGAATGGTCTGAATATTTATAAAGACATGAGAGCACCCAGTGGGTATGAATTTGGAATTTAAAATAACATCGCATTTTAGATTCAAACAGGGAGCAATAAAAAAAAATGGATTCTGGAAGTGATGGGAAGCCATGGTTGATTGGTCTACTTAAAGGCAAGTTAAATGTTAGATTCTGCGTGCTAAGGTTGCCCAGCTGTGCTTTTGCCACTAGGTGAGGCGCTTTTCTTTTACAGTGTCATCTACAAACCAATTTTCTCCTCCATTTTGCATTTTTAAAAAAGCACCGACTGCGATACTTGGTGTATTGAACATTTGCTGTTATTGATTTAAGTGTGAATGTGCACGGTGTGCTAAATCGGCCATGCTGCTGTCCACTTGTGCTTCATGGATAGTATATCAGGTTCCTTTTCACCATGTCCTGTTGGAAGTAACAGTGAACTCCCAAATAGTGCAAGAAGACTCGCTGTAATAATGTGGCTACCCTGTGCCTGTACACTTTTTGGGGCAATTTTTTTAAAAAAGAAATTACTTGCCCAGAAGCAGCTGCCAGCCAGGGACCTTTTCCAACCCCAGAGAGACGCCTGCCTGTTCCTGAGCTTGTGCGAGAATGCTGCTAACGAAGGCTCACTCCTGATTGTGGATATGAACATTTTTGTGCAGAGCCTGCGTGGTACTACTGAATTGTTTCTGAATCCCTGTCTGATGGATATCACTAATACATTCTCAAACATGCCCAAAGCAACCTTTCGTCACTTGTTAATCACAAGATCTTGGCAGCTTCGCATTGTTGTTGTATGCACACACACTTGTGTTTGCAATAGGGTACAAACTCTGCTTTGAACTGGGTGCTGTCAGATCTATTTGATTCCCATTTGGCAAATGAATCCATTTGTGTGTTCCACAAATTTCAATGTTTCTCTAGGCCTTTGGAGCATCCTAAATAATGATGTCTGTAATGAGCTCTCAACGCTGATCGGAGTTGTATTTCCTGTGTGCTGTACCCACTCCTGTCACTGTGCCACCTTTTGAACAGTAATCGTTGTTTCAGAGGAATACTTACAAGCAGGAGCTGAGGTTTAATTACAATGCATCTATCACTAGGTCAACCAAAATGAAATGCCAAATACTTTGTCAGCTGAAAATGTAATCAAACAAGGTGACCAGTTTGAGATAGCCAGGTATGTTGGTGAGTAAACCATACAGGGGGTGGGGGAGATGAATGCAATCTTCAGAGAATTAAGTCATTAAAAATGAAAACTTTTTTTTCAGAAATAAACACTTCTCACCAAACACACATACCACCCATCATGTACTGTGCAGTAGGGCTTCTACTACACAGCCCATGCATTAGTTACTGAACACTGAAACAAAAACATTACTGATGTTGAGTTGCACTATTCTGTGAGCTCATATTGCCTCTCTTCAGTGATGCATTTATTTATCAGTAAGTTTATGAGCTGGATTTTTGCAGAGTCATGGATATTCCGGGGACCTGGATGCTGAAGCCCCACTTCCATTTCCAACAGATCCCATTTTCACCCGTGACTTCCACTTGTGGGAAACCCAACTGGGGCAGTTGAACGCTATATAGAGTTCTAACAGACACCTTTTTTAGCTGCAACAAGAGCCTTAACCTGAGGTGGTGGGGGACAGGTTGGGGTGGGGAGAGGGGTTAAAAGCCTCTTGGAGGTTAGATAAGGTTTAGAAAGCTGTCAAGTTAGGTAAATGGTCAGTCATTTAAAAATGTGTCTATGTAAGTTGAAAAATATTTATTCCAATAGTTTTAACAGCTGTTTGTCCTCAATTGAGGAGATTTAAATGTAGTGAATGGATTTTCATGAAGGAGAGTATTTTTTAATATGGTGAACTCTATTGTAGGACCTTTAAGGATTTTTTAATGTTTCATCTCAGCATGGCCCCTGAGGTCTGCCTATGTCAAATACTAAGCGAGTTGACAAGGGGGTGTAGAAAAGTGTATGGGCAGCAGGGGTTTGTACTAAGTTGGCATAGAGACTATAGGGGGCCATAGAGATGGTTAGGGGGTCATGAGTTGACACACATTTGGCATGGGGATTATAAAGGGCTATGGAGATGAATGTGGAGTCATGAGTTTGCATAGGTTTTGGAGAAGCCGTTGGAATAGATGGGGGGGTTAGGGATTGCCATAGGGTATGAGGGACCATTCGGGTTGGCATGGAGGGTATGAGGAGCTACAGGGTTGGCATGCATGGGGGTTGTGAGGGCTATAGGGTCTAATGTTCAACAGAACAACTGGGACAAAATTGCAGGTAATGAAATTCCAGCCCAATATCACAAGTAAAATTTTCCGTTTGACACCATAAAGTGCATGAGTAACACTGGGAGAGCAGTGTTTAAACTGTGCTGCAAATTTTACCAGTATGGTATAAAAACAGGTGCTGAGAAAAATTCAGCAGGTCTGGCAGCATCTGTGGAGAGAGAAACGAAGTTAACGTTTCAAGTCCAATGACTTTTCTTTTTGGAGGCATAGTGGCACAGTGGTGAGTCAGGGACCTGGATTCAATTCTTGGGTGACTATCTGTGTGGAGTTTGCACGTTCTCCCTGTGCCTGTGTGGGTTTCCTCTGGGTGCTCTTATTGCCCCTTAATTCAGGTTAGATGGATTAGGCATGGTAAATGCAGAGGGTTACGGCAATAGGGCAGGGGAGTGGATCTAAGTAGAATACTCCTTCAGAGGGTCAGTGTCGACTTGATGAGCCAAATGGCCTCATTCTGTACTTCAGGGATTCTGTGGATTCACAACTGATTTTTAAATATGTTTGTGATATGGTTACAGAGCACAAACACTCCATAAAGAAGTTATTCACTCACATTGATTTTTTTTTTGTTCAAAGGACTTTCCCATATTATCACCTTGGCGTTTCTTTCCCCTTCATTTTATTTTAGTGTGAGTGGAGACATTCTTTGTGCATTGATTAGATACTAAACGTTCGTACTATGCCCAAATGCAAACATTTTCAAAAATCATATTTTTAAAACATTTTCTTCTTGAGGTAATGAAAGCTTACTGATAATAGCAGAAATCCTAATTCAAACATATTATTTGGGAATGGGACGATCCGAGATATTATATTACCATTCCTAAAATGCAGGCTACTGCCTGTGTGGTATGCTGGCAATGCTTAATATAAAACAGGAAGTGTTTGCTTTTTGCCTTCTGTTAAAGCTTTGTTTGTTGTATTATTAGCTGTCTGGCTCCCCGGCCCCACAATCTGCAGCGAGTTTTCCAGTGTTGGAGGTGGCTTGTCATTGACCTCTGACAAGATCTTCCAGTCCCGCTGAAGTCAATGATCATTTGCGTTGATTGTCAGCCGCACCGCTGGGGAACCCATTGTGGAGGAGATTTGCCTTTAATGGGACTGGATGATCCCATTGGCAGGAAGAGGCGGAACATCCTACCCCTGGTGTATGATGGGCTGCTGATCTATTTTGGACTAGGCCGCAATCAATTTCAGCCACATGTCCTTGCATGGACTGAATAGTTGCCATCGTACCAGCTGATGTTTCATTCAGATATTATGTACACAAGATTTATGAGCAGCATATCTCTAACCCCATCGTTTAATGTTGAGTTCCTATTATTGATGACGTGCCTGTTTTTTTTTTCAAAGCACCTCCATTCGGTTTTCCTCTTTTTACATTAATCATGTTAATCTGTGCGTGTCAATAATTTCCCTCCTCTAGAAAACTGCAAAAATACTTACTTTGCTGATCAGGCTTTGTTTTGTAAATACGTTGCTTTTCTTCCACCCCTTTACAAAAGATGAGCATTTGTGAAAAGGTTTTGATGCAGGTACATTCGCTTTGCTCCATAGTGGGCCCTCATTTTAATGCTATGAGGGAAAGTGTATAAAATAAACATGTAAAGTGCAGTTATCATCTGATCAGAACTAAGCCTTTTGTGAAATAGGATTTGTGGATTTTTCACAAATCCCTCGGCTGCACTGTCTCCTCTGGTTGAAGGAATTGACTGATTCAGCATGTAGACATAAAGAAGATTATGTTATTCCTCCTTGAAAACTCTCGAAGGGTCAGGAATTCCCTTGATTATGCATATCTTACCATAACTGCATGGAGTGTCACCTTCAATGAAAAAACTAACAATTTACCATACTTCACAGAGGGTAATACACCTATTCTATCTAATTTATTTTGATAAGTCTTTTTCTTTTCCATGGCTACAGATATTTTTGAGGCAATTGCACAACTTTAAAGCATTCTTGAAACAGGATTCCCCAGCATGCTTAGGAGTTACAAAATTGGGCTGAATGAGATGTACACATGATAACATCCATGTAAGTGGCTGAGAGTGTAATTTAGCAAATCATAGATTCCCAACTGTACAGAAAGCCATTCGGCCTATCAAACCTGCACCAACAACAATCCCACCCTATCCCTGTAACCTCATATATTTGCCCTACTAATCCCCCAGACACTAAAGGGCAATTTAGCACGGCCAATCCACCTAACCCGCACACCTTTGGAATGAGTGGGGGAAGCTGGAGCACCCAGAGGAAACCCATGCAGACACGGGGAGAACGTGCAAACTCCACAGTCAGTCACCTGAGGCTGGGACTGAGCCTGGGCCCTTGGCGCTGTGAGGCAGCAGTGCTAGTCACTGTGCCACCGTGCCACATGTTTATTAATAATGACGCAGGAGAGGACAAAGCAATGTGGGTAATAACCAGTGTGTGACTGGAAGGGAAATAATGTGCACCAGAAAACATGGTCAAAGGAGGGAGAATTATTTAAAAAATGAATTATAGTGGTTTTCTTGGCAAAAAGAAAAGAGAGCCGAGGACAAAATGGGAGGTATCCCTATCACTAGCAATGGATGGATCATGCGAATAATCCACAGAACCAAAAACCTACAGCACTAACAAAGGAGCAGAAGAGATAATTGACACAGCAGTAATTTGAAATTGCTCTTCGGAGAGGTTCCAGAAGTCTCAGTGGCCTTGGTCTTTCTCTCGCACTTAATAGAAAAATACTGTGGTTTTTGTCAAATTCAATGGATCGGAGTATAAAAAGGGCTGCTTCCTTAACATGCACCTTCATACAGAGGGTGGTCATGTATTTCCTGGAATGAACAAAAATGACAGGACTCCTACAACTATCTGTCATTCAGATTCGCTGCCCACGTTAAATAGCTGGAGGGGGGGTTGGGAGAGAGATTCCCATAGGGGAGATTTAACAGGAAAGAACAAGGCAATAGCGCAGGGTAGCAATGTGGGTAACAATATCCAGAGCGTGACAGGAGGGGACAGTGTGCAAACATAAGAGTGCACCAATAAATAAAGTCAGAGTAGGGGAAAATGTGAAAGGAAAACGTAGAAATAAAGGCTCCTTATCTGAATGAAGGCAGCATTTGTAGCAAGGTGAATGAATTGAAAGCACAAATAGAAATATATGACATGGTAACCATCCCAGAGACGTGCACTGGGATTTTCCAAACCTGCGCGAGGTGGGCGAATATCATGGAGGTGAAAAAGTCAGTTTTCCATCAGCATGAAGAGGTTGTGATTGTCCGCTGCTCAATGGCGGTCTACATATCCTGCTGTGCCATGTCAGGAACACCTTTTTTAATATATTAGAATATCATGAATGCTCATTATCTAGGCAGCTCACATGGGAATCACACCCCCACTCTGGATCAAGAGACAATGTGGGCGTCTAATTAGACTGGCATGATTCACAACTGCAAATAAGCAATGTGCACCTGATGGCCTTTACTTCACTCATGACTTCAAAGTTTGTTCGCCTACCTTGTATCGCATAGCATGCGTGACACCTCCTACTCTGCGCCTGCTTCACAGACAGCACCATCTCGCGTTCGAGGCAAAAATCTATATACCAGACCAGTGATAGGCAGGGTGGGTTGTAATGTGCTGCAGGACAAGGGCTGAAATGGTGGGGAAGGGGAGACGAGATGGAGGCAAGGGCTGGAGGACAAGGGCTCCACTAAGGGGAGGGGGAAGACTGGGTAAGGTTGCATTCAGACACATGACTGGGAAGGAGGGGGGGCATGTCATCGGGGCCAGAATTGGGAAGGAGTTTCTTACAGATGGATGTAAATGAGTTGAGGCCAGAGTGGGAGGATTGCAGAGTAAAGAAGTGGTTCAGCATGCATTGCTGAACTTATAAAGACAGTCCTTGTCCCAGCCCACAGAGGAGAAACGGCACATCAATTTACTGTCAGTCATGCCAGCATTGTGTGCACAGGGCATGGTCATCACTTCCTGCATAGTCTGGGAGATTCCTGGCATAGTACTTGGCCACAGATGGTACAGTCACAGACAGGAAAGGCATCTGCAACCTATAGATCGGGAACGGGTAGTGTAGGCCAATCTTAGACAATACCCAGCCTTGGGCTGATAAATGGCTGGTAACATTCTTGGCACATGAGTATTAAGCAATGACCACTCCGACAAGAAAGGATCTAACCATTGCCCCCTCACATTCAATGGCATTACTGTCACTGAATCCTCTACTTTCAACATCCTGGGGGTTACCATTGATCAGAAATTGAACTGACTAACCATATAAATACTGTGGTTACAAAGAGCAGGTCAGAGGCTGGGGATCGTGCAGCAAGTGACTCCCTAAAGCCTGTCTACCATATACAACGCACACGTCAGGAGTATGACTTGGCTGTATGAGCTCAACATCATCCAGCATAAAGCAACCCACTTGATCGGCACCTCTTCCACAAACATTGACTCTCTCCACCACCGATGTACAGGCAGCAGTGTTTACCACCTTCAAGATGTACTGCAGCAACTCACCAAGGTTCCTTCAGCAACACCTTCCAATCTCGTGACAACTACCATCTAGAAAGACTGGGCAGCAGATACATGGGAACAGCATCACCTGGATGTTCCCCTCCAAGTCACTCCCCATCCTGGCTTGGAAATGTATCACCGTTCCTTTGCAGTCGCTGGGTCAAAATCCTGGAACTCCCTCTCTAAAAGCACTATGGGTGTACCTACACCTCAGGAACTTCAGCTCACCACCACCTTCTCAATGCCAACTAAGGATGGGCAATAAATGCTGACCTAGTCAGCGATGTCCACATTCCATAAATAATTGTTTAAAAAATGTGGTGCACACCCAGGCCAACATTGCGCTCCTAATATATCTTGATCTTCCCACTATACCTTGGTGCATCCCTGACATCTACAGTGGAGGAAGCAGAATGCTGACTCTACTCTCTTGTCGGAGATGACTTTGGTTGGCATCCTCATGAGATCCCTAGCCTGCTTTGTGTGCCCTGGTGTTGGGCAGGTGCACCCTCTTCAGCCTACGGAGCTTGAGGTGATGGGGTCACAGGAAGAGGGGAATTGGATCAGTCGGACAATCTGAGCCACCTGGGTGGTTGACCTCCGGGTTTCCGACTGCTGGCTCTCATTTCTATGGATGCCAAATGCCCTTGGCTGACTCCTTGTGGAGAAGGGACACCTGAAGTGAGACCTAGGTGCCCTGGTCCCCTCTTACTGCTAGATGCTACCTATAGTGGTGGAATGCAACTTCTGCATTTGGCAATCAAGATACAGAATCAGTTTGGATGGAGATAAACAGCAATGGAAAGAAAGTGCTGGTGGGAGCTATTTATGGACACCTTGACACAATTACACTGTAGAAGAGAGTATAAATACGAGTGCTTACAAGGTAAATATTGTGAGAGATTTTTATATAGATCAGATTAATCAAATTGGCAAAGATAGCCTGAAGGATGAGTTTGTAGAGCGTATTCAGGACAGTTTCTTGACAGAATACATTCTGGAACAAATCGGAGATCTAGCCATTTTAGATCTAGTATTTATGATGAGACAGAACTAATTAATGACTACTTACCAAAGGATCCTCCAAGTAAGAGTGATCGTAACATGAAAGTTTTACAATCCATTTGAGGGCAAGAAATGTGAGTCTGAAAATGAAGTCTTTGAGTGTGATCTTACTGGCCATTTCTGCCCCAAAACCGCTGCAGGGAGGATGGAGAATTTGGCATCCAGTCTGCAGCGGGACCAGAAAATCCCACCAGCATGAAATGGCCGTAAGATTCTGGTCTACAATTTATCAAAGGCAATTATAAGGGTATGAAGACAGTTGGTTAAAATGGAGTGGGAAAATCAGTTAAGAGGTAAGACAGTAGAGAAGCAGTAACACTCGTTAAAGGAGGTATATAATAGCTTTCAATAAAGATACATTCCATTGAAAAAGATTCTGTGGCTAATTAAGGAGGCCTTAAATTGAAAAAGATGTTCCATGCTTCAGAGATTAGTGGTAGACTAGAAGATTAGGAAAACTTTGGAAATCAACGAAGATTGACTTTTTTTTTAAAAAGGGAGAAATATGAGTATGAGGAAGAACTAGCTAGAAATCTAAAAACAGTAAAATCAAGGAAAAGAATAGCTAAAGTGACCATTGGTTCCTTTTGAGGGTGAGACTGGGGAATTAATGGGAAATGAGACACTGAACAAGTATTTTGTGTCATTAGTCATAGCCGAAGACACCCAAATGAACCCAAGAACAGTAGAAAACCAAGATGCAAAAGGGAAGAAGAAACATAAAATGATCATGAGAAAATATGCTAGGAAATCTTAATCGGACTAAAGGCTACAAGTCCCGTGGACCTGATGACCTGCATCCTATTGTCTTAAAAGAAGTGACAGCAGAGATATTGGTTGTAATCTTCCAAAATTCCCTCAGTCCTGAAAAGGTTCCAGCCAATTGGAAATGTAACTCATCTAGTGAAGGAAAAGAGAAATTAGGAAACTATAGACCAATTAGTCCAACGCCTGTAACTGGGAAAATGCTAAAATCCATTATGAAGGACGTAGTAACAGAACATTTCGAAAATAGTAATACAGTCCAGCCACCCGGCACGGTGCTGTGAGACAGCACTGCTGTCCCACAGCACCAGGGACCCGGTTCGATTCCCGGCTTGGGTCACTATCTGTGCGGAGTCTGCACGTTCTCCCTGTGTCCGCGTGGGTTTCCTCCAGGTACTCCGGTTTCCTCCCACAGTCCAAAAGATGTGCTGGTTAGGTGCATTGGCCATGCTAAATTCTCCCTTAGTGTACCCAAACAGGCCCCGGAGTGTGGTGACTCAGGGATTTTCACAGTAACTTCATTGCAGTGTTCATGTAAGCCTACTTGTGACGCAAATAAACTAAATATAGTTTTGTGAAAGGGAAATTATTAAATGGTGAGTTCCAAAGCTGTTGTACTATGTTTTTCAAAATATTTCATTACATAATGCACCCCTGCGCCTTGAATCCAATTTAATGGCATCAGAAGTGTTAGAGCCATGAACAGGTGCTGCAAAATAAAATCGAGAAATATATATATATATTTTGCCTTTAGTATATCTTCTTGCACAGTCAAAAAACACTCCCAATTTCTGTGGAATATGGAGCACATCTAATGAATGAGCAAAATATCCCCTGTTACCTCTGTTTAAATCTAAGATGTAAATCTTGTGTGGCTTTTGCTCCAAATAAACCTGTTGGACTTTAACCTGGTGTTGTTAAACTTCTTACTAAATCCAAGATGGCAGCAGGCACCAGCCTGTTTAGATTAACATCAAGCTGGCTCTTTAAAACGTGTGAGAATCAGTTGTGGATACATTTATGCACTGAAGCTGCAGACAGTGGCTCCAGATTTTTTTAGACATAACTGGTGATCATTGCACATGAATGACAGCATACAACTGATAGAATTTGGCTGGGATAGGTGTTGTAGGTTGCAGCTGAACGTTTAATTGGGTGTTCTTGCTGAATGCTAATGTGGATTTCTTGGGATTGAAATAGAGTAGAAATTACCATTGATGACAGGGACACACTAAAGGCTAATTCGGTTGTATGATATTTTAACGAAAATGTTGACCAGCTCAAGATAAATGGAATTCTGCACATTAGTAAATGCCACACCATGGGAAATTTGATCTTGAGAACTTGGGGCTGGGCGCGTAGACTTATGGTTCTGAAGAGCTCTCGCTCACAAAGCACTGTGAAAAGAAACCTGGTACGTCTGTATTTAAAATTTGAGGAAATTCCTCAAACTGCAGAAGCAGTGATTTTGAAGGAGTGAGCTCAATCTCCAAGACTAATTAATTAATCTTAACTATTTCTACATTTAACGAATGCTGTAAATTCTACAATCTGACAACTTGTTCTGATAATTAATACTTCTCATCTCTATTACCATCTCGGAGATCTCCTCTGCACCCTCTCAATTGCCTTGATGACCTTCTTAAAGTTAGTTGGCCCAAACTAGGATGCAATAACCTAACTTCACTCTTTTCAATGACTTCTATAGGTTTACCATTTCTTCTTTGCCCTGATTTATAAACTAAGTATCTATGGTTATTATTTAAAACCATAGCGACTCGTCCTCCCAATTTAAAAAAAATGGAAGTGCAGTCTCTGCCACCTACATCAATTACACTTAGCTTTTTTTTCACTTCCATCCAAAAAGAACAAATTCAAATTGAATCCAATTCATGGCCCCCACGTGCGGCACAAACAAGATCCAAGCTGACAGGATGAGGCATTGCACCCCATCCTGGACTTGATCTAACGCTTCATCTTAGCCAAAAGGTCGAGTTGGCTTTGCAAAATTGCATCAAGTAAAGCCTCGATTTAACTTCATTGGCTACCCTGATCCTTTACTCTCCTCTAGCCTGGGCAAACCACTATCGTAGGCATCAATTGGCACGCCCCAAGTGCAATGGGTTAGCCTCGTCACCGGCTTCATCATGGTTTCACCTTGCCACTTTATTGTGCATTAGTACTCCCAAAAACGTGATGTGGAGATGCCGGCATTGGACTGGGATAAGCACAGCAAGAAGCCTCACAACACCAGGTTAAAGTCCAACAGGTTTATTTGGTAGCACAAGCCACAAGCTTTCAGAGCACTGCCCCTTCATCAGGTGAGTGAGGAGTTGTGTTCACAAACGGGGCATATATAGACACAAACTCAATTTTCAAGATAATGTTTGGAATGCGAGTCTTTACAGGTAATCAAGTCTTAAAGGTACAGACAATGTGACCTGGAGAGAGGGTTAAGCACAGGTTAAAGAGATGTGTATTGTATCCAGCCAGGACAGTGAGTGAGATTTTGCAAGCCCAGACAAGTTGTGGGGGTTACAAATAGTGTGACATGAACCCAAGATCCCGGTTGAGGCCGTCCTCGTGTGTGCGGAACTTGGCTATCAGTTTCTGCTCAGCGATTTCTGCATTGTCGTGAAGGCCACCTTGGAGAACACTTGCCCGAAGATCAGAGACTGAATGCCCGTGACTGCTGAAGTGACTGGAAGGGAACACTCCTGCCTGGTGATTTGTCGAGCGGTGTTCATTCAT
Organism: Mustelus asterias; assembly: GCF_964213995.1. Classification (NCBI taxonomy): domain Eukaryota; kingdom Metazoa; phylum Chordata; class Chondrichthyes; order Carcharhiniformes; family Triakidae; genus Mustelus; species Mustelus asterias. The sequence continues at coordinate 43,697,895 of NC_135811.1, read as the reverse complement.
CCATTGTTGTAACGTCTGCATGGTCTCCCCAATGTACCATGCCTCGGGACATCCTTTCCTGCAGCGTATCAGGTAGCCAACATTGGCCGAGTTGCAAGAGTATGTACCGTGTACCTGGTGGATGGTGTTCTCATGTGAGATGATGGCATCCATGTCGATGATCCGGCACGTCTTGCAGAGGTTGCTGTGGCAGGGTTGTGTGGTGTCGTGGTCACTGTTCTCCTGAAGGCTGGGTAGTTTTCTGTGGACAACCGTCTGTTTTGAGGTTGTGCGGCAAGGCGGCCTTCACAACACACGACGACGCAGAATCGCTGAGCAGAAACTGATAGCCAAGTTCCACACGCATGAGGACAGCCTCAACCAGGATCTTGGTTTCATGTCACACCATCTGTAACTCCCACGACTTGCCTGGGCTTGCAAAATCTCACTAACTGTCCTGGCTGGAGACAATACGTATCTCTTTAACCTGTGCTTAACCCTCTCTCCACTCACATTGTCTGTACCTTCAAGACTTGATTACCTGTAAAGACTCGCATTCCAACCATTATCTTGTAAATTGAGTTTGTCTGTATATGCCCTGTTTGTGAACACAACTCCCACTCACCTGATGAAGGGGCAGTGCTCTGAAAGCTTGTGCTGCCAAATAAACCTGTTGGACTTTAACCTGGTGTTGTGAGACTTCTTGCTGTGCTTACTCCCAAAAACACACAGAATGCAGCTTAGAACTGGATGACTTAGCCCTTCATCTCATCCCCTCCCAGCTTAAAGCGCTTGCATCTCTTCATGGCCAGCACGCTCTTTGACTGACAGTGTGGCTCTGCACACTCCAGTCTCAGCACAGCACAATCTTTGTGGCCTGGACTTTTTCCAAGAAGATAGGCTTTGTCTGTCCACCATAACCACTCTGCTCTGTGTCACAACGTCTCTTACCCTGTGCATATAAGGAATCCTTCCCCTTCCTTGTACTGTGTACAAGGGGACTGGTGCCTATGACATTTAGGTTGACCATCTTCACTGCTCGGGCAGTGAGTGGAGAGAAGGGCACGTGCCGAGATGAACGTTTCACACCTCATTGAAATGCAATTAATTTTGTTGCTCACCTGAGAAGCAGAATGCCTTCAGCGCCATTGTAGTGCAAAATGGTGAGTAAAAAGGAGTCCAGTTGCAACAGATGTTGTCCATTTGAGTGCACTGTCTATCGCTTTTACCACTCCTGCACCAGGAACAGATTGGAGCTGCTTGTAGTCTCCACTCTGACTTCCATCTGGGATTATCAACATTGTGAATAGATGATGGAAACTTCAGAGAGTTTCTAACAGCTCGTCATTGCATTCAGTGGAGAATCCACACATTTTACCAATCAGCATACTCAATCAGAGGCTGGAATCTTATTGAGGCGTCGGGGGTCCAGTCTGCCGGCTGGCGAGCTGACAACAGACACATGTTGCATCTTTTTAAGAAGGCCCAATGAACCACATGTCAAGAGACAGCGGGGAGGCCTTCCCCTGGAATCAATACCCCAGGGGTGGCCCACTTAATTGCCAGCATGGTAGGAAGGTTGACCATGGGCCTTCACACCCAGAACACAATTCTGGCAGAGGCAGGAAGGCAGTGGAATTCCTGTATGCCACCATCCCATCAAATCACATGCCCTTCCCACCTCCAAGCTCCCCACCAGCGAGAGCACAAGATTCCGGCCAGTATGCAGTTCTGTTCTTGATTATGTATAGTGTCAAGTATGTCGATAACCAGCAGGATTCCACTTTCACAAATGCACAGTCTCCATTACCTGGGGTTCATACACTTGTCTGTTAACTGGAAGCTGAAGTGAGTCTCTGGCCTTATGCTGTTGTGGATTGTGTAGGAATCCTTTGACGTTGATAACTTGATGATCACAAGGCATAAACTGCAATTACAGACGATAAAACTATAACCGATTGTGCTTAAAATCATATGTCAAAATAAAACCTAAGCTATGAAGCAAAGTTAAATTACCGGAGTGTTAAATGTGTTCTGTTATTGTCTTTTATTTTGCTCATAGCATCAATAATCATGCAGCTTTTGTTACTAACAGAGAACCCAACAGGCAAGACTCTGTAACCAATGTTGTTTAGCATTAGGAGTTTGATGGATTTACCATCCATCGCTTATGGTGGGTAACTTGTGTTAACATGAACATGTCAGTTATATGTGCTGAGGACTGTATCTGAACGCTACAAAACTGCTCTTCTACATAAAAGTTGTATAAATTTACTCCAAATGTTACACGCTCATTGCTCTGCATTGAATTTTATTTTCCAACTATCTGTCCACTCGCAGAGCAGAATTTAATCCGTGACATGCTCTTCCCAATGACAGGACAAGAAGTGGGTGCAATTTCCACTTTTTTGTATTGGAAACCAACACCCATGCTATTCACAGGGAATTTAAAGAGCTGGTGGGCACATGAAGCATACGTCGCAGTGGTAGGTTTCCATTGGAACTACTCGCCATCAATCTGGGCAGGGGCCCCAAAGTTCAGGAAGCTGCAAGTTTCTCAAAATATATGGGAAGCAAGCACAAATGTGTATATTGAGAGGTATGGACAGGATGAATAGTAAGCAGCTGTTCCCCTTGGTTGAGGGGTCAATCATGAAGGGGCATAGTTTTGGGGTAAAGGGCAGCAGATTCAGAGGGGATTTGAGAAAAGGCTTTTTCACTGAGGGTGGTGCGAATCTGGAATGTACTGCCTGGGAAGGTAGTGGAGGCCGGAAACCTTAGAACCTTTAAACAATATTTGGATGAGTATTTGAAATATCATAGTATTCAAGGATATGAGTCAAGCACAGGAAAATGGGATTAGCGCATCTTTAGTGGTACATATTGTCAGTGCAGACTCGATGGGCCGAAGGACCTTTTTCTGCATTGTATGACTCTATGACCTGTATGGTCCCTGTTGGATTGTTAGAGAATGGGATCCCTTACAGTTCACCTATGTCACTGGCTGTTGCCAGTGAGCTCTAATGGCAACATGAGTGTAGTCAATTACTCCTTGTGCTCTCGGGAATTGAGTGGCCACTATCCCTATTACCCTGGCCACCTAGCTGTCATCATCTGTGGTGAACTCGACCCCATTGGCATGATGAGAAGAGGGCATTGGTCACCGCTTTGACGTAGCGGTGTGCATGGTAGCCTGACTTGTCACCCGTGAAGCCCTGGAAGCAGCTAGTGGTGATGATGCTTGATGCCACAGTGACTGAGGCTCGTGGTTGCTGCCACACCAGGTGGCCGCTGGCTGATTTCAGTGACAACTTCCTGGGACAGTGTCCAATGTCTCTGGCGTTGCCTCTCAGATTTCTGGAGGTAGTCTTTCCTTGTCTGAGGGATGTGCTGCCATGCCAGTCACCTTCCTCTCTGATGCCTTCACTAGATAGCTTCCACCTAAGCACTTTCGCACTCTGGTGCTGGCCTTACAACCTCAGTTGACTGGAGGAAGGATTCTTTTGTCACATCCTCCTGCTCCCAGGATTGTAGGAAGATTGTCTGTGTGAGGCCTCTAGTTACTCTACCAAGCGAACTGTGTGAAAAAGACAGACAATGCTATGTGAACTTGTGTGTCTGTGACTTGCGTCCATACGGCTGCTGAGCAGTGTGGTTTATCTACTCTTCCCATTGTAATTCTGACTCCCACGTAATTAACTCAGCTCGCTCACCAGATCTCCCACTCCCACAGCCTCCATCAAATTCCTCCCACATTCTTCTTACTATCCTATTAAAACCCTTACTTTCTCAGTGAGGCTTGTGTTGAAGAGAAAATTTCTTTCATAACAATGATTTACAAAGCTCTCAATGAATGTTACTGCTGCAACACCCCAGGAATGTGCCTGGTGTATACAGTATCAGGTGAATATCTGTAAACTCAGTTCAGCAGCTCCTAAAACATCTAACTTTTATGTGCAACCATCTATGAATGTTGAACAAAGCCACACTTCAGATTCCAGGCACATAATAAAATTGGGTATTGAGTGCACTACAGCCACTGGTTATTGAGCAATGTAAAATGTATGCTGACTAATTTATTTTAAACACGGCATTAGAATTTACCAAAAACAATAAGCAAACTCCTTGATAAAGAGGTCTATTAAACTTGGCTCATTAAACTACAGCCCACCAGTTACACCATCCCTGTTCATCCCAGACAGCTGTTTATATCATAACAGCCTCAAGGGGCTGAATGGCTAACTCCTGTACTCGTTTCTATATAACGCTGACTATTTTCCATTAATATAGGCATCAATTACAATGGTGCTCTTTAAAATGTATTAAGTGGGCTGGTTATTTTGAGATGTTTCCCTGTCCAAGAATCTGTTAGTAGCCAGTCCTTGAAAGATGATTTCAGATGAAATGGGAAGCTCTGGGGCATATGTCAACTTGTCACACTGTTGGCTTCAGATTTGGAGTCAGCTTCCGTTGAATGGCCTCTTAAACAGTTCCAGGGCTTTAATCTCAGCAAAACTGTCAGATTCATCAGTGCACTACCTGCTGGCACAAGAATTCTCTTTGCTATTGGAATAAATTTTTCGGCAGAAAAACTAGGATAAGCAAATGCTTGTCAATAATAATTTCTCTTGTGCTGTGGGGTCATCAGCAGGTTTGAAGGATTTGCTGGCCCTTGTCAAAGGAAACGAATCATATTTGCACAAAGAAGCCCACACGTTGGAATCTTACCCACTTTTTTTTTAAAAACTACTTTTGCACCTCGATGCCACGCTTGTTGGCAGTGTGCTCACTGGCGTGGTCTTACGGTAGGTAGTCTTCTAACTGTTTGTCCAATTAAGGTAGATTCAGGCAGGCTCCAGAGGCTAATCAAAGGGCCTGATGCCTTGGAAAGATGATAGGCTGAAGTGTGTGCGGCCGCTGTGGAAGGGAGACCATCAGGGTGCCTCCATCGTGAGGCACCCTCTGAACGTAGATCCCTGCAGCTCCAGCAACTGGGGGACAAGACGGGGAGACAGGAAGCTGGAGTCGGCCTCGCTGGCTCCTTGGTCAGGTGTCTACGGGCTGCCTCCAGGTTTTGACCTCAGTTGGGGGGCCATCCTCTCCATGTGCTACTTCATAGTTCTTCCTGTTGCAGCCTCAAATCAGCAGCTTGGCATTTGCTTTGCTTTTTTATTTTAATTTGAAGCTACACACAGTTACAGGGTATAAGGATCACCCTGATCACCAGCGCAGTAACCTGCAGGAGTGGATTCCAGCATCACCACACAACCAACCTACTACACATCCTCTGCTGATGAATCAGTGTTCCTCTGTGTTGAACATTACTTGGAAGCAGCACTAAGTGCAGCAAGGGCACAAGATGGATTCTAGCTGGGGGACTTTAAGGTCCACAGCCAAGAGTGGCCTAGTGACATACTGTTGACCCAGGTGGCTGAGTTCTAAAGGCCAAATTTGCCAGACTGTACCTGCAGCAAGTGGTGAGAGAATTGGGAAGTGGGCAAAACATACTTCACTTTTTCCTCACCAATCTGTCAACTGCAGAAGCATCTGTTCACAGCAGTATCAATAGGAATGACCAACTCGCCATCCTTGCGGAGACAAAGTCCTGTCTTCAGGCAACAATCTAAATGAAATGTAGCAGCTCAAAACTGGGCATCCATGAGATGCCGTGGGCCTTCAGCTGTAGCAGAATTGTATTCAATTGTAATCCATAACTTCATGGCCTACTCGGCCACATTCATCAAGCCAGGGGATCGACCTTGGTTCAACATGACAGGAGCAGCACCAGGCATACCTAAAAATGAGATGCCAACCTGGAGAACTTACAACATAGGACTACCTGCATGGTGAATAATGGAAGCAGCAAGTGATACTCCGAACAAAATGAATGGTTGTGGACAGTTAAACAACTAACCAGAGAAGGAGATTTCACAAAGATCCCACCCTTGGGCGTCAAACACATTAGTGCTAAAGGCGAGCTGAAACCTTTGCAACCATCTCCAGCCAGAATTGTTGATTGGATGATCCATCTCTGCCTCTGCCTGAGGTTCCCAACATCATAAATGCCAGTCTTCAAACAATATGATTCACTCCACATGATATCAGGAAATTATTGGATACTGCAAACTTTATGAGCTCTGACAACATGCCAGCTGTAATACCAGAGACTTGTACTCCAGAACTAGCCATGCCCCTAACCAAGCGGGTTCAGCAGAGCTACAACTCTGGCATCTGCCCAACAATGTGGACACTAACAAATAAAAACAGAATGCTGGAAAATCTCAGCAGGTCTGGCAGCATCGGTGGAGAGAGAATGGAACCAATGTTTTGAATCAAGATGACCCTTCGCCTGACTCAAAACGTTGGCTCTATTCTCTCTCCACAGACGCTGTCAGATCTGCGGAGATTTTCCAGCATTTTCTGTTTTTGTTTCAGATTCCAAAATCCACAGTATTTTGCTTTTATCTTCATGTGGACAATTGCCCAGGTATGTCCTGTCCACATGTCCAACCTGGTCAATACTGCCCATCAGTCTCATCTCAATCATCAGCAAAATGATGGAAGATGTTGTTGACAGTACAATCAAGTGGCACTTACTCACCAGTTGGTGATGTAATGGTAGCGTCACTGAACTAGTCATGCAGAAGCCCAGGCTAATTCTCTGGGGACACGGGTTCAAATCCCACCACAGCAGCTGGTGGAATTTAAATACAATTAATACAATTGGAATTTAAAGCTAGTCTCAGTAATGGTGACCATGACAATTATCATCGGTTGTTAAAACCCATCCAGTTCACTAATGTCCTTTTTTAGGGAAGGCAACCTGCCATCCATGCCTGGTTTGGCAATGTGGTTGACTCTTAACTGTCCTCTGAAATGGATGAAAGCCACTCAGTTCGAGGGAAATCAGGGATAGGTGATAAGTGCTGGCCTTGTCAGCAATGCCCATGTCATGAAAGAATAATTAAAATGTGCTGACCTGTGCTCAGTTTGAATTCTGCCTGGGCGACTCCATTTCAGACCTCATTGCGGCCTTGGTTCCAACACGGACAAAAAACTGAATTCGAGAGGTGAGGTGGGGGTGATTGCCTGTGCCAACATGACCATATTCCACCAAGTGTGGCATCAAAGAGCCCAAGCAAAACTGATTCCCATTGATTTCAGGAGGAAAACACTCCAGTGTTTGAACTCAGACCTTGGAAAATGGTTGTGGTTGTTGGTGGTCAACCATCTCGGCCCTCTGATATCGCTGCTGGAGTTCCTCAGGGCTGTGGCCATCTACTGCTGCTTTGTCAATGCACTTCCCTCCAACAGACAGTCAAAAGTGGCGATAGTCCCTAATAATTGCTGTTCAGTACCATTCGCAACACTCAGGTACTGGTGTGGTCCATGTCTTCCTGCAGCAAGGTCTGTGCAACATACAGGCGTAGGCTGATAATTGGCAGGTAACATTTTGTACCCCACAAGTGCCAGGCAGTGACAACTATCAACATGCTGGGGGGTTACCACTGACAACTTGAGCTAGCTACAAGAGCAAGTCAGAAGCTTAGAATTCTGTCTTGAATAACTCGCCTTCTGACTCCTCAAAGCTCGTCCATTGTCTACCAAGCATAATAAGTCAGGAGTGTGATTAAATACTCTCCACATGCCTCCATGAGTGCAGCTCCAACAACACTCGAAGCTTGGCACCATCCAGGACAAAGCGGCACACTTGGCTGGCACCCTATCCACCACCTTAAATATTCGCTCCCTCCACCATTGGCTCAGTGTGTGCCATCTATATGACGCACTGCAGCCAACCCTTCAACAGGACCTTCCAAACCTGTGGCCTTGACTGCCTGGAAGGACAACGCCAACAGATACATGGGAACAGCACCACCTGCAAGTTTCCCCCCCCAAGCCACAGATCACCCTGACTTGGAGCGACATCACTATTCCCTCACTGGCATTGGATGAAAATCCTGGAACTCCCTTTCTCCACTACATGGACTATAACGGTTCTAGAAGCTGGTTCGCCACCACTTTCTCAAGAGTAATTTGAGATGCAAAGAAAATTACAGCACAAGAACAGGCCCTTTGACCCTCCAAGCCTGCACCGACTATACTGCCTGACTTAACTAAAACCCCCTACCCTTCCGGAGACCATATACCTCTATTCCCACCTCATTCATGTACTTGTCAAGACGCCCCTTAAAAGTCACTACCGTATCCGCTTCCACTACCTCCCCCGGCAACGAGTTCCAGGCACCCACCACTCTGTATAGATGAGCAATAAATACTGGCCTTGCCAATGACGCTCCCATTACCGAAACCAGTTTTATAAAAAGCCCCACGCTGTAGAACAAGTCTGATTTTCACCCAACTGTTGACTTCACAGCCCAGGTGGGCAAGTTGAAACTTTTCCCCTAATGTCCTGTTGGCTGCAATTCATCGATTTCCTCCTTTTTTGACTTGGGATGTTTTCTGTTGAATAATACAAACTGCAATCCCTGGTAATAATGAGATTTGCTATTCTCCTGATCTGTTTAAGTGTGAATTCATAAAATATTGATGCGTTTTATTTCTGTGCCCTCCACGCTGCGGCATAAATGGGAAAGTTGAATGTTATTTTGGTTGCTATCTCGAGCAGTGAGAGTTGACGTCGCTGCAGTTACTGATATAAATTGAGCTAAGTACTTTTATCTTTTTTAGTTACAAAGGTTTATTCCGTCTGTTGCTTGTCGTCTTTGGTGGAGTGATTAAAGCTGAGGCTGTGAATCCTCGCTGCTGCCTACATTTGGTTATCTGCGTGATCCATAACAACACTCCTGTCACTGCTTATTTGCCTTGCAAAGCAAGGGAGAGGTGTCAAAGATGCACACTAGACTGCTGAGAGGCTTTAGCTGCAGAGATTATCTTTTACTGACTTAGGGATAATTTAACAGTATCTGTGCCTCTGGGGACCAATGCAAATTTCAGTTGGAGTCACAGCCCTTAATTATGGTTCTGAGCATCACAGTTTTGCAGCAAAGTGATTTTAAAGCCACAAAAGGGTTTCTGTCAAAATGTCTGTCCAAGGAATCATTCTAATAACACCTTTTCTGTGGCATTGTGATGATAATCAGCAAAATGCATGTGCGTCAAACATTTTTGACGTGTTCGATTGTTTGAAAATGAATCATTGAAAAAGTTGACCAAGAGCACTGGGGTCCCTTCTTGCCCTCCCCAGCTGGTGTTTAGACATGTGCATGGAGCAATTATTTCAGCCACCTTCAATCACGTGGCAGGAGGAGTTGGCTGATTATTGATGTCTGGATCTGATTTACTTGCCATTGGACGTCATGGTGGCACTGCTGCCTCACAGCGTCACTATCTGTGTGGAGTTTGCACATTCTCCCCATGTCTGCGTGGGTTTCCTCCGAGTGCTCCAGTTTCCTCCCGCGGTCCAAAGATGTGTGGATTAGGTGGATTGGCCATGCTAAATTGCCCCTCAGCGCCTGGGGGATTAGGGGGGTAAATGTGTGGGGTTAAGGGGGTGGGGCCTGGGTGGGATTGTCGATGTAGTCCTGCTGGGCCAAATGGCCTCCTTATGCACTAAGGATTCTATGATTGGCTGCCAAAACATTGGGAATCGCTGATGAGCAACTCGCTCATTCTGGAAACAGAATCCCTTACTGAGGCCTGCACTTTCCAAAGGAAAATGCACCTTTTGTTTTCTCCTATTATCTCCATTCAGGCATTCCCTGATCCAACATTCGGCATTGTCTGTGTAACGGAGGTGATTACCCTCACGAAAGCCGATCTTATCTTTTGTCCTCCAATTTTGAACTGAAGTGATTTCTGTGAGGTTGGGTTGGTTCACTGCCCTTACTCAGATGGTTTGCGCTGCAGAGCGACACCAACCATGTGGGTTCAATTCCCATACCAGAGATTATTCATGAAGGTCCCACCTTCTCCACCTTGCCCCTGGCCTGAGATGTGGTGATCCTCGGGTCAAATCACCAGCGGTCACCGCCTATGGTCATCTGGGACTATGGCGACTTTACGTTGACTGGCCCGGAGAAGAATTCATCCTGCTGTTCCTCCATTTTGTCTGTAGCATTGGCGGAATATTTGGGGTCCAACTCCAAGGTTTGCTGGAGTAATTGTATCAAAGTCAGACAAGCTAAACGTTTTTGTTGACTTTGACGAAAGAGTTGATGCAAATCACCAGGTATGGGAAAGGCTCCTCAAAACCAATGGGGTTGGCAATTATAACAGCAATGCTCTTCAGTTTTGGTATGAAATGTGCACTGAACACGAGATCTTCATCAACACAGTTTCTTTGTCTCCCTAATTGCTGTACAGGGCATTGGTAAGACCGCATCTAGAATATTGTGTACAGTTTTGGTCTCCTTGTTCAAGAGAGGATATAAATGCATCCAGAACAATTCTGAGAAGGTTCACTCAATTGATCCCTGGGTTAGGTTTATCCTATTGTTAGGGACCAGATCAGAAACTCCAAGGTATCTTATGAAGTTAGCCTAGACCTCCACTGTTTTTTGGATTTTGGCATTTGTGTGAGCATGGGGTGTTTCGCTCCGGGTGTGGTTCTATTGACCCACTAAGAAGTTTTTACTGAAACAAACTTTATTTAGCGATACAGTTTAACTATAACAAAAAAAGAATTAGCATAAATGTTACCAGTTGGAATGCTTAAACATGACGAGGTATAATTCTTAACTGCTAGCTATTTCTATTGGTTCCAATTCAAGCAATATCCTCATAGTTAGAGAGACACCTGCCTTCCGACTCTCGGACAGCAGCCTCGGAGGAAGATCTGTCTTCAAACATCAGAACTCCAGAGAGAGAGAAAATGCCTATTGCCTTTTGCAGACCTCTAGAGAGAGAGAGAGCGATATATATTTTTTCTAGTCTCTTCCAGACTTCTATTTCCAGAGCGAGAGCTACTGCTTGGTACAAATTCAAACAACAACTGTCTGCTTGTCTCCATAAGCTAGCTCCTTCCATTAACATATGACTTGCACATGTCAATCAATCTAATTAAACCCTACTCTGAAGCCCCAGGGGACAATACAAAAAAAACAAAACTGCATTAACTCAGATTAAAACAATCACCCTAATAATTACGAGCAAATACTCTTCTGCACTGTCAACGTGTGGACTGCAGTTGTAGCCAAATTTGTACTGGTTAAACAGAGCTGAAATATAATAGTCCTTTCACAAGAAACATAGAAAAACTACAGCACAATACAAGCCCTTCAGCCCACAAAGTTGTGCCGAACATGTCCCTACCTTAGCGATTACTAGGCTTACCTATAACCCTCTATCTTACTAAGTTCCATGTACTTAGCTAAAAGTCTCTTAAAAGACCCTATCTAATCCGCCTCCACCACCGTTGCTGGCAGCCCATTCCACGCACCCATCACCCTCTGAGTGAAAAACTTACCCCTGACATCTCCTCTGGCACAAATACATTTCTTAAAGGCACTGTATCGTCCCACTATGAAAAGATTTTGGACTAGCTGGGCCTGTTAGCCATTGAAAGTTTAGAAGATTGAGAGGTGATACTGAAACATATGAGATCCTGAGTGGATGCTGAAAGGATATTTCCCCTTGTGGGAGAGACTAGATCTAACGGGTTTAAAAATAAGGGGTCCCCTATTTAAGATGGGAGATGAGGGGGAAAAAAAATTCTGAGGGCCATGAGTCTTTGGAGCTTTCCTCCCAGAGAACAATGGAGACGGCATAGGTAGATAGATTCTTGAAGGAATCAAAAGTTATTAGGGTTAAGTGGAGTGTGAAATTGAGGCCACAATTAGATCAGCCATGATCTTTTTGAATGGCAGAGCAGGCTTGAGGGGCTGAATAGCCTACTTCTGCTCCTAATCTGTACATTTGTACGTATTTACCAATCAATTTGCCAAACAGTAACAGGTCCATGTAAAATGATAACACCCATTGTCAGCACCTGGTTACAAATATCACCCAATATATACGCAGCATGGGCAAGCAGCAACAATTATAATGCAGTGTTTCTTTGTGTGCGCACCATGACTATAAAACAAATGAGAGAACAAATTTAATTTTAACAGTTTGGTTAATTTGATGCGAAAATGTCCCATTAGTTATTTATAAAACTGCGCAAACAAAAGGAAATTGATTTTGGTGACTGCCTTGTATGTACGCAGTGATAGTAAATTTATTTGGAGAAAAAGTTCAATACTTGCAACCCAGATTGGAAGAGAACTTTTCAGGTTTTGGTTTATCTGTTTTGACTACCTCCTCTATGTGAAAATAGACCATCTCCATGCTGCAATGCAGGGGAATGGTAGAAGGGGAGGAGAAGAAGGGATGGTCCCATTCACTTGCTGCTGCCTAAGCTCCCCTGGACACATTGACACAGCGCATACTCACTTCGCTCAGTATCACAGGAAGCCAAGTTCCAGTTCCCTGGGAGTGGCACATGCTGCAGACTCAGCCTCAAACAGTCTGGAACTGAGTAACGGCTGGTCGTATAACTGAATGCCTGATGCTCACTTTCTGAAGCAAATCTTTTATGGAGATCTTGAGCCTTGAGGGTCAAAGGAAGTACTACAAGGACATTCTGAAGAGGTCACTTTGGAGTTTTGATATCGACTTTGAGTCCTGAGAGAAGCTCGCCCAGGATCACTGTACCAAATAAGAACCAGTGCAGCCTCATTTGAAAGTGAGCGTATGTCAGAGACAGAACAAAAACGCAATGAGAGGAAATCCCAAGCCAACAACTCATCCAAAATCCAGCCTTCAGGATCCTGTCCCATCCACAGCAGAACCTTTTTCGGGTGGAGTCTTGTCTTGGCAGTCACCTACATAACCCTACCATAAACCTCGGATGATGAGCACAGTCGCCTTCACCTCGGATGAACAAGGTGGAGGTCCTGGTGGAACAAAGGCAGGTCCTCTTTGGAGGTAGCGCCAGGGTCCCAATATACACAGCAGCAATCTGCAAAGTAAGTGATTAGCATTTGTAAAAATTACTCCAAGAACATGGGTTCAGTGTCGGAAGAGGTTTAATGACCTTGACCAGGACAGTAAAGGTGAGATGTAGGTCGTCTTGTCTCCATTTTATGAATATCACCATTCTATTGCATTTAATGGCAGTACTTCCTCTTATGAGGAGAGGTTGGATAAACTCGGTTTGGTCTTACTGGAACGATGGAGGTTGACGGGTAACCTGATAGAGGTTTACAAGATTGAGTGGCATGGATAGAGTGGATAGTCAGATGCTCTTTCCTAGGGTAGAAAAGTCGAGTACCAGGGGACATAGGTTTAAGATGCATGGGGAAAGGTTTAGAGGAGATGTGTGAGGCAAGTTATTTATACAGCTGGTGAATGTCTGGAATGCACTACCCAGGGAGGTGGTGGGAGCAGTTATGATAGCGGCATTTCAGGGACACCTTTTACTGTCCTGGTCAAGGTCATTAAACCTCTTCCGACACTGAACCCATGTTCTTGGAGTAATTTTTACAAATGCTAATCACTTGCTTTGCAGATTGCTGCTGTGTGTATTGGGACCCTGGTGCTACCTCCAAAGAGGACCTGCCTTTGTTCCACCAGGACCTCCACCTTGTTCATCCGAGGTGAAAGTGACTGTGCTCATCATCCGAGGTTTATGGTAGGGTTATGTAGGTGACTGCCAAGACAAGACTCCACCTGAAAAAGGTTCTGCTGTGGATGGGACAGGATCCTGAAGGCTGGATTTTGGATGAGTTGTTGGCTTGGGATTTCCTCTCATTGTGTTTTTGTTCTGTCTCTGACATACGCTCACTTTCAAACGAGTTAGACGAATACATGAATAGGATGGGAATGGAAAGATACGCACTCCGTAAGTGCATACGATTTTAGTTTAGGCAGACATCATGATTGGCGCAGGCTTGGAGGGCCAAACGGCCTGTTCCTGCGCTGTACTATTCTTATGGACACCCCATTCTTCCTCCGTACCACATGCTCTTCTCCAGTGGCAATGAGTCACTGCAGCAGCTTTCATTATTACACACACACTTATTTGTTTCTGATGTTCTCAGAACAGATTCAGCAGCTCACAACTGGCAATCCTTTCATTCTTCTACCTTCTCGCATCCCCTCGTACTTCCTCTAAACTTGTCATTTCTTCCATATGGCATACTGTCTAGACAAATGTTTCATACAGCTGAACAATACTTTATAGCATAGAAATAATGTCTTTCTGGAGGAAACAATGGCCCTCACCAACAGGGGCCTGCGGGTGGGTGAGGCAGGAATTTTGCCTCCTTTCATTTGGTGCTTCAGTCAAATGAAGGAAGAAAACATCAAGATATTGGGGCAAGGGCGCAGGTAGAAACAGTGCTGAAGGTGAGACCAGCACAAGCCCACAACTGGGTGGCTCTTTATTACAATAGCTCTCTCCTTTTATGGTCTACCCTGCATGTAGACCAAGTGGCATTGTTTTGTTGTCTAGCATCGACCAGACAGCTACTGCTTTTAACTATCGTCTCCGCAGTGAAACTTGTCCTTTCTCCACTTCTTTGGATTCTGCTCACCCTTTGAAAAATCAATAAGAACCTTTCAAAGGAGGAGTAATCTCCCAAAGAAGCACCATCATTCGTTTTAGCGCAATCATTCCTGAATGAAAGGATAGAAGAGTTTCATTCCACCAAGTGTGCCAAACTGACTCGGACCCATCACGTGTGTATGAAAGCTGCATAAATAACATTGCAAAACTCTTCAGCACAAAGGAATAATAGACATTGCCACTCATAGAAACATAGAAACCCTACAGTGCAGAAGGAGGCCATTCGGCCCATTGACTCTGCACCGACCACAATCCCACCCAGGCCCTACCCCCACATATTTTACCCGCTAATCCCTCTAACCTACGCACCCCAGGACTCTAAGGGACAATTTTTAACCTGGTCAATCAACCTAACCCGCACATCTTTGGACTGTGGGAGGAAACCGGAGCACCCGGAGGAAACCCACGCAGACACGAGGAGAATGTGCAAACTCCACACAGACAGTGACCCGAGCCGGGAATCGAACCCGGGATCCTGGAGCTGTGAAGCAGCAGTGCTAACCACTGTGCTACCGTGCCGCCTCGATGCGACTTCCCTTTTGCCAACTATAAGCAGCATCGGAATCCTAATTGGATCCCATTTAATCTATAATAAGTAGGTTATTGTTAGGTTTGTGTGGGGACTGGGCCACTTAATTAAGGACTGTGTGAAATTAGGCACTGGCAGCCAGTCAATGGAAATGAGCCAGTGAACCTTTTCCCTAGTGATTTTCGGGACTGTGATGTCTCATTTCCATTGGACATAACCTGAAAATTCAGCCCACCGATTTGAGTTCATCAGGACTTCTAAACGGCATGTTGACCAGTATCTTTGAATCATGAAGTGATCAAAGTGAATCTGTTCTTTTAAAAAAAAACTTGATAAAAATTCATTAACACCCATGATTGCACTATTAGATATTTCCGGCCACTCAGCAATTTGCAAAATCAAATTAAAAGTTTAGTATGTTATTTTTACTTGAAGAGTGAATTCACTCGCTGGGTGCAGCACTGTTTCGTGAGCCCTTCTAACCATGGTTTCATTAGTGAACATTTCTGCCCTCAAAAGACTTGTGTCGCAGCTAATTAGCAAATGCATCGTCAGGACGAATACACATTCGCCAACCACCGCCCAGCAAGTATCGGCAAGAATGAAGTTGTGTCAGCTTTACAAGGAGAATTGGTGTCCGCCCGCCCGCCCCCGCCCCCCTCCTTCAGAATCCCAATAATTCCCTGTGGCTGCATTAAGCAGCAGGTTTTGAGATTTGTAAAATATAATTGCACAGCTTGTACAACACCAGTGATAAGGCTGGAGCTGCCTCATGTGATTCACGTCAATAGTCGTTTATTGTTGATTATAGGCCTCCACTCAGAACAGCTGTTTAGGTGTAAAGAGACTAAATTTGAATAAATGTCCACTTAAACACTTGTGTTGGATAAGTGTACCGCATCATGTAAAGTTCAGATGTAACAAGCCAACCCCAGTTTTGAACCCTTTTTTTAACTTTTTTGTTCAGTAGCAACAAATAGCAATAGATTTCAACAGTAATATACTTTTTCTTATTATGTCATTTTGGAAGGCCATTTGTCCCAAAAGAAATATACAAAGTCAGATTCTACAAACAGTCTGGAAAATATTCGGCATGTGAGACGGCGGCCGGGATTCTCTGATCTCCCTCGCCCCGCCACCAATGAGAACGGAGAATTTGGAGCTCCGCCAAATCTCCATTCACTGCAGCGGGATTGGAGAATCCCAGGCGAGGTCGAGGGTTCCAACCAGCATTTACAGAGAGAGAAAATCAAGTTAACATTTCCGATCGATTACCTTTTTATCAGATGCTGCTCCAGCTTTTGAGGATTTGCAACATTTTCGATTTTTATTCACATTTCCGGTATCCATGGTATTTTTGTTTTTCTCTTTTAGCACTGCTGCCTCACAGCGCCAGGGTTGGCTTCAATTCCGGGTCACTGTCTGTGTGGAGTTTGCACATCCTCCCCGTGTCTGCATGGGTTTCCTCCAGGTGCTCCGGTTTCCTCCCACAGTCCAAAGATGTGCAGGTTAGGTTGATTAGAGTCAGAGATTTACAGCATGGAAATGGACCCTTCGGCCCAACTTGTCTATGCCGCCCTTTTTTTTAAGCCCTAAGCTAATCCCAATTGCCCACATTTGGCCCATATCCCTCTATACCCATCATACCCATGTAACTATCTAAATGCTTTTTAAAAGACAAAATTGTACCCGCCTCTACTACGACCTCTGGCAGCTTGTTCCAGACACTCGCCACCCTCTGGAAAAAAGTGCCCCTCTGGACACTTTTGTATCTCTCCCCTCTCACCTTAAACCTATGCCCTCTAGTTTTAGACTCCCCTACCTTTGGGAAAAGATATTGACTATCTAGCTGACCTGTGCCCCTCATTATTGTATAGACCTCTATAGGATTACCCCTCAGCCTCCTATTCTCCAGAGAAAAAAGTCCCAGGAAAGGCTGCATAGATGGGACTTTTTTCTCTGGAGCGTAGGAGGCTGAGGGGTGACCTTACAGAGGTCTATAAAATAATGAGGGGCATAGACAAGGTAGATAGTCAATATCTTTTCCCAAAGGTAGGGGAGTCTAAAATTAGAGGGCATAGGTTTAAGGGGAGAGATACAAAAGTGTCCAGAGGGGCAATTTTTTCACAGAGGGTGGTGAGTGTCTGGAACAAGCTGCTAGAGGTAGTAGTAGAGGCGGGTACAATTTTATCTTTTAAAAAGCATTTAGATAGTTACATGGGTACGATTGGTATAGAGGGATATGGGCCAAATGCGGGCAATTGGGATTAGCTTAGGGGTTTAAAAAAAAAATAAGGGCGGCATGGACAAGTTGGGCCGAAGGGCCTGTTTCCATGCTGTAAACCTCTGACTCTATGACTCTATCCAGCCTCCTTATAACCCAAACCATCAAGATTGGCCATGCTAAATTGACCCTTAGTGTCAGGGGGATTAGCAGGGTAAATATGTGGGGTTACGAGAATAGAGGTTGGGTGGGATTGTGGTTGGTGCAGACTCGATGGACTGAATGGCTTCCTCCTGCACTTGTAGGGATTCTATGATTCTCCAAAACATTTGTCTGGAAAATATGTCAGCATTTTTCATTTGTGACTATATTTGGTCGTGGTGACATGTGACTGGAAACCTAATTTCCTGGTTCTTGGATGGTTTTGGCAGTCCTTTTCTGCTGGTCGCCCTGCAATTTAATTCTGAAAACTAGCCAAGGGTTTTTGCCTTGGAAGCAATCACTAGTCTGGATGCAAATTGCACCTGATTTGAAACTCATTTGCATATTGCTGAACACTCAGCCTGTCATGAACCATCACAATCGGGCAGCGTCGGTCAAACTGAAATGGTTTGCTTCAAAAGTATTTCTCGATGTATTTAAGAGTGGTAACTCAGTGCCGTCTGATTAATACAGCAGCAAATGGACTATTATCACTTAAAATGAGTGTTTTTAATCACATTGTCAAGCCACCAGCTGTGTGTAAGCCAATTTTTTTTTAAAGTTACTGAAAATTACTCTGCTTTCAAAAAAAATATGCAGAATTGCTAGTTATGTTGAGGTATAGTAGTTAGAGTTTCAGTAAATTAAATTCAAAAGCTTTTAAAATATTATAGACTGGTGTCCTTGTACCAAAAAAAGGCTTAATTTTTAGATTCCCCCCCCGAAGCCCTGCAAATGACTGCAATTAGTGGAAACTCCCAACGGTGATAATTCATCCTGGAGGCACGGCCATTTCTGTGGACAAAGCTAACCTCCAGTATTATGGATTTTTAAAAAAAAACTGGTGCAAAACATTGCAGAAACTCAGTTCACGGAGGATATGACTTGTGCTTAACAATTCTGCAATTGTTAGTTCCTTTTTAAGAGAAGTTTGAGGCAAATTAATCCAAAAACACTGGTGCATCCAAAGTGAAGCTCCCCCCCCCCCCCCCTCCATCTGTACTCCAGAACTGAACGAGTCGTTCAACCTTCCACACATTTCCTCCGTGCAACTATTACCTGCAGCAGTTGCTCTCAAATGTGTTCTCTTAGAGTATTTGGCACACAAAGGAATTTCCAGCTCATAAGTGTCTGAAAACCGAGCTCATTATGGCACTTTGCGGTATTTCCACAACATTTCTTTGTGTTGTTTTACAAAATATCGTTCTATAATGCTGCGTAAGATGTACAGAACCCGATAAATCTTGCAAAAGATTTGTAATGGCGTAGATGTGCTAGTTTACTCCACAAAAAATAACTCTCCTGAACCTATTAACTCAAAGCAAGATCAATTTCATTTTGTGCACAATGCTGTACTCGGGGCAGACCATGCAGCATGCGGTTAAAAGGAAAAATCCATACTTTATTCATGTAAATCACTCCAGTGTTTCTAAGTGCGTTTGCTCTATTTGGTTTTTGTCCTGCATGTATTGCTAACTCGACTCAAATGAATCTTTAGTCCTTTTGCAGGCCTCTGATAATCCCTCTGAGCAAGTGTCTTGAGTTGACTCGCACAACACCTCAATCATCTGTCGGGTTTCAGTATGCCTCTGATGACAAACTGAGTACAATACTTGTGTTGACTGGGCCATCAGATACGTCTTAATGGCCTCCATATCAAAACACTGTCATCACCCAAAGGAGCACATTGTGAAATATCGTTCCATAGTGCTGTCAGACACTAGGAAACCCACGGGCAGATTTCCTTTGGCAGATTGAGGTTTTGATTCCATTGTGTGGGATTTATTGGGAAATTGATTGGTGGGGAGTGTGGGGGGGGGGGGGGGGGGGGGCGGGGGGGTGTGAGTGCGCAAATCATTTGTTCAGTACATGTGCCAGATTGAATGATGGCATTTCTAATTTTTGAATAAAAAATATTGCTATAGGGATGTGGCCAACATTGGCAAGACCACATTTATTATCATCCCTAGCTATCCTGAGAAAGTGGAGGTGGTTGGCCTTTTAGCAACTGCGTACAATATTGAGTGGCATTAAGAATCAACCACAATCATGGGACAGGAATTCTTGTACAGAGTTGAGAGGCTCACTTCACTGAAGGAAGCAGTGGGGATTTTTACAACAGATCTCATTATTTTCCAGTGCCCTAACTCGCAGATTATTCGAAGCGCTTTGTACCCACGTTTAACAGCATTTTTATTCTTACCCTCTCCTCCATGTTTTGAATTCATACCACACTGAGAACAGGCTTCACCAGCGTCCAGCCTCTTTGAACATATCCTTCCTGGGATGAACCTAAAAGAAAATTCAGAAGTGAAATGATAATCTGAATATTAACATTCTGTGCACATGTCAGGAGAACTGAACATTAGCTGAATAACTCATAATCATTTAGTTAATTCATATTATGTAAATGACAGTTATTATCTCTAACCAGAATATGGATTAAATTCAGTGTCATACACTGTAATTAAAAATGTATCATTAGCATATATGTTTAACAAATGCATTTTTATATATCTTAAATGTATCATGTATATATTGAACCACACTGTAGAAATATGTTGACATGTATGGACATCCCATTGATGAATTAATAGTTTTTTATATCATGTGCTTTCCTTCAGTATTAGTGAGACTTGTGTTTTCCTGACACAGTTAAAATCCAATCCCAGCTAAAACAAGAACTGGACTAATTATTGCTTTGAAAAAAACAAAATCTGCATTTATGTAATGACTTTTACGTCACCAGGATGTCCAAAACCAATGAACTACTTTTCAAGTGTAGCTACAGTGGTTAGCACTGCTGCTTCACAGATCCAGCGACCTTGGTTCAATTCCAGCCTTGGGTGACTGCCTGTCTGTGTGGCGTTTGCATATTCTTCTCGTTTCCACATAGGTTTCCTCCGAGTGCTCCGGTTTCCTCCCACAGTCCAAAGGTGTGCGGGTTAGGTGGATGGACCATGTTAAATTGTCCCTTAGTGTCGCAAGATATATAGGTTAGGGGGGATTTGTGGGGTTAATATGTGGGGTTACGGTGAGATCACTGGGTGGAATGCTCTGTCAGGGAGTCAGTGCAGACTCGATGGGCTGAATGACCTCCTTCTGTGATTCTATGTTCAATACTGCTTCTACATTTGCAAATGAAGAAATCAGTTTGCACATGGGGCCCGACAAACAATAAATGAGATAAATGATCAAATAATGTGTTTTGATGGTGTTGCGGACAATAAAATGTTGCTCAAGTTACCAGGAGACTGTTTGTTTCCTATTTTAAAGAAAAAAAGTCATAATCTTTTGCACTGAGCTGAACAGACAAGAAAGAGTCTCTGTTTAACATCTCCCCTGATAGACTGTTTGGAGTGGTATAGGAATAGTTGTAGACTGAGATAATGAAATACTCCATTGGCCAGAATAGGCTTGATTTTAAATGTATGACTTGTTGGAAGCAGGAAGCATTTGTTAACACAGGAGAAACACTAGAATCAGTGGTTTTTAACCCAGTTGCTACATTAGGATATGAAGCTTTCTTCCTGATTATTATCATCATTGGGCATGATAACAGCCCACATGAGTTAAACGGAAAGTACAAACGCGACGGAGGCGAGTCTCCCAACCTGCGGCATTGCTTTAGCAGCGCAGCGGCCATCAGCTCTGCACCAGAAATCTATGCGGAGCTGTATAATTTATTGAAATGAACATCATCATGTATTTAGCTGGCCTGGGACTGAAGTCTTTCCCCCCGCCCCTTGCCAACTTGGCAGTGCCAACCTGGCCCCCTTGCACTGCCCAAGGGACAAAGTGGCAATGCCCAAGAGGGCACCTTGGCTCTGCTCACCAGGCATGTGACGGGCCTAATGAGGGTGGGCTCTATTGGGGGCAGGGCCTCTGGGGGAGAGGGGTGAGATTGGTGAGGGTGGGGTTCCCACTGCCACGCTGCACTCAGTAGTGACAGAGGGCGGGAAGTAAGCGAGTGGGTTGGGGGAGATCAAGAGGGGTGGTGTTGAGGCTGGCCCGAACGTGTCCAGGGGGTTAGCAATGGGGGTGTTGGAGGGGCAGCGATGCAGGGCTGGCCAGCGATTGGGAGACCAGCAGTGTGGGGCTACTGCGCATGTGCCGATCTCCACTCTGACAGATCGGCGCTTGCGCAATGGCCCGCTCAGCGCTATGCTGCTGGCCTCTCCAGCAGGAATAGGCCCCGCTCCCAGATTTTTAATAATATTCATGCTAGTGCACTCTGCAGTGCACAGTGAGATTCATTTTGAAAATCCCGCTGAAAAAACCAGCAGGATTTACTCCAGTTTTTACGTGAATTCGATACATAGAATCTTTTTGGGAGAATCTCACCTGCAGTTTGAAGTTGGGAGCCAAAGAGAATGAAATGGGAGAATAGAGTTCAAATGGTCAAAGGCTACACGTTAGTTCAGTGATACCTCTCTGGATATCCTGCTGGAGGCTGTGAGGAGCTTTGTTCCCATGTGTTAGCAGGAGGAAGCTGTTTGGAGACCTCAAGAAAGCATGGCAGTGGAGAAGGTCAACAGCAGGAATGCGAAGCCACCCCCATGGATACAATGCAGGAAACAGTTTAGTGATGTAAACAGGGCAGGAAAGATGTGTGATAGATTCACTTACATCCAGATGTGCATACGACCCCAACCCTCACACTTTCCCTTCTCAAGCCTGATGCACATCACAAACTTGCCTTGCAGCCCCTCAATCTATGCACCTCCTCACGTCTCCAACCATCCATCCACCACTGGCGCTCACCATTCTCCTTGTGCAACGCCATTGCTTTTCCCTCATAGTCCCCTTCAGCAAATGCTCACAATCCATCCATTCAACGCATTCCATTATTCTCACTCCTAAGTCTCCCCTTCCCCTCTTAACAGGAGTGGGCAGAGAACTGGGTGTGACCTATTAATGACCCCGCAGCCGACAAGTGAAGAGGAGGTGCTGAAAGTCAGTAGATTCCTGTCTTGCTTGTCCAGTGGAGATGAGGAGTCGGGAGTTCCTCGGCTACCTAGTAACAGAATTGAATATCAGACAGATGACGTACAGCACTCATTCATGCTGAGTTGATGCAAACAGTGAGTGAAATATCATGTGAATAACGTTGGCTCAACATTCAGACTTGGTAGTTCCAATTCATATCTTTAATCACCAATCAAGCCTTTAAAAGTCCCACAGGATGTAGATCAGGAGGATGATGCCAACTGCTCAGAAGAGTTCACTCACTCTAAGGCTGCATCAGCCTGGAGTTCATGCAGACGTAGCCCCAGCTTAGATACACACACTTCAGTGGAATCAGTAAGGCAGACAATTAGGTTTTCACAAGTAAACATTAGCAGATGGCAGCAAAAGAGACAACAGGAAGAGGAGAGTTCACCTCCCGGGCGACAGGACACTCCGTTCTGCTGAAGGTGGATGCTGAACTTCAGGAATAACTACTTCTGGAGAAGGATCAAAGAATGTTCCAAGTGCACTGTGCAGGCTTGCAGGGAGATTGAAGAGAATCCCATCTCCAAGTTTATGTGGAATCATGATGCAGGCTTTTACAATGATGTCTTCATCCATGGGAAAATTGGCCAGCAGCATGGAGGATCACAGCTTGTAGGAAGGGACTAAAGAAGGAAATTAGAAGAGCCAGAAGGGGTCACGAGAAGGCCCTGGCAGGTAGGATTAAGGAGAACCCTAAGGTGTTCTATAAATATGTGAAGAGTAAAAGCATGAGACGTGACGGAATAGGGCCTATAAAAGGTGAAGACGGGAAGGTCTGTACGGAACCAGTAGAAATGGCAGAGGTGCTCAATGAGTATTTTGCCTCGGTTTTCACAGAGGAGAAGAACCTGGGTGGATGTACTGCGGGCGTGCGGTGGACTGAAAGGATTGAGTATGTGGATTTTAAGAAAGAGGTTGTGCTGGAATCTTTGAATGGCATCAAGATAGATAAGTCGCCAGGTCCGGATGGGATGTACTCCAGGTTACTGTGGGAGGCGAGGGAAGAGATTGCAGAGCCTCTGGCGATGATCTTTGCGTCGTCGATGGAGATGGGAAAGGTGCCGGAGGATTGGAGGATTGCGGATGTGGTTCCTATTTTCAAGAAGGGGAATAGGGATAGCACAGGTAATTACAGACCAGTGAGTCTAACCTCAGTGGTTGGTAAACTGATGGAGAAGATCCTGAGGGACAGGATATATGAGCATTTAGAGAGGTTTAGTATGTTCAAGAATACTCAGCATGGCTTTGTCAAGGGCAAATCGTGCCTTACGAGCCTGGTGGAGTTCTTCGAAAATGTGACTAAACACATTGACGAAGGGAAGACGGTAGATGTGGTTTATATGGATTTTAGCAAGGCGTTCGATAAGGTCCCCCATGCAAGACTTCTAGGAAAAGTGAGAGGGCATGGGATCCAAGGGGCTGCTGCCCGGTGGATCCAGAACTGGCTTGCCCAAAGGAGGCAGAGTGGGTATAGATGGGTCTTTTTCTAAATGGAGGTCGGTCACCAGTGGTATGCCCCAGGGATCTGTTCTGAGACCCTTGCTGTTTGTCATTTTCATAAATGACATGGATGAGGAAGCGGAGGGATGGGTTGGTAAGTTTGCCGACGACACGAAGGTTGGTGGGGTTGTGGATAGTCTGGAGGGATGTCAGAAGTTACAGAGGGACATAGATAGGATGCAAGACTGGGTGGACAAGTGGCAGATGGACTTCAACCCAGATAAATGCGTCGTGGTCCATTTTGGTAGGTCCAATGGGATGAAGGAGTACAATATAAAGGGAAAGACTCTTAGTACTGTAGAGGATCAGAAGGACCTTGGGATCCGGGTCCATAGGACTCCGAAATCGGCCCCGCAGGTGGAGGAGGTGGTTAAGAAGGCGTATGGTGTGCTGGCCTTTATCAATCGAGGGATTGAGTTTAGGAGTCCGGGGATAATGATGCAGCTATATAAGACCCTCGTCAGACCCCACTTGGAGTACTGTGCTCAGTTCTGGTCGCCTCATTACAGGGAGGATGTGGAAAAGATTGAAAGGGTGCAGAGGAGATTTACAAGGACGTTGCCTGGATTGAGTGGCATGCCTTATGAGGATAGGCTGAGGGAGCTCGGTCTTTTCTCCTTGGAGAGACGAAGGATGAGAGGAGACCTAATAGAGGTGTATAAGATGTTGAGAGGCATAGATCGGGTGGACTCTCAGAGGCTTTTTCCCAGGGTGGAAATGTCTGCTACGAGAAGACACAGGTTTAAGGTGCTGGGGGGTAGGTACAGGGGAGATGTCAGGGGTAAGTTTTTCACAGAGGGTGGTGGGCGAGTGGAATCGGCTGCCGTAGGTGGTGGAGGCGAGCTCAATAGGGTCTTTTAAGAGACTCCTGGATGAGTGCATGGAGCTTAATAGGATGGAGGGTTATAGGTAGGTCTAGAAGGTAGGGATGTGTTCGGCACAACTTGTGGGCCAAAGGGCCTGTTTGTGCTATAGTTTTTCTATGTTTCTGTCAAACACAGCAATCAAAGTGTATGCGAGCCTCGCCCAATGAATGCCAATTACAACAGGATGAATGAAACCCTAGCCTTGGCCATTCATCACCTCACTGCTCTGCAGCAAACCCCCCTCTGGCTCATTATGAGCAGGGAAGTGTGGCTGGGCCATTGTTAGGGGTGATGTGAAAGGATGTAAGTGGAGACTCAGCTGGGCCTGCTTCCACTTTTTGAATATTGCCCCCGACCCAGTTGGTACCCGATATGTTGCCTTCATGCTCCATTAGCTGAGTCTGCCCCTTGTGCAAGTGACATAGTCCTTGATGGAGCCCTCACAAGCTCCAAAAGGATATTGGCCAAGGGTACCTGAGCAGAGTCCTATCTCCATCACTGCTGATGCCACAAGGATTGCACGAGGTAACAATTCTAGGAAGAGTCAAGATTTTTATTGCACAAAGATATGCATGTGGGTGAGTTGTGTAATAGAATGTTTAGCATGTGTTTTATCTGTGAACCAATTAAATATTATTCTTTATCACCACTTTCCCATCTTACCCATTCTTGGTTGCTAATTAGCAAATGATTCT
Source organism: Mustelus asterias (assembly GCF_964213995.1). Classification (NCBI taxonomy): domain Eukaryota; kingdom Metazoa; phylum Chordata; class Chondrichthyes; order Carcharhiniformes; family Triakidae; genus Mustelus; species Mustelus asterias. Next base: position 43,672,334 of record NC_135811.1, on the reverse strand, counting down.
TTCAACTGTGCAATAATGAATGGGAAGATGTGGTTGTTGACACAAAATGGAGGCCTGTGAAATGGAGGCTTGGTTGTTTGTACAGCTACTTGTTTCAGTGGCTGTGGAGGGGAGAGGGATGCAAATGTCCTTTTCCATGTGGTTGTCAGATGGGTGCATTGGTGGAACCTGAGTAAACCTCATGATGATGATAAGGGAATCCAGGCTGCAATGTGCACTACTGGCTGTGCCCAGAGGATAATCAGCCTCCCCTGCTCTTCCTCACCCACATCATCTATCTCCTCCTCCTCAGAGACACTCCGACATCTCAGCACCTTGTTTCCCCCTACAGGCTAAAATCTCATTGCTGTGTAATGTTATTCAAACCCCAGCGCACCATGACTACTCTTGGAGACTCTGGCTGGTGTGTACCGAAGAGGCACCTTCAGATCTGGCCTGGCACCTGAAGCCCACCTTCAGCATGCCAATGGCTTGTTCAAAACACATCTGGTGCTCTAGTATCACCCCGAGCCTTATTTATCAGGTTTCCAAGAGATGTCACCAGCCACGTTTTAAGTGGATATCCCTCGTGTCCAAGCAGTCAGCCAGTAACATTGTTTTGAAGCATGACGAGATCAGGGATGGCGACTGTTGCAAGATGAAAAGCTGTGACAACTGCCTGGGAATCTTTGTACACCTGTACAAAGATCTGTTGGGGTTGTACACCAGTTGCACTTTGGCGTGGCAGCTCTAGTCGTTACTGAACCATCCTGGGAAATTGATGGGTGCCTGAATGGCCACGTGTGCAGTCAGTGCCACCCTTTACCAGTGAGAGGCCCATCAGTGCCTCAAACCTGAGCATCTACTCATTCCGACTAACATCGTTGGCTCTGGAATTGAAGGTATTAGGCTGTCATCTTGTAAATTTTGTATGCTGTTGACTTGAGAGTCCGGCACACAACTCTGGCAAAGCCCTAGAGGGATCCCGAGGCTAAAAGGTTAGTGTGGTGGTGTATTTGACAGCCACTGGTCAAGCATGGCCACAGGGTGCAGTTGCCAGTAGCTCTTGTTTCAGGACGTCCTGTTGCTAATGCTGAGGACCAAAGTAACACCGTGTACACAGTCACCCATTCTGATCCGATAGATCCAACCTCCAAATTACAGATTACATCTCAGAAAAGTGTAGATCACAGCTTCAAAGTGTGTAAGGTCACCACTCAGCAGAAGTACCGTGAACCAGCTCTTTCACATAAGCAGGTAAGAAAACTGCTGTGAATACTCAGTGCTCGTTTGCACATTTCCCTGCCATGGCTTCAGATCCCTCCAATTGCCAGTGTCATCTTGCCTTGCTTTCACTGGCAAGTTCCAGGAAACCTGGGGAACCAGGAAACTGCAAAACCAATGCTAATATTGCTCTAATTGAGCAATTAACATACTGAAATTGGCAATCCTCCGGGAATTGCACTGCAGTGAAATGCGGAAGTTGGCAAGTTGGAGTCTGTGATCACATTTTTTCCTGAATTTCACCACTTACCTGCACTCAAACCCTCGTACGCATCCGTTAAAATTCCTAATGCTCTGTTGCTTAAGTGAGTAGATGGTGAACGATGATCTGTGGATGGCAATAACCTTGGCTTAATACTGCATTTCTAAGGATGAATCTATCTTTTAAAATTTTAATTGTTCTCCGGGTACCCCTTGCATTATATTACCCACTGCTAATTGCCCTGACAAGGGGTGAAATCTTGAGCCTGCGTTTGCTGTCTGCGAGGTTGTTGGCCAAGGAGAGGGGTTGATAGTTGCTGGGGGGGGGGGGGGGGGGAGAGAGGAGAGAGGGAGCCAATGATTGCAGGGGGGGGAAAGAGAGGGAGCTGATGTTCAGAGAGGGTGTGGGGGAGAAGGGGCCGAAGATCGCTGGGTGGTGGGTAGAATGGGCCAATGATCATGTGGGAGGTGGAGGGAAGGGGCCGATGTTAATGGGGGGGATGGTTAGAGTGAATGCTGCCTCCAGTCGGGAGTGAGGAGGCCTTAGTGGTGGGGTGGAGGGACGTTTATTGCAGTTCTGATCGGTTTGCCCTTTAAATATAGCACCCCGATCTCTCAGCACCCAGGTTTTGCCGGTGTGTTTGAGTTCCGCTCCCCTCAATGACAGCGTGAATCATGCCCCGTGATTATTTTAGGCAGTGTGTGGTAGAATCTGGAGAGAAAACTGACCGGTTTTCCCGCCAGAGAGAATGGATTTTTTTTTTGGTGAGAAATCGTCCGAAGTTGTCCACATGGTAATAATATTCACGCAATAGGGTTGGGCAGGCCATTCCAAGGTATCAGCCTCGTTGCAATGAAGGAACGGCAGTTTTTGGCCAAGTTAGGATAGTATGTGACATGGAGAGGAACAATAGGACGATGATTACTGTGTGCTAGGTAAATCTAAATTGCAAAATCCTTAATAAAAAAGACATTTGCTGCACCTTGGAGTAAATACGCTTGGATTTCTGTTTGATTATCTTTGGGAACCAGGGAATATTTATACAGACCTCTGCCTCAGGAAGATTGAAAGCATGGCGTATAGTTCATGATGGGATGACTTGTACATGGCCTGTGGAAGAAATTGGGTATTTTCCCATTCCGTGATTGCAATGGTGATGTTTTCCTCCGACAGTCCTAACAAATGATAAAAGCCATTTAAATTCCTGATCAGCAAATGCTTGCAAAATAATTCAAATCCATACTGAATGATAATGGACTAATCTATTGTCTTTCAGTTGGTAGCATTATCGTGGTATTAACATGAAGTGATCGTTGGTAACTCAAAACCAGGGTGTTGCGCTAAATTTGTAATCATATAGCAACAAAACTTTCTACACCAGCGTTTACACACATTATTTAATTATCCTCCATCAAATAAGCCGATTTCACAGAATTATTAAAATTTTTCTCAATTTTGTACCTTTATCTCTGCCTGTTAAAATAAGCTAATAGCACACAGCTATGAACAAATGATCACCACTGGTAATGGCAGGAGGTAATACACATGCATAATGACAGATCCTGCTCAAAATTTCAATTACATTTTATGAGAGGCTTAAAGTATATCACTGAGAGTGTGAATAATGTGCTTCCCAAAATGATTAAAGGAGTACATTATGACACTTAAAAGTTTTATAAGCGTATGATTTTTTTGCTGAAATGATTTGCCTGAATTATACAATTTACTGCTTCATGAGAGAAATTGCACCCTGTAAAACACAAATGCTGTATTATTCACAGGTAGAAAGGCAGAACTCTACCATTTTTAAGCCGTCGTGTTCTCTCTAACAATAAAAGTGTGTCATTTAACAAACCAGAATAAAGATCTCCCATTGTTCAAGCTATTATTTACTTTTGTAGGTGAAGATTTTCTGTATCATGATTAATTTAAATTCACTGAGTATTAATACATTATCCAAGCAATTGAAGGTAGAAAGCACGTTGTATTGATTGCAGAATGTAATGTCTTTAACATTATAAAACCTCACGAGGCACTTCTTACAGAGACTTTGTAAAGCAAACTATGACACTGAGCCTCATAAGGTGCCATTAGGGCAGATGACAAGTTTGGTCAAAGAGATAGGTTTTAATGAGTGCCTTAAAGGAGAGTACAATAGGAAGGCGCTTCTTGCCTAAGCATGGCCACCAATGATGCAGCAATTAAAATTTGTAGATGCTCAAGAAGCTGGAATCAGAGGAGACCTTGGCTGGAATCTTGCCACCTTTCACGCTGGCAGGATTTTTCCATCTCGCCACAGACAACCGAGATTTTCTGACCTCGCTGCAGTGGGAGCGTGGCGTGAACGGCAGGTAAGATCGAGTCACTTTTATCTTGGAGGGCTGTGCAGCTGGAGGAGATGACAGGGAGGGTCAAAGCCTGGAGGGGTGGCATTGCGTAACTGGGAGCCAATGTAGGTTAGTTAGCACACATAGCTGATGGATGAATGGGATTTGGTGCAAATTAGGAGAGTTTTGGATGACTTCAAGTTTACAGAAGGTAGAATGTTGGAGACCAGCCAGAAAAGCATTTGAAAAACCAAGTCCGGAAACAAAGGCCTGGAGGAAGGTTTATTTATTTAATATTTATGCTGTATTGGAAAAAAATATTTAATTGGTGGAATTAATAAAAATGAAGGTGGAAAATTGAATGTTGGTGAAGACACAGACATAACCACACAAGTCAAGAACAATTAGTTCTTTGATTCCTCCTTGTTGTAATTGTGAACTGCCCAAATCAAAATGAAGAAGTCCCTTACAATGTCAATAAAATGACACCGAACCAATTCAGCATTTAGTTCTTTCATTGAAACAGAATTCCCGTTTTTGTGATTAGTCTTACTTTTTGTTTCATTAAGACTCTGAAAATACGCAGAGAGAAATTTCAGGCCAATAGATTAAACATTTGTGTACTAACATCCCGCGGCAGGATTTTAGAATCAATTCATTATTTATCCAATGTGCCAATACAAAATGTGCTGTTATGTTGTTTACACTTGGAGCAGTCTAAAACCAATGCATAAATCAATATAGCTTGCGAGTAAAAACTGCCGCATTGTCTGCTACAATGTTAGTCCCAAAAGTACCGGCCAGAGAGGGCATTTACTGATTTGAGTTTCCCCCATTTATATAAATTTGTGTTTCCCACATTATAGCGTCTAAGTACCCTTTAAAAGATTTCTAGGGTTGTGTTTCCATTACCTACTTTGGTCAGTGTTTGCGAAGAGAAGTGCTTCCTGACAGTCAGGAATGTTCCTTTTTCAGGTTTGTACCTATATCCCAGGCAGATCTTTCAACCTGACAAAAAATTTGGAATTAATTGATGTAAAGATGGCATCAAGCATGGCTCAGTTGCTTTCTCTCTCGCCTCTCATACAGTAGGTTATGTGTTTAAATACCACTCCAAAGACTTGAGCAACAAATCAAAAATATGCTAAGCTGAGGCCCTATTTGCCCCCGTAGTTATGTGTAAAAGATTCCATCCTGCTATTTTGAAGAAGAGCAAGGGAGTTCTCCCCAGGGTCTTAGCCAATACTTATCCTTCAACCACCATCGCTGAAAGAGATGATCTGCTCATTATCGTACTGTTGCTTGTGAGATCTTTCTGTGCATGAATTGGCTGCCATGTTTTCTACACTACGCAGTCACTGCAATTCAAAAGCATTTCATTGGCTGTCAGGTACTTTGTGAACACTGTCACCTTCAGAAGTTGGCCTGATTCCATCAGAATTGCAGGGGATTTGGGGGGTGGGTGGAGACAGTGGGGAGGGGTGATGTCCTAGCCGCGCAATGGAGTCAGCAAGGGTGGGAATGCTGCATGCAGGCTCATGACCAAGAAATTTCCCCACTTCACTAAAGATGGTGCCAGGAATGGGGGTGAGACTTCAGTGTACTGGACCCACCTGACTCTCTTTCAGCTCCTCCTGCTCAGGTCTACCCTGCGTCAGAATGGGAAAATCCATTTGTGTTGAGGCCTGGTGAAGGTAGGCCTGAGAGAATTGCTGCTGCAGTTCCCTAATCTTTCATTTGACAATTAAATTGTACACTAGAAGTCGTCATTTCTATCCTATTTAGTATCTTCTATATCTTATAACTTTCCCTTTTGTTCATTTCCTCTAGTATTGGAAAGGGTTTCTACCTTCTCGTGATCTTTTCCTCTGAGACTGAGGATATGTCAAATAGCTGGTCTATGTATTGCCTCCAGCGCACAAGTCTTGCTGACCTCAATGGTAAGCTAAGGACACAGGGCCATGTTGTCAAAATAAGCGGTAAATGTATAAAGGACAATATTAGGGAGCACCTGACATGTCAAGATTTATCATAATGTGGAATTGTCTTTACAAGTGACAATCAATGCTATTAAGGAATGTGCCGGATGATTACTTGAGGACTGAGAATATTTTGGCGGAAAACAGAAAAATGTGATTGTATGAATCCAGTCCCTGAGTGGATCCTTAGTTCAACGATGGCAAGAAAAGTGATCACCTCCTGGGCAAATACTTCCAAATTCCTATCGAACGGTACATGATGCTCTGGGGTAATGCTCTGGGTGATTGTATCATAATGACAAGCCACCTCTCACTGCCATCTAAGAACACCCACTATCAATACGCAAGAAACATTGATATAATAACTGGGAGTTCAGAATACCCCTGAAGTTTACTTGCATACTTTAGGGTTTGATTGAAATCTCTCATTTCTATTCTTGTAGCACACACCAACAGTTTTCCAATACATAATCCAAATTTATTTTGTTGAGGTGAATATACTTACTTTAGCGTTTGAAAAGATCTTTCTTACACTCATTGACAGCCATAGCAAACATTAACTGCAATGAATTAACAATAACACACTTGAGAGCAGGCAAAAGGTGGACCCTGATGTAGTCAGCACCATCTAGTTGAGCAGGAGAAATTGTTTGGAAGTTAGAAATTGAAGTTGTTCCCTTTTGATTTTTTTTTTTAAATGCTGTCGAATTTTTAATAAGTTAAGCTTTGTCATTTGTTAGTTATATTTAAACTGTGTTATTAAATAAAGATTGATTTTTACTATAAATGTTCCCTAATTTATTAACAAAATTTACTCCCTTGAGTGAAGAATCCTACCCTTGCATTTATGCCAAAATAGAAAATCTGCTGGGGTCTAGTCTGGCTTTATTATGTACCTTGGGGTTCAGTTCAAGTGCCCTAACAAATGGTAAATTAGGGCAAAATATGAAAAGGAGACCAAAAGCTTCTATAAGTATGTGAAGAGGAAGAGAGTAGCTAAAGTGAATGTTGGTCCCTTGGAAAACAAGGCTGGGGAATTAATGGTGGGGATCACAGGAATGGCTGAGACACTAAATCAATATTTTGCCTTGGTTTCCATAGCGAAGGACACAAATACCATCCCAATAGTACCAGGTAATGCAGCCATTATAGAAGGGGAGGAACCTAGAATTATCATCATCATCACTTGGTAAAAGGTACTGAGCAAACTATTGGGATTGAAGGCTAATAAGTCCCCAGGGCCTGATGGCTGACATCCTAGAGTCTTGGAGGAAGTGGCATTGGAGATAGTGGATCCATTGGTTACAATATTCCAAAATTCTTTACATGTGAGAATGGTTCTGATAGATTAGAAAAATGATAATGTCCTTGTTCAAAAAGGAAGAGAGGCAAAATGTAGGAAACTATAGGCCAATTAGTTTAACATCGGTCATTTGAGAAATTGTTAGAATCCATTATAAAGAAAGTAATAAAGTAAAAAGACTTAGTCAAAAATGCAATCCATCAGAATCGGTATGGTTTTATGAAGAGTAAATCATATTTGACTAATTTGCTAGAGTTCTTCAAAGATGTAACAAGCAAAGTGGATAATGGTGATCCTGTAGATGTAGTATATCTGGACTTCCAGAAGACATTTGACAAGATGTCGCACAAGATTAGTTCATAATGGATTAAGAGTAATTTATTAGCTTTGATAGAGGATTGGCTAAACAGAAGGCAGAGAATCGGGATAAATAGTCTTTTTTTTGGGTTGGCAAGATATAACTATTGGAGTGCCACAGGGTTGAGTACTCAGACACCAACTATTTACAATTTATATTAATGACCTGGATGCAAGGATAGTAGGTACCATGGCCAAACATGTAGATGACACTCAAATAGGTGGGATAGTAACTTGTGATAGTGAAATAAGAAATTTACAAATGGATATGGATGGGTTAAGTGAATGGGACAAAATTTGGCAGATGCAGTTTAACGTGGATATGTGTGAGGTTATCCATTTTGGCAGAAAAAATACAAAGACATTCTCTCTAAAGAGAGAGAAACTTTGGAGTGCTTCAGTGCAAAAGGGATCTGGGCGTCTTCCTGAATGTATTGCTGAAAAGTAGTATGCAGGTAATAAGGAAGACAAATGAATCTTGGCGTTTATATTCTATTCTTTTAGCAGTAAAAATAGTGAAGTGTTGCTGCTGCTGTACAAAGCATGAGTGAGACTGCACTTAAAATATTGAGTATAGTTTTGGTTTCCCTTGAGGAGGGATGTAGTTGGATTGGAGGCAGTTCAGAAGAGGTTCATTAGATTGACTCCAGAGATGAGGGGTTTGTCTTACGATGAGAGATTGGACAGTTTAGGCCGACACTCCCTGGAGTTTCGAAGGATGAGGAGATCAAATTGAAGTATGTAAGATGATAAAGGAATTGACAAAGCAACTGTGGAGTGTATGTTTCCTCTCGTAGGGCAATCTAGAACGAGAGGTCATTGGTTTTAGGATAAGGGGCGGCAGATTTAAAACTGAGATGAGGAGAAATTATTGCTTTCAAAGGGTAGTGAGTCTGTGGAATTCACTATCCCAGAGTGTGGTGGATGCTGGGACATTGAGTAAATTTAAGGAAGAGATGTACAGATTTTTAATGAGCAACAGGTCTGAAGGGCTATGGTGAAAAGGCAGGAAAGTGGAGTTGAGGCCCAGATGAGATCAGCCATGATCACATTAGATAATGGATCAGGCTCAAGGGGCTAAATTACCTACTCATACTCCTAGTTCTTCTTAAATATAAAAACAGTGTGAGTTTCTACAGATATTTAGAAAGGAAAATAGTAAGTAAAATGAACATTGGTCCACAGTGAGTGAGAATGGGGAATTACTAATGGAAAATAAGAAAATGGCAGATGAATTGAAGAGATTTGGGTCTGTCTTCACTTGTAGTGGATACAAATAACATCCCAGAAATAATTGTGAATCAGAAGAACTTTTAAAAAATTACAATCACCTGGGAAAGGGTACTGAGAAAATTATTGGGACTAAAAGCTGACCAGTCCCCAGGTCCTGATGGACTCTATCCTCGTGTCCCAAAAGAAGTGGCTGCTGGTTAGTAAGTGCATTGGTCTTAATTTTCCTAGACTCGGGCAAACATGACTCCTCTATTCAAGAAAGGCAGGAGACAAAGTAAGAAACTGCAGGCCAGTTAGTTTAACATCTGTGACAGGGAAGTGCTGCAATCTATTATTAAGGAGGTTATAGTACAGCAGTTCAAAAAATTTGAAGATTGGCTAGCCAAGTGGGGATAAATGGGTCTCTTTTGGGTTGGCAAAATGTGAAGAGTGGAGTGCCACAGAAATCAGTGCTGGGGCCTCCACTATTTACAATTTGTATCAATGACTTGAATGAAAGAATATTCTTGCTAAGTTTGCTAATGAAACATAGATAAGTAGGAAAGGTGGTTGTGAAGAGGACATAATGGCAAAATTCTCCAATCTCGTTCACCCCGCCACCTCTGCCAGCAAGACCCGGTGAGGGGGTGTGTTAATAAAATATATATAAATCCAGTTCATTCCATTATGGACGTGGACCTGATAATATCACTGAGGAGTGGAGAATGTCCAAAATCGTGATCTCGCTGGCAAAATCTGCGACTTCCAGATCTTAAACCCATCACGACATTCCCACAGACAGCGGGAGTGGGCTAAAGATTGCCCCTGTAAATTCAAACAAACACAATAGGTTTTATTAAAGAGCTGCTCTCTGCTCTGCACAGAATGTAAAACAGCAACCTGAGCACACAGTCGAATGACATCACCATCGAATCATGTGATCAGCTCTTAAAGCAACCTGCACCCTTTTTAAATATGTAGCAGAGAGGTGATCTTATTGAAACATAAAGATCCTGAGGGAACTTGACAGGGTGGATGCTGAAAGGGTGCTTCCTTTTGTTGGAGAGACTAGAACTAGGAGACATGGTTTAAAAATAAGACAAATTTAAGTCGGGTGAGAATATTTTTTTTTCTCTTGAAGGGATGTAAATAATTGGAACTCTCTTCTCCAGAGAGCAGCGGAAACCGGGTCAATGAATATTTTTTAATATAGATGAAATTCGCCAGAGGACCATAGGCTGCTCTCCCCTTTGATTTAACTTGAAGATCACCACACCTCAGGCATGGAACAAGTTTGTGGATAACCTTTATGGATAACCACAGCTGGTATGGGAATGGAACTGTTGGCGTCACTTCACATCACAATCCAGCCAACTGAGCTAACCAGTCCACTCTTTAATATGGTTATATGGATTTACAAATCTCTGACTGAGTCAAAGGCTATTGCACAGAATGTGGAGTTGAGGCCGCAATCGGGTCAACCATGAACTATTGAATGGTACAGCAGGCCGGAAGTGCCAAATGGCTTCCTCCTGATTTGCATGTCCATATGCATTTACAATGATGCATAATATTTGTAGCTCACTTAATAATCAAAAAATCCTCTGTGCATTATTACCTCACTTCCCATACTGCAGAATTGAGCATTAACTATAATTAGCCTGTGATGTGGTAAATCATTTTTAACAAAGGAATACTTTTTATGTCTTTTACAGACACGAGGGAAACTGGAAATCTGACTCTTAGAACCACATGGGGACACATTCTGCAATACTAAGATTCCCGTTATAAATAAATTAGTTCTATGGTCAGAAGCACAGATACAAGTGAAGGAGTCTCATGAAAACAAAAAAAAAACAACTTGGCTAACCATTCCCCACAGTTGATATTAATACTTTTGGTAATGATGATGATCAAGATAATATAACTCAAAGGGAAGAAGCTAACTAGCGCAGTGTCCATTCACGTTCCCTCTGAATGAAAATATACTTCCATTATACAGCCTGTTAAAAATGCTAAAAGTCAAATGTATGCGCACTCTCTTTCAAATTGTTGTAATTTAATGCTTTAATCAGATAATAACAAAATTATATTCTTCCTCACTCTTTGAACAGTGTAAGAATTGGACCAGTAACTCAACCAACTGTGAATTTAATGATGAAGATCATTAATTCCATCAGAATTTTTATGGGATAACTTGGACGAAAGAATAGGGAGTTGCAGGTTAGATAAAGTAACCATAAAGGAACAGTAAGTTGTGTAGATGAAAGCAAAAAAAAGTCATAACGGGCCAAAGACAGACTAAGTGAGTGAGTAAAATTGAGATAGATGGAGTTCATTGTGAGGTCATCCTCTTTGGATCTAAACGAAAGATGAACTGGAACATTTTCTTAATGTTGACAGAGTAGAAAGTGTGGAAGAGGAAAGGGATTTGAGCATTCAAAGGCAGGGATCACTAAAAGCTAGTGCACAAGTACAAAACATAATCAGAAGGGTTAATGGAACGTTGACCTTTCTTGCAAGAGGATTGGAAAACAAAGGGGAGCAAGTTGTGTTTCACTTGAAAAGAGCTTTGATCTGATCACATCTGAAGTGTTTCAATCAGCTCTGGGCACCACACCTCAAAAAGGATGTATTAGCCTTGGAGGCGATGCAAAGCGGCATTGCCAGAATTATAGCCATCCCAAAAGGTTATGAGGGCAGGTTGCATAAACTGGGTTTGTGTTCCCTGGAGCTTAAAAAGTTGTGGAGTGATATAATTGAGTTGTTTAGCAGGATAATTGCCTCCTAATGTGTTCCCTTTCCTCCTGGCTTCGCAAAAGCATTAGCATTTAACCTTCTGTTGTACCATTACGTTTACTAGCATCTGCAGGTACTTCACCAATTAGGCAAATGGCAAAATGGCACCAAGCTTCTTTGAACATCACAAGACTCCAATTTGCATAGATTAATGAAATTCCCACCTGATTCAGAAAGGCATCTGGGTGCCCTAGCTGACAGCTTCGGGGGAAATGGCAGTGGAGTGAGAACGGAGCGATGTGTATAACACTTACATTTTAACTCCACTACCTCCCCATAGCCATGGAACAAAAGGTGTCACATTTCCTCTTGTTCCTAGTTATAGAAAAAGGTAAATCTAAACTATCGGTGCTCTATAAATAATCTGATTTTATTACTCTGAATAAACAACTGTCGAGTTATACAACACATCCAGTGTCTAAAATAATCTTTCTCTGACAAGCCCACTTAAAAGTTATCATTTTTTCCAAGTCTAAAAGCTGGCATTAGCTAAACGTGCTTGCAAAAATCAAAAACACTCTCAAACACTGAAAAGGTAACATAACATGCATTGGGTGAACCCTTCAGAAATTAAATCATTAGACATTTCAACAGTTATTCATATTACCAAAGAATTGTCAATTAAAATTCATCAAATGGCTTGGGAATAATTAAAGAAATTGTTGGGATAATTACTGCATTTCTTCCCGACCAGTTTTAATGAAATGCTGTCATTAAATCACAGGCCCGGAAGCTGTATTTAGTAGTTTCTGCTATGAATTTAACTACTCTTTTTTTAAAATTGTGATGGCCCTTACAAAAGGGAAGTTTTGAACTTTGAAGTGCACACAGATGCCTGTGCGGACATTAAAGACGCAAGCCTGCAGTTCCTACTAGGAAGGGCTGATCATCCAGGATATGAAAGGTAGCGGCACAACATGGGAGCCTAAATGTTACTGTTCGCAATACTGAGAGTCAAGTGTGTAACACATCAGGGTGACATGCCTCTGTGTCTCAGTCCATTGCAGGCGTTAACCCATTCTTTTTCAATGAAAAGTCTCTCAACACCAGATTAAAGTCCAACAGATTTATTTGGAATCACGAACTCCGATAGCTGTGCCCACCCCCAGTCCAACTCTGGCATCTCCACATCACGGTTTTTCAATGAAACCCACTTACCTTAACATTGCTGTTTAAACAGCAGACAAATGAGAATTTGCACCTAGCGATATGGCTACCAGGCTCATGTATTTTAATTCTGATACTCTTCATCTGAACTTTATCAGTGCAGATTTTTTTAAAGCACTTTCCCTTCTGGCAGAAAATCTTGCTGATGTTCATAACCCATCTGCTAAAGCAACACAGCTACCTATTTTAGTCTGTTGGGAACACCAATTAGACCTACCTCTCTACTCCCACACATGGAGGAGTTTTGCACTCGAATCCAATTTATTCCAGGATCATCTATCCCAGGAGTTGAAATTGGATGATTTCCAGATGGGGCTTATTGTGTCTCTTGTCTCCTCGCTCTTTCCCCTGTTTCTCCAGTCGATCAGTTTTGTGCTGGTGGTTTGTTCACAGTCTAATGTCAGCTCCTCTCCCTCCTCCTCCCCACCAGTTTTGCAAGCGTTCAGTTTTCTTCCCATCGTGACAGCAATTACGAGAACAATTAGTTTATGAACACGAGTTAGTTTATGCATAAGTGCATTAATTCTCAGCTACCCATCATTTTTACTAGCCTACTCCAATATTTTGGTACCTTTTCAATCTTCCTTTGCAATTGTTAGTCACAGATCCATCATTTGCAATTTGGTTCCTGTCCAACAAAACAGTTATCTGTCCCTCCCGTGTAACTGTATTGCAGGCCTTTTTGCAGTCTTTCTCCAGATCACAACAGTTTATTGGCTCTGAAGTGCTTTGGGACGTCCTGGCGTTAAAAGGGACGCGTGCAAATTATTTCTTTCATTCAAAATGTACTTTCTATATAATGAGATGCTGGCTTTGGATTGGGGTGGGCACAGTAAGAAGTCTCAACGCCAAGTTGAGGTCCAAAGGGTTTATTTAGAATCACAATCTTTCAGAGTGCTGTTCCTTCATCAGGTGAGTCTGTACAATTGTTCAAGTTCTAGACTTTTAACCAGTTCAGTTGAATCCATTTCCATCTTAAGTTGTCACATTGAATGTGGTGAGTTGCTGCCACTCCTGCTGCAAAGGCTGAAAGACTTTCCGACTGAAAATATATCATGATTGACGTTCAATATGAAATGAAGCATAAATTGAAGGGAGTTCTTTTCGCAAATGCCATAATTTTGATCATCATATTCTGTGTATTTTAAGTTAATTATACAGGAACAGTAAAACCTTTCACTAAGGAGCTGCACGCGAATGTCAGCTCGGAAAGCTAATAACAGCCCTAATTTAGGTGATGAGGTTGTCATTTTCCGATAGCAATAAATATCATCCAATTCCATGGGGAGCTTGATTCTAAATACAGAAAAGGGGAACAGATTCTACACGTTGCTTCAGGGAAGGCTCCAGAGAGCTTCTCAAGACAACAGACTGGATGGAAAGTATAGAACAAATCCAGAGTTTTTGTGAAAGTAACTCGTATACCCTGCTGCATAACTGCTAGCATTGTGAGATCTGTCCTTTCCTGCCTAGATAGTCCCAAAATAGGGAAAGGTGCATAGATTTGCTGACTTGTCAGAGATTACCTGGAGGGCGAGGGGAGACATGGCTGAAATGATAGAATGCCTACGATGCAGAAGGAGGCCATTTGGCCCATCAAGTCTGCACCGACCACAATCCCAACCAGGCCCTATTCCCGTAACCCCACATACTTATCCTGCTAATCCCCCTGACACTAAGGTCAATTTAGCATGGCCAATCAACCTAACCCGCACATCTTTGGACTATTGGAGGAAACCGGAGCACCCGGAGGCAACCCATGCAGACACAAGAACAGTAAGAAGTCTCACAACACCAGGTTAAAGTCCAACAGGTTTATTTGGTAGCAAATACCATAAGCTTTCAGAGCTTGCTGCTCCTTCGTCAGATGGAGTGGTCTCCATCTGACGAAAGGGCAGCGCTCCGAAAGCTTATGGTATTTGCTACCAAATAAACCTGTTGGACTTTAACCTGGTGTTGTGAGACTTCTTACTGTGCTTACCCCAGTCCAACGCCGGCATCTCCACATCATGACACAAGAACATGCAGACTCGGCACAGACAGTGACCTGAGGGTAGTGCTAACCACTGTGCCGCCCAGTGAGGGGGAAGTGGGGGGAGGTGGAGTAACCAAAATGTGAATTGCTCACCAGCCTGATCTGTTCATCGAGCTCCCTCAAAAACCCAAGTTAGCTTTTTTCCGATTAACAATTCCATTTAAGATTTCATTGAAATGCAGAGGCCACCAATTCTTTAAAAAAATCTCTCCCTCAGTAAGTTTGGACCAACCTTCGGACTTGCGTTTTTTTTTCTACCAACCAGGAAGCCACTTTTAATAAATACACTGGGCTAAGGAAGTTAAGAACAGTAACTTCAGAGAGCAGGTAACATGAAAGATTACAGTGGCAGTGTGTGGGATTTTCACCCTTGAGACAGGCTGCCGGAGTTGGGAAATTTCTCAGCTTGGTATGCCAGCCCTAGGAGAAATTGCCTGTTAGGGTTGGAATTTCATTGCGAGGGTTCATGTGCAAACTAAAGTCAGGCCTGCCACCCCTAGAAAGAGTTTTGAGGTGGCTACAGGGGCTGCTGGGTGCCAAGTCAGGCTGGTTAAAAGGTTCACCTTGGTGCTCTGCATCTGCATCCCAATTGTAATAATAGTAAAATGAAAATGGCCCTTACCACTCATGCCCCTTCATCCCCATTCTCCATCTGTGCCAATTCATGCACCTCAACTGACCCCACGTGGTCCCTCACATCCTCCCTGCCAGTCTACCTCCGTTATACACTCTAGGATGAGAGTTCAGTCAACCATTAGTCTCTTGAAACAGCTGTGCCCCAGGGAAAACACCGTTTGATTAACAGCTCTTTATCATCTATTTCTCAATTGCACAATATTTATTTACACCAGATAAGAGTGTCAAGTACTTGCAGTTTCTACAATTGACACTTTAAAGCATTTGGGTGGCTGCACTTTTATAAGGCTGTAGTAAAAGCATCTTTTTAAGAAAGTTGAAAGAATGAATGACATTTTTAAAAAGAAAAGTCTTTCCACACGTTATTGTTACTATAGGGTTCATTGGTTCTGCATGCTGGATGAATGTTCATGGAAGTGCTATACCTTGGCATGTAGGGCATGAGGGTCTATGGGGCTGGGTAAAGTGGTATAGCCTGCCATGGGGAGGAGCATGGGTATGAACGTAATGAGCTTACCTCATCCAAACTTTGGTTCATAACACCTCTGGGGTGGGGGCGTGAACCACAATTCTTTGAAAAGCTGACCCAATTCCCCACACATTGTGAAGGGCTTGGCCTATTTCTGTAATGGAGTCTGCCAGGTCAGTGGTGCATGATGTGGGCATGTGGCCTGTACCAACCCATACCCTGGACCAACCTTGGTGAAAAGTGGGGGTGCCATGAATGGGAATTCAGAATAGGGCCCTGGCTGCCATTTTTTTTAAAGATACCCAGCGTTTCCCCATTGCAGCGAAAACCCACTGAGCGGGACAGACCAAATCAGGCCGGGAAGAGGGGAGAACCAGCCAGCCTATTTCCAAATGTGGGGGTATTGTGCTGATTGAGTGGGGGTTTTTGGGCTTAAAGTGGCAGGGTTTAATTAACGTATTAGGATGGGAGATTGATGTTGGTTGTATGCATTCTGGTTTGATGAGGCAGGTGGAATTGTGTTTTGCAATTGCTGTCAGTTATTAAGAAGAAACCTGTAAATCACCAGAAGCTTTAATTCAGCATGCCAACCTCAATGGTAAAAAATGGCCAACATTTTGATTGCCTCATTAAAGATCTTGATTAATTTTCAATGGGAAAATGCCTTACAAGCTAAACTTTCTGAACATCTTTACCGTTCCATTTTTGACCTGCTGTTGGGACTTTGTAAGGAATGATTTCCTGAGTCACTTACAACCACAAAAAAATTGCTTTCAAAAATTGATTGGGGGTGGGGAAAAAAACTGCATGAATTTGTATGGCTGAATTTCTTGATTGGTGAAGGGGATCGAAGTTTGCAGGGAAAAGGCAGGAGAATGGAATTGAGAAACTTGTCAGCCATGATTGAATGGTGGAGCAAACTTGATGGGCCGAATGGCCTAATTCTGCTCTGATGTCTTTTGGTCCTATGCATTTCTCCCACTTTGAGAGTAAGTGCAGTGGTGGAGCAGAGGGAAAGCACAACAAATTTTTTGGTCCTGACCTCAATAATTATGCATGTGGGTATTTTACATTGTATTCAGTGGTGGAGCAGACCTGGCTGGCACTGAGTCCGCCATTGTTTCTGGGCAGGTTACACGCCCAATGTCACCCTACTATTGAAAGAAGATGAAGCTCCTGAAAATGAAGATGGATCTCCAGGGGCACTCTGAAGATGGACCCCTTCTAGAACACCAAATATGGAAGGTATACCTGCAGGTGTTCACCCCACCCTCTACTGTGGTGCTCCACGGTTGCCGATATCCTCCTCCTGAACTTTGCAGGCAGCCCCAGTCATTGTTCAGATAGTTCCCAATAGCTGAATGCCACATTGCACCAAACATGTTTCAGGCTAGCGTGTTTAACCGCTGGCATTCATAGAGAATCTGGTATGGGTGGAGTCCGGCCTTCATCTGCATCTCATTAATGGAATGCAAATATTCATGCTGGCCTCTGGTGAGTTTTTCAACCCACCATAGCTGAGCACCAAAGAAGGATCCCACTGTAAACTCGCCGCATGGAACCAACTTTGGGCCTCCTCGTATATTCTCCCTCCATGCCTGCCATCGAACCCGCCAATGGGGCTTAGGAGAATTTCACCTGTATTCTTTCCCTTTGGTTGTAACATTGGGTCATTTTTACCACATTAAATACAAGTTGTTGTGTCCCAGTATCTCATTGTATCTTTTTTGATTCTATCATTTAAATATGATCAATTGATTTTAGACTGCATGGGCGTGGTGGGGTGGCCAGTAAGATGCGGCGAGCCGTACAGATGTCCGTTGACTTTGGCGGAAACGGAAAATTCTGCCAGCAGGAGCGGCCACCAAATTGCCCTATGTAACAATTCTGTCAGGCTAACTATTCACTTCTGAGCTGATGGGAAAATGTGATGTACAAATTTTTAAAATGCATTTGAGATGTGGGCGTCTCTGGCTAGACAAGCATTTATTGCTCCATTCCTAATTGCCCTTGAGGAGGTGGTGGTGAGCTGCTTTCTTGAACCACTGCAGTCCATGTGGTGAAGGTACACCCACCGTGCTATTAGGGAGGGAGTTCCAGGATTTTAACCCAACGACAGTGAAGGAACAGTGATATATTTCCCAGCCAGGATGGTGAGTGACTTGAAGGGGAATGTGCTGCTCTTGTCCATCTAGGTAGCAGTAGTCATGGGTTTGGAATGCTTTGTCAAACTGGCTTTGGTGAGTTCCTGCAGAGCATCTTGTAGATGACACCCACTGCTAATGTTCACTAGCGGTGGAGGGAGGGAATATTTGTGGATGGGGTGTCAATCAAGCAGGCTGCTTTATCCTGGAAAGGATCAAGTTTCTTGAGTGCTGTTGGACACACACACCCTCTGTATTCTCCCATTTTAAAAAAAAAAGCAATTTCCCACAATTTGAGATTAATTATTGAATCTGGCCAAATTCAGGACAAAAAACAAACTGGTTTTGTTTCAAAAGGCCTGCTTGACTGTCATCAAGCTGTGAACGTGAGAAAAAGGGAAACGGGGTGACTGTAAAGAGTTACAAAGCTCGAGTTCTTAAAGTGCCAGCTAGGGTTCATAATCTACTGGTCCACTTGTTCTAGAACATTTGCTATTGCCTTTTTGTCTAAATGTTTTTTAACCATTCCTGAATTAGATGAGGGTGAACCTCTGAAATTCCTTTGTGATTAGGTTTTAGAACCATAGAATCCCTACACCGCAGAAGAAGGCAATTCAGCCCATCTAATCTGCATCAACTCTCTGAAAGAGCATCCTGCCCCCACCCTGCCCCTCTATCCCTGTAACCCCGCACATTTACCACGTCTAATCCAGCTAATCTGCACATCTTTGGACACTATGGGGCAATTTAGCATGGCCAATCCACGTAACCTGCACATCTTTGTTCCCCATTTACTCCAGTTTCAGGCTAATGAGAATTGGAATTATTTCTAAGCCTATCGGAGCATCAGTGAAGTTTAACTTAGCTGAAGAAATTGCTGCTGACACTTCCTTTTTATTCTTAATCCATGCGATGTGGATTTGCTGGTAAGGCCAGCAATTATTGACAATCCCACATAACTCTTGACAAGATGATAGTGAGCTGTCTTCTTTGAACCACTGCAGTTCCGTATGCTATAGATACCCCCACAGAACTGTTAGGTGGGGACTTCCAGCAATTCAGCCCAGTGACAATGAAAGAATCATACAGTGGTCATAGCACAGAAGGAGGCCATTCAGCCCACCATATCTATGCTGACTCTCTGGAAGAGCAACTCATCCGGCCTCACTCTCCTGCCTTTTCCGTGTGGCCCTGCAAATTATTTTGCTTTGGATAATTATCCTTGGCCTCTCCGCCAATGGGAATGCTATCTTTCTCCCCACTCTGTCCAGACCCCTCATGATTCTGAACACCTCCATCAAATCTCCTCCTAATCTTCTCTTCTCCAAAGTGAACCTCCCCAACTTCAAAAGTTCCTCATCCCTGGAGCCATTCTTCTGAATCTTTTCAGCACTTATGTCTGCATCTCCTTCCAAAAGCCTTACCCTAAATTGGATACAATACACCAGCTGAACCTGAACCCATAGCTTCCTTGCTTTTGTACCCTATGCCCCATTTATAAGGTCGAGAATGCAGTGTGTTTTATTAATTGTTTTGTCAACCTGCACTACCGCCTTCAATGATTTGTAAGCGTGTACCCCCAGTTTCTGCAACCGCTTTACAATTGTACACTCTTTTTTTTTTGTTTGTATCTCATCTACTCATTCTTACGACCAAGGAATGAGCTTATGGGCGGGATTTTCTGCATGGCCCTGTGGTGGTGGATGTGGCCCAACATCGACTGTCAACGGGGCTTCCCATTCTACGCACCACCAAGCCTACCGCCGAGAAAGCAAAGGTGAGGGTTCGCCATTGGCAGGACCGAATGAGTCCACTGGCAAGAACACCCAAAAAATTCCGGCCTTTATTTCCAGATCGGGATGCTGTGTGATTGGAGGTGAACTTGCAAGTGGTGGTGTTTCCAGACAGCTGCTGCCCTTGTCATTTAGATGGGTGAGGTCACAGATTGGAAGCTCTGCAGAATACCCAGCCTCTGACCAGCTCTTGTATCCACGGTATTTGTGGCTGGTCCAGTTAAGTTTCTGGTCAATGGTAACCCAGAGGCTATTGATGGCAAGGGATTGGGCAATTGCCATTCTGTTAAATACTTATGGGGAGACGTTTAGACGCTCTTGTTGGTGGTGATCATTATTGGCACTTGTGCGACGCAGATGTTATGTGCCTGAATTGGAGTTCTTTGCTGACTCAAATTGAAACCAATATTGTTTGTTTTTATATAACACAGCAGCAGACTCGATATTTAATTAAGTCCCACATAATGCTGAGCTGTTTCCACCTACACTGTTAACTAAAGTTGATGCTCAGGAAATTGAAGGCAAATGATTGATCTAGTTCAGAAATTGGCTGAACAGCAAGAGGCACAAATGAGGGCTAATGAATAGGTATTCTAATTGGCAGGATGTGATTGGTTATGCTGAGATTTACGTTGAGACCTCCGTTATTCATGGTATTAACAACTTGGATGATGGGATAAAAAGCCACATATCCAGATTTTGCGATGACACAAAGATAAGAGGCATTGTAAATGGAGCAGATGGAAAGCATAAAATTAAAAAGTAAAGATAATAAATTTAACTGGGCAAAACAATGGCTAATCCATTTCAATGTTGGTGAACATGATGATGTACAATTAGACCAGAGTACTTTCTCAATGGTGAAAAGCTAGAAACAGTGGAGATTTAAGGAGACTAAATGATCCCAGTAAGTAGATCATTAAAATGTCATGAATAGTACAGAAAATGATCAAAGAGGCTAATGGAATGCTGGCCTTTACATCTAGAAGATGAGAATATAAGAGAGAAGAAGTCTCATTAGATCACACCTGGGGTACTATGAGCAGTTCTGGGCATCACACCTTGAAGGGTGTGCAGTGTAGATTTACCAGCATGAATCCTGGACTCAGGATTAAGTGATAACTACTGTTGCAGTCCCTGGAATGTAAAGGGTTGATTTGATCACACATTTTCAAGATATTAAGGGGAACTGATGGGCTGGATGGAGATAAACTATGGGGTGAATTGTATGGCTCCCTGCTGGGGTATTTGAAGGTGGGGAGAAAGTAACATAAAGAGAGTGGCCAGCCCACCACCCTTCCACCCATCCTGACCCCCATCTTCCGCGGGCTGGTTAAGGCATCAGGCAGGCTACCCAGCCTTCAGTTTACTGAGGCCTTTAAGTAGCCAATTAATGGCCATTTAAATACCTCATTCCATGTGGTTTTGGAAGGTGAGGAGGTTACACATACATGGGAACACCACCACCTGCAAGTTCCCCTCCAAGCCACTCACCATC
This sequence comes from Mustelus asterias, assembly GCF_964213995.1. Taxonomy (NCBI): domain Eukaryota; kingdom Metazoa; phylum Chordata; class Chondrichthyes; order Carcharhiniformes; family Triakidae; genus Mustelus; species Mustelus asterias. The sequence goes on along the minus strand of NC_135811.1, from coordinate 43,651,150 downwards.
CTGACTTGGAAATATATCGCCATTCCTTCACAGTTGCTGGGTCAAAATCCTGGAACTTCCTCCCGAACAGCACTGTGGGTCAACCCACAGCACATGGACTGCAGCAAGACGGTGGCTCACCACCACCTTCTCAAGGGCAACTAGGGATGGGCAATAAATGCTGGCCAGCCAGCAACACCCGTGTCCCCCAAATGAATTTTTTAAAAAAGGGTTCCTGCTCACCATCAGCCCATACAGTGAAATGGGATGATGGCTCCTTTTGGAGGGGCAGCCAATTCCAGCCCCCCCCCCCCCTTCTTTCAAGATCATATCCCATCTTTGTTCTTCCTCCTGACCTCTAACACTTTCCCCGCCCCCTTTCGCTCGGGTCACAAAAGTGTCCCTGATCAAAATATCCATACTTACCCAAAGTCTTCAGTTCTTCTCGGGACTTCTTGTAGTCTCAGCAGTGGCCACTATTGTGTTCTGAGGCTGCAAGGATTGCAGAGCTACTGGCCAATCAGATTGGCTGGCAGCTCTCGAGGGTGGATCACCCTGACGGGCAGAAGTCCAATTCCTGACATCAAAAGTTATTGCAGAGCATAAAAGCTGAGGGTGTAGAGGATAACGTGGATAGAAGATTGGCTGGCTGGCTGCAGAAAACAGAGTATGCATAAATGAGTCTTTTTCTGATTGTAAAATGTTGAGACACATCACATCCTGCCAATTTATATCAATGACTTTGAGTGGAGCAAAGGCATGGTAGCTAAATTTGCAGATCTTTCGTTGTATGTTGTGAAGAGGATATAAGGAGGTTGCAAATAGATATAGTTAAGCTGAGTGAGTGGTCAAAAATCTGGCAGATGGAGTATAATGTGGAAAATATGAAGTTCTTTGGCAGGAAGAATAAAAAAGCAGAGTATTTGCTTAAATGGAGAATGGCTTCAGAATTCTGAAGCCACAGATGGACCTAGGTGTTCTCGTGCATGAGTCATGAAGTTAGTATGCAGGAATGGCAAGTAGTTAAGAAAGCTAATGGAATGTTATCCTTTATTGTGAGAGAAATTGAATATAAAAGTAAGGATGCCAAATTTCAGTTATACAGGGCATTGCTGAGACCACATCTCAAATAAGGTGCACAGTTTTTGTCTCTTATTTAAGGAAGGTTGAAAATGCTTTGGAGGTGGTTCAGAGGAGGTTTGCTCGATTGATAACCTGGAATGAGTAATGAATGAATTTTAAATCTGAGACAGACAGAGATTTTTGTTAACTGAAAGTATTAAGGTCAATGGGGCAAAGGCAGGTGTACAGAGTTGGGCCGAATCTCATTGTATGGTGGAATAGGCTCGAGGAGCTAAATGCCCTCCTTCCTGGTCTTCCTCTTATCAGTACTAAAATCCTCCCACCTTTGGCTGCCTCCAGTTTAATTCATGACAATGCAACACCAGCATCAACAATGTCCTTCACACATGCGTCAACAAGACACAATTTAACACCTTCATTGCACTGTTTGCAGAGTTCATTGCATTCTTGATATGTTTCTATTTCTGTGCTGAAAGTGGTGGTCTCCATTTTAAAAAAATTCATAGAACCCCAACAGATGAATAAGTCTTTAATGCCTCAATAACAGCTTTGTGACTGTAACAATGGAAGAGTGTTGTATGTTGGTTGTGACTGGCTAAGATGACAGCTGAGCGTTATGTCTGAACTATGACTGTTTGTTTTACTAGATAGACATAACTATAGATATACCTGACTAGGTGCTACTCATTTTAAGCCATGGAGCATTCTTCCTCTCAACTCTTGATCGTGTGTCTCTTACATTATCACATGGGTGGTTAGGTTTCTCCAGTCCCATACATTAACCTTTTCAACGCTTATCACCCAAATACAGGTTGCAATAAATATCTACAATTACCTAGGGTGATATGTGCCATCCTATGGGATGGAGGAACAATGAGTAGAGTTCCACTTGTGATCAATGCATTTCTGTTTTGCATGGTTGTTCCTCACTTAGGTGGGGAGCTTGGCATTGGTGAGAAATTCCTTGGTGAAATTCCTTGGCGGCACAGTGGTTAGCACTGCTGCCTCACAGCACCAGGGACCCAGGTTCGATTCCCAGCTTGGGTCATTGTCTGTGTGAAGTTTGGACCTTCTCCCCATATCTGCATGTGTTTCCTCTGGGTGCTCCTGTTTTTGGACTGCTCCAGTCCAAAGATGTGCAGGTTAGGTGGATTGGCCATGCTAAATTGCCCCTTAGTGTCAGGGGGACTAGCTAGAGTAAATGCATGGGATTATGGTGATGGGGCCTGGGTTGGATTGTAGTCAGTGCAGACTCGAAGGGCCGAATAGCCTCCTTCTGTGCTGTAGGGAAAAAGAAGGAAAAAAAAAGAAACCGGGGGAAGAAAAGAGAAATATTGCATCCAGAACATCATTTGAGGCCCAATGAAGACACTCACGAAGGCAAAATACGGTGGATGCTGGAAATACTCATCAGGTCTCTGGGGAGAGAAACAGGGTTAACGTTTCAGGTTGATGTCCTTTTGCCAGAACTGAAAAACATTAGGGATGTACCAGGTTTTAACCAGTACAACAGTAGGGAAAGAGCAGAAAAGAACAAAAGGGAAGGCCTGCGATAGGCTTGATAACAGGAAAGATTCAACGGCGAATAGAATGATGCTGTGAGGAGATGATTAAAGGACAAGGTTAAATAAAAAAACAGAAGTTTGGTCTAAGGGAAGTGTATGTGGGAAAATTGTTACCAACAGTTGTCATCACAGGAAATGGGAGTAGTGGTTATAATCTGAATTTGACGAACTCAGCATCAAGTCCAGTGTCTAATCAGCAGATGAGATGTTGTTCCTCAAGGTTAAGTTGAGTATCATTGGAACGGTGGAGCACACCAAGGGCAAGAAAGTCAGAGTGGAGCAGAAAATTGACAATGCAATTGGAAGCTCAGGGTCACTCTTGCACACTGGGGGTGTCTTGCAAAGGAGTTGCCCAATTTGCATTTGACTTCCCCAAAGTAGGGGAGACTGCACATTGAGTAGCAAATACTGTATACTGAATCGAAAGAAGGCCTAGGAAATTGTTGTTTCATTTGGAGAGAATGTTTGGAGCCCTGGACGATGGGATGGGAGGAGATAGAAATGCAGGGCTGGCATCTCTGGGAAGGAATGGAGGCGATAGTGGCATGAACCAGGCTGTCACAGAGGGATTGGTCGTGATGGAATGCTGAGAGCAAAGAGCAAGGTTTGATTGTTGCAACATAGTGGAGGTGCTGGAAATGGCACAGGATGATCCACTGAGTGTGGAGGTGAGGAAAACATCAACAGTGTATATTTATGTTATCGCCTTTAACATAATGAAATGTCCCAATGTGATTCACGGGAGTGAGATACAGCATTATTAGACACTGAGCCACACGGCAGATGGCCAAAAGCTAGGTCAATCATAACCTTTATGGAGCATCAGAAAGGAAGAAACTGATCTCCAGATTCAGAGAGGTTCAGGCCTAGACAGCTGAAAGCACAGCCACCAATGCAGGAGCAATTAAAATCAGGCTTGCTCAAGAGACTAGAATTTGATGAGCACAGATATCTTGTGGGACTGGGGGAAATAGAGATGGGATGAGCTGGGGGGGTGGGGAAGTTTGGGAGTTTGGAGTGAGACCAAAAACAATGGCTTCAGTCTTCCCAATATTTAATTGTAGGAAAATTCTACTTATCCAGCACTGAAAGGCAGGTAAGGTGTCTGATTAATTAGCAACAGTGGTGGGTGGGGTGGGCCTTCAACAGAGTGGCTGCTGAGGTGGAGCCGGGTGTTGTCAGCGTATGTGTTAATACTAACAGTATTGTTTCAGATGAGTGAAGGGCGGCATGTAGATGAAAAGTAGGGAGGAGCCACGGACAAATCCTCGAGGGATACCAGAGATGATTGTGCAGGAACAGAGAGAGAAGCAATATAGGGAGATGCTCCTATCTCAAGGTGAGTGCAGTCCCACCTCTGCTGGAAACAGTGGAGAGGTATTGGAGGAGGATGAAATTGTCAACCATAGGAAAGGCTGTAGGCAGGTTAAGAATGACAAGGAGGATTGGTTTACTCTTGTCGCAGTTACATAGGATGTTGAAGTTGTTCGGAAGTATTAAACAAGAGATTACATGAGTAGATGGAGAAATCCAGAGTCTAACTCTGATGGGGTTCTCTCTTTCTCTCTCTCTCTTCAATCCTCAAAGCAGCTCCTTTCCATAGATTCATAGAAACCCTACAGTGCAGAAAGAGGCCATTTGGCCCATCGGGTCTGCACCGACCACAATCCCACCCAGGCCCTACCCCCATATCCCTACACATTTACCCACTAATCCCTCTAACCTACGCATCTCAGGACACTAAGGGGCAATTTTAGCATGGCCAATCAACCTAACCCGCACATCTTTGGACTGTGGGAGGAAACCGGAGCACCCGGAGGAAACCCACACAGACACGAGGAGAACATGCAAACTCCACACAGACAGTGACCCAAGCCGGGAATCGAACCCAGGTCCCTGGAGCTGTGAAGCAGCAGTGCTAACCACTGTGCTACCGTGCCGCCCAGGATGTACTATAATAGGGGCAGGAACCTGATACGTTTGCTCCAATTCACACTGGCACAGGTATAATTGGCCTCCTCCTTAACTGTAAAGCGTACAATGCATGTCATGACAGAAACACTCCATCGACTCAATTAACAAGTAATAAACTTTTAGTCATGAATACCAGCTGTCAATCTATGGATGCCTGTAGCATTTCTAAATTAGATTTCTGTTTCACGAGCAAGATCTTGCCTGGCAAGATGCAGTCACTGCCCAGGTCAACTTCAGTTCAATGATTACAAGGAGCAAGCGAAGGTTCAAACTTCTTCTTAAACAACATAACAAGGATGAGGAAAGAAAATAAGTTTGTTACTGTAGAAAAGAATGGCATACATGGCAAATTAAGTTTTTTTTGGTTTTACTTTTCAGACCTAGTTAAAACACAGTCTTAACATAAATAGTGATGATCTTTTTTTTAATTTGCACAGCTCTTGGGTTTAAAGGTAAAATATTGCAGAAAACAGGGTGATAGTGCTGGATTGTACCAGGGAAAATATTTGGCAACATAGGAGCTGCGTGTACTCTTGAGAGAAAATGTGGAAAGCCTGGGTCCTCGAGAGGCTGAGAATTCATGTGGACTATCTTGCGTGTACCATACTATTTCTGTGTTCTCTGTTATGCACCATATGTCAAATGAAGCATTTGTTTATTGACATGTTAATAATTAATGTCATTAAAAAAAAGCTGCCCTCACATGCTAATTATACACACCAGCTTCAGGCTTTGTGAAAGGCAGACAAAGTACCAAATAAGTAAGTAGACTTGGCCACTAATAAAACCCCTTCAACTTCCTTCAGATTAGTGGGAAACCAGTGGTTTTCAGAAAGCAGGCTAACAGGAGCGTTCACTACCTCGGCAGCCTCTTGCTTCCTAAAAACAGCAGCCCAATTGACATAACGCATCTATTATTTAGAGCCACAGATGAAACGGCTCCGGATGAATCGCAGATCAGTGGTACTGAAGGTTTAGAGATGGTGGCTGCTGAGGGGCCAGCAGTTATAAAGGAAATGAATTGGCATACCAAACCCTCATTATGCATTGTTATTAGCTCGCAGAGATTACTAGGACAGCTTTCCAAATGAGGCTGTAATGCGTGGGCTGCAATGAGTAGGCCCTTGATTCCATACCTGTGATAGTGCAAAGTTTGGACAAAATGTCATCCACGCTGTAACTTGACAGCGTGCAAGCAGCATCGCCAGTTCCACTGAAATAGTGATTGCAGTAACAATCGTCTCCCACTGCTCCCTTCAGATATTTGATCTAAGAGGCAATCACGGTGGCTATGAATAAAGACAATCATAAGAACATGACTCAGACCTCATGAAAAGCAGAAAGCAATTACTCCTCGGTGACCTTTGTACAGGGAGCCCTTGGCCCTGTGATCTAGATGCAGGGTTCGAGGCAAATTTAGTTGAAGGGGTTTCTGATTTGTCGGCATGTCTGCAGTTATTCTGAGTTTGAACATTACTTTCTCCTAAGGCAGCATTTAGGAATGCATTGCATGCACAATTACCATGTAAAGGTGCACCATCTGAGTGTGGCTTCAGCCTGTGGACAGGGATAATCCTTGATGGTTCTGAGGGAGCATTGTCAGCGTGTGATTATGCACAGTGGCAAGAAAGGATATTATTAAACTAGAAAGAGTGCAGAAAAGATTTACTAGGATGCTACCGGGACTTGATGGATTGAGCTATAAGGAGAGGCTGGATAAACTGGAACTTTTTTCTCTGGAGCCTAGGAGGCTGAGGGATGATCTTATAGAGGTCTATAAAATAATGAGGGGCACAGATCAGCTAGATAGTTAATATCTTTTCCCAAAGGTAGGGGAGTCTAAAACTAGAGGACATAAGTTTAAGGGGAGAGATACAAAAGTGTCCAGAGGGGCAATGTTTTCACACACAGGGTGGTGAGTGTCTGGAACAAGCTGCTAGAGGTAGTAGTAGAGGCGGGTACAATTTTGTCTTTTAAAAAGCATTTAGATAGTTACATGGGTAAGATGGGTAGAGAGGGATATGGGCCAAATGCGGGCAATTGGGATTAGCTTAGGGGTTTTAAAAAAAGAAAGGGCGGCATGGGCAAGTTGGGCCGAAGGGCCTGTTTCCACGCTGTAAACCTCTGAGTCTATAAGAGAAATTTCCTCAAAGTATCTTTTTTCCAAGCATTTTGGCGGTTCCATTTTTCCTTTAGTTAGTTTGGGGCCTATCACATTAAATCCACATGGTCAGCTTGATGTGACTGCACTTTGGAGCCAGTCACTGCTTCACCTCCAATACATAAGCAACTCTGGGGCCGGGAAAGTTGGCTCGGGAACCAAATCTATCAAGAGTGGAACTCCTGCCCTGACGCAGCCATCCAATTGGAAACGTTAAGCCGTGAACTCCGTATCTGAAATCACAGCAGAAAAATGCTGGAAGTGCTCAGCCATCTATGGAGATTGAAGCTAGTTACAGTTTCAAGTTGATGGTGGAATTTTAAAAGTTAGTGATGTAGCAGGTTTTCAAAACTACAGAGGTAGGGAAGGGCTGTATTGGGGGAGAAAGCAGGATAGATTTGATGAGAAAATATATGACCGTACAAAGCACGTGGGGGATGGTAGTGAGATAAATATAGAAACAAAAGACGGGTGTAGAGGAGGTTCTAAATGTGACAGAATCATCACCAACAACTGTTGTCTGAAAAAAATGGGAGCAGAAGTTATGATTTGAACCTTGTTGAACTGAATGTTGAGTTTGAAAGGCAGCGAGGTGTCTAATCAAAATATGATGTGCTCTTCCTCAAGCTCACATTGTTCCAATGAGACTCAATGTAGCGGGTCAAGGATAGAGAGGGCAGAGTGGGTATGGAGAAGGGAATTAAAATCGGAGACAACCAGGAGCTCAAGGGTTATGCTTCTGAACTGAATGGAGGTACACAAGGTGATCTCCAGTCTGCATTTGGTCTCCCCAGTGTAGAGGAGACCACATTGTGAGCAGAGAATAATCTACTATAAAAAAGAACAAGTGACTCACTGTTTCACAGGGATTCACTGTTTCACATGTTTGGGGACCATGGATAGTGGGAAGGGAGGAAGTAAAAGGGCACGTTTTCACAGCAACTTCATTGCAGTGTTAATGTAAACCTACTTGTGACACTAATAAATAGACTTTAAACTTTAGGTGCCGCATCTCCCTGTGCTTTCATGGGAAAATATCTATACTAATTGTGGTGTCTGTTTCTTGAAGACAGCACAGCAGAAGAGGATCACCTGGCTTGAGGGACAATGGGAACTGGAAGAGAGTGATCACCCCAGAGGGTGGAGTCCTCTCTGGGGCAGAATACATCTAGAAGCCATGTAGTAAGCATGTAAGGACTGGAGCAACGTAGGGCTGCAAACCCCTGTACCAAGTTTCTATTTATCAATAAATAACTTTTGTTCCTAACAAAACCTGAAATCTCTTAATGATGCCAGAATGTCACAGAAAGCAAAGTGGACCAGGCTGTCGTGGAGGGAATGGCCCCTTAGAATGCTAAAAGGGGAAGATTAAAGATGTATTTGGTGGTGGTATCACACTGGAGTTGGCAGAAATGATGGAGGATGATTGTTGAATATGGAGGCAGATGAGGTGGAAGTTGAGGACACCATACCATTGTGAGTTTCAACCACAGCAACAAGTTGCATTTATATAGTACCTTTAATGTAATAAAATGTCCCAAGGTGCTTCACAGTAACATCATAAAAACCATGACATTTGAGGGAATATTATTAGATCTGCTGACCAAAAGCTTTCTTATTGAGGCAGATATTAAGAAGCTTCTTAAAGGAGGAAACGCAAATGGAGAGACATCAGAGGTATCAGAACCAAATAACAAAATTAAAGACCAGAGCCTAGCACAGCCACCAGGGAGCAATTGGAGGGGTGGTTAGCACTGCTGCCTCATAGCACCAGGGACCTGGGTTCGATTCCCAGCTTGGATCACTGTCTGTGTGGGGTTTGTGTATTCTCCTCGTGTCTGCATCTGTTTCCTCCGGGTGCTCCAGTTTCCTCCCACAGTCCTAAGATGTGCGGGTTAGGTGGATTGGCCATGCTAAATTGAACCTGAGTGTCAGGGGACTAGCTATGATAAATGCATGGGGTTATGGGGATTGGGCCTGGGTGGGATTGTTGTCGGAGCAGACTCGATGGGCCGAATGGCCTCCTTCTGCACTGTAGGGATTCTATGATGGAATTGAAATTGAGGACGATCAAGTGGCCAGAATTAGAGGAGCACAGGTATCTCTGGAGGTTGGATATGGAGAAAGAGGCTATGGAGGAATTATGAGAATTTTAAAATAATGGCATGTACTGGGAGCTAGTGTAGGCCAGCAAGCACAGGAATGACTGGTGATTTACTGAGAGTTAAGTTTTGGGCAGCAGAATTTTGGATAACTCTCAGTTTGTTCAGGCTCGAACGTAGGAAACCAGCCAGGAGTGTGCTGGCATTGTCAAGGCAGGTAAGGATTGAGGTTTCAGAAGCAGAAGAGCTGAGGCAAAGCCAGGCAATGAAATGGAAGTGAAATTAGGCAGTCTTCATGCTGGCACAGGTATGTGGTTGAAAACTCACCTTTGAGTCAAATGTGACATTAAAATCAAGAATAGCCTCAAGAACATTGTCAGGGAGAGGGATGGAGTTGAAAGCCGAGACCAGAAATTCCGTCTTCCCAGTGTTTAATTGGAGGAAATTTCTGCCCAACCAGTCCCGGATGTCAGACATGTAGCCTGATAGCTTAGAGTGAAGTGATCAAGAGTAGCGGTGGTACAGTCGAGCTGTGTATCGTCAGCATACTTGTGAAAACTGATGATGTGCTTTCCAATGATGTAGATAAGAAATGGGAGGTGGTCAATGATAGATCCTTAAAGGACACCAGAAGTAGCTGTGTGAGGATGGGAAGAGAAGCCCTGAATAGTGATTCTCTAGCTATGATTAGATAGGTAAGAATGAAGTCAGGTGAGTGCAGTGGCATCTGGCTAGACAATATTTGAGAGGTTTTGGAGGAGAATGGTGAGGTAAACTTTCTCAAAGACTATGGGCAGGTTGAGAAGGGGCGAGGGGAGGTAGTTTATCTTTGTCACAGCGGCAAAGCATTTTGATCTTTGAAAAAAGCTGTTTTGGCACAACTTGATCAAGGTTAATTGCAAGACAGTCTCTTGTGATACATTAAATGGAAGGTCAAAGATTTCCTTTCCTCTTTTCCTCTATGAAAATATAGTGCAGGAGAACATTCATCTCGAATGACTGGTCTCGTAGAAGTACAGATGTGTTGCTCGAAATCTGGAACCAGATTGAAACAGGACTGAAAAGCAAAACTTGAAGAGCACAACATGGTGATCCTCCTTATCAGCAGCACTTTGCTCGCTGGCTGGTTGGGCAGTTTGTTTATTGATAAGTTTCTGAATCATTATGTTCTTTTTAAAATCACTGAGGTATGCGAAGGGCTGCTGAGTCTTGGAAAATGAAGAAAATAACTTAAATATAAGTGTTGTCATTAAAAATGTGAATATGGTTTGTTAGTTCCTACATGATATTATTTTACTGCAGTTAATAAACTTATCTTTGCTAGTTCGTACACCTGACTGATCATTAATGTCCTTTTGGGGAAGGAAATCTGCCATCCTTGCTTGGTCTGGCCCACATGTGACACCAGACCCACAGCTCTTAAAACATACTCTGAAGTGGCCTAGCAAGTCACTCGGAGAATTAGGGATGGACAATAAATGCTGGTCCAGCCAATGATGCCTACATCTCATGTGCGGGAAAAAAAAAGTAAAATATGTACTCTGGGGTAGAATTCAATGTTTCTCACGATTGTCGGAGTTGGCCGAGTCATAAAGGATAAAGCTGCTAGACTGGGTTTGCAGCAGGTGGTGCGAGAACCAATGATAGGGAATACATACTTGAACTCGTTCTCACCAATCTACCTGTCGCAGATACATCTGCCTATAGTAGCATTGTTAGGAGTGACCACCGCACAGTCCTTGTGGAGACAAAGTCCCGTTTCCATATTGAGGATACCTTCCATCATGTTGTGTAGCACTCCACGGTGTTAAATGGGATAGATTTTGAACAGAGCTAGCAACTCCAAACTGGGCATCCATGAGCTGCTTTGGGCCATCAGCAGCACTAGAATTGTATACAACCACAATGGGTAACCTCGTGGCCCAGCATATCCCCAACTCCTGCCATCAAGCAGGGCGAATCAACCCTAGTTCAATGAAGGGGGCAGGAGGACATGCCAGGAGCAACACTAGGCATACCTAGTAGTGAGGTGTCAACTTGATGAAGCTACAGAACAAGATTACTTGCCAAATCATGTGAAAGGCAGAGCTAAGGGATCCCACAACCAACGAATCAGATCTGCAGTCCTACCACAACCAGTCGTGAATGGTGGTGGACAACTAAACAACTCACTAGAGGAGGAGGCTACACAAATATCCCCATCCTCAATGATGAAGGAGCCCAGTGCATCAGTGCAAAACACAAGGCTGAAGCATTTGCAATAATCTTCAGCCTAAGTGGATGAGCCAACATCATAATCTTCAGCCAATTCAATTCATTCCATGTGATATCAAGAAATAGCTGAAGGAAATGGATACTGCAAAGGCTATGGGCGTTGACGATGTTCCAGCAACACTAGCGTACCACTAGCCAAGTTGTCCCAGTACAGCGACAATGCAGAGAATGGCCCTGGTAAGTCCATAGAAACCATAGAAACCCTACAGTGCAGAAGGAAGCCATTCGGCCCATCGAGTCTGCACCGACCACAATCCCACCCAGGCCCTACCCCCACATATTTACCCACTAATCCCTCTAACCTACGCATCTCAGGACTCTAAGGGGCAATTTTTTTAACCTGGCCAATCAACCTAACCCGCACATCTTTGGACTGTGGGAGGAAACCGGAGCACCCGGAGGAAACCCACGCAGACACGAGGAGAATGTGCAAACTCCACGCAGATAGTGACCCGAGCCGGGAATCGAACCCGGGACCCTGGAGCTGTGAAGCAGCAGTGTTAATCACTGTGCTACCGTACCGCCCCCTAAACACAAAAATCAGGACAAACCCAAATTGGCAAATTACCGCCCCATATGTCTACTTTTGAATATCAAAGTGATGGAAGCTGTTGTCCACATTGCTATCAAGTGAAAATTGGTCAGAACTAAACTGCTCAGGGCCACTCAGCTCCTCATTACAGCCTTAATCCAAGCATGGGTAAAAGAACTGAATTCGAGAGGCGAGTGGCTGCAGCTTTTGACCGGGTGTGGCATCAAGGAGCCCAATCAAAACTGAGTCATGGGGCTTTTCACCTGATTCCCAATCATTTGGAGACATGCCTAACACAAAGGAAGATGGTTGTTGGAGATCAATCATCTGTCCCAGGACATCACTGAAGGGGCTCCTCAGGGTAGTGTCCTAGACCCAACCATCTTTAGCTGCTGCTTCAATGACCTTCCACCCATCATAAGGACAGAAGTGGTGACAACATTCACCACTATTCATGACTCCTCAGATACTGAAGGAGTCCGTATTTGCGTACAGCAAGACCTGGACAACATCGTGCTTGGGCTGATAAGTACAAGTTACGTTCAGACTGCACAAATATGAAGCGATGACCATCTCCAACAGGAGAGAACCCAACCATCTCCTTTGACATTCAGCGTCATTGCCACCATTGAATCTCCCATTATCAGCTTTCTGCGGGTTGCCATTGACCATAAATTGAACTGGGCCAGCCAGGCTGATATTGTGGCTATAAGAACAAGTCGATATGGTGGCACAGTGGTTAGCACTGCTGCCTCACAGCTCCCTCCCTAACAGCACTGTGGGTGTCCCTATACCATATGATCTGTCGCAGTTCAAGACAGAAGCTCACCACCGCCTTCCCAAGGGCAATTAGGGATGGGCAACAAATGCTGGTCTAGCCAGTCTCCTCTCACAGTCCGAAAGACGTCCTGTCTAGGTGCATTGGTCGTACTAAATTCGCCCCCAGTGTACCTGAACAGGCACCGGAGTGTGGCGCTTGTTTGGGTACACTGTAGCTTCATTGCAGTGTTAATGTAAGCCTCCTTGTGACACTAATAAATAAACTTTTAAACTTTAAATTTTAGGTCAGAGTCTGGGAATTCTGCTGTGAGTAACCTCCTTGCTCCCGAAAGCCTGCCTACCCTCTACAAAGCACAAGTCAGGAGTGTGATGGAATACTCTCCACTTGCCTTGATGAGTGCAGCTCCAACAACACTCCAGAAGCTTGACACCATCCTGGCAAAAACAATCTACCATCCACCCCATTAAACCTTTACTCCCTCTGCCACTGATGCTCAATGCAGCAGTGTGTACAAGCTACAAGACACACTTTAGCAACTCACCAAGGCTCCTTTAACAACACCCTCCAAACACACAACCGCCCCCATCACGTAGGAGGACCAGGGCAGCAGAGACATGGAAACACAGCCACCTGCAAGATCTCCTCCAAACCACACACCTTCCCGACTTGGAACTATATCGCTGGGTGAAAATCCTGGAACTCCCTTGCTAACAGCATTGTGATTGTACCTATGCCATATAAATACTCACGGTTCAAAAGGGCAGCTCACCACCACCTTCCCAAGGGCAATTGGGGGTGGGCAATAAATGCTGGTCTCGCCAGTGACGCCCACATCCTGTGAAGAAGCCTAGGTGCATGGGATGACTGTAAAAGCAGATGAAACATGCGATGCAAACAGGAGGAGAGTGTTTGGAAAAAGAGAATGCAAGGAAAAATACCTGGAAAACATACTCGAGGAAGACCCAAGATGGCCTGGATGGATAAAATGAGAACATGGACTGGCCGCTCAATGGGATAGGCAGTGAGCACAGTAAGAAGTCTCACAACACCAGGTTAAAGTCCAACAGGTTTATTTGGTAGCACGAGCCACAAGCTTTCGGAGCGCTGCTCCTTATCAGGTGAGTGGGATTTCAGTTCACAAACAGGGCATAAAAAGACACACACTCAATTTACAAAATAATGTAATTAATATAATGTAATACAATATAGGCAGTGAGGGCAGCAGAAAATAGAAATCGGTGGAGGAAAATTGTTCATAGTGCAGCCAACAAGGAGAAATGAAAGACCAGAGGTCAGATTAGAGACAAGACACGCAAAGCCCAGGTGTTTCAGCTCCATTGCTACATTCTGCTTCTTTATGAATACAATTATTCTTTGTTACTGGCCAAGCCAGCCATCAAATTACACCAGACCCGATGGTGAAACCGTCTCAGTTGTTCATGTTTTCTTTCCACGTACCTGTATAATTGCACCTGCAGAGAACTCCGTTTCAATTCTACAGAAATCTTAGTAAAAAGACATCAACCAGACTAACCCGGTTATGAGTTAAGTGCAAAGCAACAGTTTTTGCATTAAGTGATCAATAAGACGAAATTAGTACTCTCTGAAACAGTTTAGCATCAGGAACTATATTACAGTGCTAAATTCTGCATATGGTTCATTTGCCTGCAATCCAAATGTAACAAATGAGTCCCATAAATGAAAGGCTGATGCTTTAAAGTGTGTTTGCATTTAATACAAATGCAATTATTGCTTCATTCTAATTCTGTCTCTGATAACATAAAGCTATATTTCTACAAGAGCACACACGCAAGTTCAAAGAGTCTCCGTGCCGTGTCAAATCAGGAAAGCACCACTATTGTTGATGTACATATGGGCTGACAGATTTAAATGCAGGACTTAATTGGTTGGTTTCTATGTACTCTGTGCCAGTTAGATATTTATCAACTACAGACAGTTTCTCATTCTAAATGTCAGGAGGCAGATCTGCATGGATAAACCATAATGAAGTAATACATTTTCAGGGGTTTATGTTTCCTATTTCTGTTCAAAAAAAAACATTCAGCATACGAAGGCAACAGGTTTTGGCAACCAAATCCATTAAGAAGATTGTAATTAATTATCTTGCATTTGAAACAATGCTTGTTGGACCAAACATACAAATGGATTAATTCCTACAGCTTCACCAAAACAATAGCAAGCATGCTTCCAATTTGAAGTTCATCTGGTTTTTTTTCCCCTGAATGTTCATTTTTCTTATTTTTCCATCATGAGACAAACATTGATTTTTTTTTTTTTTGCTGCTTACCTTTTTCCATTTATTTGCAAGTCAACCTAATTTTCCTGTAAGACAAATGTTTGAATGCTGCTTCTCTGGACTTTGCCCTCCTGGATTGTGTAGCTAATAAACTAGGACTCTGGTTATGCGGTGTGTGGCACCTGTTTAATTAAACATGCATTCCTTTTCAATTATCCATTCTTGTTTTGTGCCATCCTAAGCAACGGAGGAATTTAACCGCGGATGAGCAGGTGGGTTTGGGTACGGTTCGAGGATGAAATCCTGGAAACAAGTCAGGAAGCAAGATCCGAGCCATCCTTTCCAAAGTCAGCCGTAGCATGTCAGGTGGCATGTGAGTGACCTCCACAGGAGAGGCCAATTTCAATATGTTAATTGCTCCATTACAGCAATATTGATCTGGGTTGGTGATTTTAATTTTGGCTCCACAGGTATTACAGGCTGACTGGAACTTGCTAGCAAAGCAAGAAGGCATCTGAGGTGCCTGAAGCCAGGAAAATATGTTAATAAGTACCGAGGATTCACAGCTGCTTTCTCACCTGCTTGTGTGAAAAGGTTTGTTCACAGCACTTCTGAGGTGACTTGACACAATTTGGAGGTGATTTTACACGCTTTGAAGATGTCATCTGCATTCTGAAGGCCCTGAGATGTGATTTGACATTTTGTGCTCTGATCTATCAGCTCTGAATGGGTGTTGATTGTTTTGTGCTATTTTGGTCCTCGGATGATGCTCAAAGAACAGTAAGAAGTCTCACAACACCAGGATTCCAAATAAACGTATTGGACTTTAACCTGGTGTTGTCAGACTACTTACTGTGCCCACCTCAGTCCAAAGCCGGCATCTCCACAGAAAGAGCAGTAGCAGGACTGAGCACCAGCAATAGCCAGCAGCTCACAGAGCTATGACTGTACAGGAGAGCGGAGAGCAGCAGAACACCATACCTGGCATCCAGGGTTTACAATGATAGGCTTCTTGGTATGTTAGGACATATCATAGTTGATGTCACAGGAAACCCATGGTGTTGATTCCGGTGGTGGCAGACACTTGCAACCTGCTGAGAAAACAAAAGCTGTTCACTTCTGGACCTGGTAGTCACTCATTTGATGTGGAGATGCCGGCGTTGGACTGGGGTAAACACGGTAAGATCTTCTTGCTGTGTTTACCCCAGTCCAACGCCGGCATCTCCACATCATGGCTCCCATCGACACCGCAAACTGCCGGCTCCAAGTGGAGAGGATCTCCAAGAAGATTGCGCACTTCTTAGTAGTCACTCATTTACCAGTGATCTGTCAATGACACTGCCACCCTGAACCTTTTAGCCTCTGGATCCCCCCAGGTCTCTGCCAGAGTTATCTGTAGGACTCGCAGTCGCAATATACAAATGTATAAGATGAGGGGCTAGTAGCTCCCTTTCCAGGGCCAATGATATGAAACTGGCCAGTGATGATATCAGTCAGATTGAATGGATGCTCAGGTTTAAGGCTCTGATTGGCTTCCCCCTGGAAAAGGGTGTCATTGACTGCACACATGTGGCCATTCAGGCACCCATCCGTCTCCCAGGATGGTTCAGCAACATCAGGAGTTTCCACTCAAAGTGCAACTGGTCTGCAACCGCAAAAGATGATTATGCAGGTGTGTGGAAGATTCCCAGGGTATCTGCCATGATGTTTTCATTGTGCAGCATTCCACCCTCCCTGACCTCACCACACTTCAAAGCAATGTTACTGGCTGACTGCTCAGAGACCAAGAATATCCACTTAAAACGTGGCTGTTAACATCTCCTGCAAATCTGAGGAATGAGGTTCGGGGTGATACAGTGAATGCCAAATGAGTACCAGATGTTTACTGAACCATGGGCACATTGAAGGTGGGCTTCAGGTGCCTGGACAGATTTAAGGCCCCCTTCAGTACACTAGCCAGAATCTCAAAAATGATCCTTCCATAATGCCAAGGTTTGGATCTGCAGGAAGAACAAAGCACAAAGCTCCGAGCGTCTTATAATGGTGCAGAGAAGAGGGAGGACGTAGTGGAAGCTATTGATGGTCACGTACCGCTAGTAGCTCGCTTTGATCCCTGGTATGCCAACATTACTGTGAGGTTCACTTAGATTCCACCAGTGCACCGATCTATCAGCCACATTCAAAAGCCTCTATTCTGCAAACCCACTAACCCAAAGTAGGTCTGCAAACAACCTATTCTCCAATTCATAGACCCACATTGCTTGCACATCCGTGCATTCATCATCATAATGAAAATAGTCATTTGCCAGTTTGCACCAAAAATGATCAACACATGAAAGTGGTGCAAAATAATATTCAGGAAGCTTGCAAATAAAACAAACATTTAAACATTCTGACATATCCGTGCAATGCTGTGTCTTCAGCAGTGATAGAAGCTGCTCAGATTTCTGCATTGACTCCAGATGCTCTTGGAAAATATCTTCTGGATTTTGGATCCTGTGAGCATCAAAGACTGAGCTCCATACGTGCAAAGGCAGACTCGGCCATTGAGACATGAGGCGGCATATTGGGTGTTTTCTCAGGGTGAGGAGAAAAATAATAGGGAAGTGGAAACACTTCCAGCCAAATCCTCACTTCCATGTGCCCTTTCACTATGATTACAGTCACTTCCTTGTGAGTAATGCACTTGCTGCAGATCAGTGGAACACTGGCCAAAGCCATGATCCACCCTGTTTAAGGTTGGGAGTCAGGGTGTGCAAGTCATTGGTGGATCCCTGCATACACTATTTGATTGTTGCAGGGGAAACGATGGCCTAGTGGTATTATCGCCAGACTACTAATCCGGAATCTCACTTCATGTTCTGGGAACCTGGGTTCAAATCCTGCCATGGCAGACGGTGGAATTTGAATTCAATATAAAAAAAAAATCTGGAGTTAAGAATCTATTAATGACCATGAAACCATTAAGATTGTCAGGAAAAACCCATCTGCTTCAGTAATGTCCTTTAGGGAAGGAAATCTGCTGTCCTTACCTGGTCTGGCCTACATGTGACTGCAGAGCCACAGAAATATGGTTGACTCTCCAACTGCCCTTCGGCAACTAGTGATGGGCAATAAATTTTGGCCAGCCAGCGATGCCCATGTCCCACGAATGAATAAAAGAAATTGATGCTGCATTGCTGATAGCCATTCTCTCCACAGACAAATACCTCATTGCAAAAACATGCAACATGATGCCACTCATGCTTAAGATGCATTCTTCCAATCTCTCCACAAGCCTGCACAGTGCAGTTATACTGCCTGTCAGTGAATCACACGTTTTCAGCTACTGTTCCAAAAGTATCCTGCTCGTCAATGGCCTGAGGTGCAACATCTGCATCCAGCTCTGCAGAGCTTGCAATGTCCTGTGGTCTCTGATGCAGGCTGTCCCCTGCTGCACCCCCCCCCCCCCCTCCCCCATTTCCACCATCTGCTCATGCTCACTTTGTGATATGAGCGTCACCAGGTGAAAACCCAAACCGTCTGCCATACTGATTCCAGCAAGGCATAAATACCATGGCTGCTCCACAATCTGTGACGGTTTATCCTCAGTGGAAGTGGCCTGTCCTGAGGAGATGTCACTGCCGGCAAGTCAGCGCTTGTCCTGCAGGATGTGTGATGCCCTAGTGGGAATAAAAGATGTGAATGAGTACATTCAGGTCAGGCAGTTTGACATTCCCATTATGCACATGGTCACGTTTCACTTGCTGTTGACATCAAGTCAGCATGCTTGAATGTTGTTTGCCAAGTGACAGTCGTCTGATATTTAAATCTGTCACCAGATTGGGAGCCCCTCCTGTCTTCCCATCTCTACTGGCCAGGCAAAGTGAGGCTGCACTCATCTCCAGCGCCTCTTCCTCAGAGCTTGTTAGCTGAGAGCTCTGTCCCTTATCTTCTGTGCTCTCCTCTCCTGGAAGGAGGAGAATTAGAGAGCATACCAGCATGAGTTAAGATGGGGATATGGGGAAATGCAGAGCCAAGAGGGGAATGGGTATACTGCAAGGTCATAGAGGTTTATAGCATGGAAACAGGCCCTTCAGCCTAACTTGTCCACGCCGCCCAGCTTTTACTATTAAGCTAGTCCCAATTGCCCGCATTTGGCCCATATCCCTCTGTACCATCCTACCCATGTAACTGTCCAAATGCTTTTTAAAAGACAAAATTGTACCCCTCTCTACTACTACCTCTGGCAGCTCATTCCAGACACTCACCACCCTCTGTGTGGGGAAAACATTGCCCCTCTGGACCCTTTTGCGTCTCTCACCTCTCACTTTAAACCTATGCCCACTAGCTTTGGACTCCCCTACCTTTTGGGAAAAGATGTTGACTAGGTTGATGTTGATTTAAGTAAGTTTATGCGATGAGTATTGAGCCAGGGTAGACTCAAAGAGCCACAGTGGGGTGATAGACCCAGCACAGTCTTGCTGCTAACTTCCACCAGTACTTTCAACCATACCCAAGTGGCTTCTTTCTCCCATTGCAATGAGGAGATCTACTACTTTGTGTCCTCACAACCCCCACAACACATTGAGAAATGTGCCACCACTCAGTCCTTCACCTTCTGCACTCCATGCTCCTACTCCTTTCTGATTGGATCCCATGTATGTCTGTGTCAGAATTATTACTAATACTAGTTTTTTTTAAGTATTGCATGGTACAGAGGAAGGGGGGAGGAGAGATTCCCCCCTTTGCACATCTCCCTGATACACACCCTATTAGAGGTAGATTACAGAGGCTGCATGTGATGGATTGGAGAGTGGGTGGAAGGTGCCTGGATAGTTCCGGAGGTCTTACAAATGGATGGGATGTTGAGCCTCTTGATATCTATCTTTTTGAATAAGCTTTAGTTCACATCTCCTCATGTCTGCTTCTTTGGATCAGCATTCTTGTGCCTCCATCATATGCTTGGTTTGTTTTTCTTTGGTATTTTCTTGTACGACTACAAGTTGTTCTTATTGAACCTAATTATGTTCCTATCTGTTAGTTTATGCCATCCATCCACTAATTCACTGCAAAAGCACCTGAACGTATAATTTACAAAAAAGGGTCCTGAGAGATCTTGAAGGCCTTACCTTTGGATCATAGTTTAGGAAATAAGAACAAGTGGTTCAGGAATAGCACTACCACATCAATTCAGTGTCATTCCCAAATGCCACCTTTCTTCTAAACTGAGCATTTATGGACTTAAATGGTTTTCATTTAATATTGCACATAGCATTCTGCTCCTCCTCCTACTTTAGGTACCATGCCCTCAGAGGTCATTGTCAACCATGAATGCCTATGTGACTGGTCAATGCCTACACTTGGCAAAGTCCTGCAGTGGTTTGCTGTTGCCTTTTGCAGTGGAGCTGACCAGAAGCTCTCCCACTCTTACCGCCTGCCATCAGGTGCGTTGGAAGGATTTACAGGGTGATGATCAATCTGTTTGGCCATGTCATGAACCTTCCATGGCCAGTAAGTCCCAAAGTGAGACTTGAACACAATGCTCTGAGCCCAGAGGTAGAGATGTTACCAGTGCATCACAAGACATCCTCCTTCATGTAGCATCATTGCATTTAAGAAGAAGCTAAATAATTGCAATGAGGAGGAAAAAGAATGGAATGGGCCAATAGAGGAATGAAGGTGGAATGAAGCATGTGTGGAATATTAACACGACTATAGAGCAATTGGGCCCAATTGCCTATGTCTATACTGCACATTCAAAGTCTTGTGTAAACAGATGTGGAAATATTTTGGTGAAGAGAAATGGGATAATTAAAGATAAGTACAATACATTTCTGTTAGAGGGCCAACAATCCATAATTCACAAATTTCGTGTGGTTCTTCTGCTCCCAAGGTGCAGTCTTTTCTCTTGTCTTCAAATTCCCCGGAATATAATTCCCCTTTTTATTTTTGCTTAGCTGAGTCAGTGTTGGTCTGATCTAATACTGGCTGTTGCTGACTGGTGAAGTCCCAGGAATTGTGCGGACAGCACCGAGAAATGGGGGCAGACCTTGGGAAATGACTTCCTGTGAAGAGGTAAAGGAACAGTGAGGAGTGCAGTTCAAGAAGAAGCTAGAGATGGTGAATTAAACATATGCAGTAAAAATAAGATTGTGCGTCATGGTAAATTTTATTGAGAGTAATCGAAATAATATTCGGGATAAGGAAGACAAATCAAAAACAGCAAACTTTTTGGGTAGCATGAGTACACGGCTGGCTGAAGGCTATGCCTTGAGTGCATTGAATTTTTTTTGTTGCAAGCATCAATTTTCCTGCCAACATGAAGTCAAACGTATTCCCTCTTCACCGATACTGCTTCAGTGATGTGAATTATGGGGAATTGTGCACAGCAGATCAACTGCAAACAGCAAGGGGTGTGACTTGAAGCTTGGCTGGAACTCTGAGTCTCGGAATGTGTGCTGCTGGCTAGGAAATTAGGAACAGTTTTACCTTGACGGAGTGCCATTGACTGATGATGTATAACTCTCGCGTCACTGGACACCAATGACCCCCATCCCCTGAGAGCCAGTGGCAGTGACTAATCTTTTTTTTTACATACAATTTATTTTTCAGGCTCTTCAGCTTTGAAAGATGGGCCACCCCAATGAGCTCTGGCCTGATCAGCACGGATGCTGTCAGTCAGTTGTATAAGCTGGAAGGCACAACTTTATAACAGAATGCATGCAGATCTCCTCTAAAATTAAGCAATTAGACAAAAGGGACAAGGGGTATTTAAAAATCGGTCAGCTCTGTTCAGGTATTTTACAATACACACATCACAAGGGCTTCCAACGTGACACACAATCCTATTTTATCACCAATATCAACGGAATACAATCACAATGAGGTACACAAATGCCAAATGTACAGAACATGCACTTGGTTTGTTAAAATAGGATGCAAAATGATCAATCTCGGAGTGCAGTAATGTGAAAATTTGACAGGAAATATTAGCTACATAGCTAATCAGAGAGACAACTAAATTTACAGCAGTTGGGTGTGAACTAAAAGCTTAGCTATTTAGAGGCCAGAGTCCCAAAGCTCTTGATAGGAAATGGTGAGTCCGTATTGGCAAGAGATGTTTGTGACCTCATTGCACGTCACTCCAGTCAAGGAGATTTACTGGACCTATTGCCCTGGGGATACCCACTTATCCAGTGAAGAGGTGAGGGAAAGGTTCAAGGACCCACTTCACAAGGTTTTAGTTCCATTCATATGGCACAAGACCTCGTTTGGGGGATGGGGGGGTTACAACCTTGTTATTATTTGTTCCCTTCCTACCACATGTATCTGTTTTCTGATTCTTTGCTTTAGGTAGTTTTTGAATTTTGTGGTTCCGAGCATTTGCTCTCATTGTTGAATGGTAACATTTCCAGACTGTTCAGTTCTGATTTGTTGATTCTTTTTTTTTAATGAATATGAAATTTGAGTTATGGAATTGGTTCCTCTGATGTTTGAATTGTGATAGACCAAATCATACACTATAAAGGCTTTCAGAGAGAAAATGTATGGAAGGAAATGTCGAATGAATTCAAGATAAAGCCGCATACAAAGCTGAAGATATGCCAAGTGAGCAATTCTGCCCAAATTAATTTGGTCTTTGGTCAACAGATTTCAGGACTTATGTGAAGTTCCAATCTTGGATTTACATCTTCGCAAATTGATCTTGTGTTTTTGACAGGTCCTGAAATGTTATCAACCACTGCTTGAGTTCTCTTTGTACCTGTTAACAAACTTAGCAAAATGATTCAGCTAATACTATTGCTGTGATTCATTTACCAGTAACTCCAGTTCTTGGTAATACTGATGTAACATATGTCACTCGATAATTTTAACGTGAATTTTGATAAATATCATGAGGTGTCCAACTGTTCTCCATTATGTCTTGGCCATTGAGCAAGTAAATGATCTGTTTTGGGGTGCCACAGTGGTTAGCACTGCAGCCTCACAGCGCCAGGGACCCGGGTTCGATTCCAGCCTTGGGTCACCGTCCGTGTGGAGTTTGCACATTCTCCCCGTGTCTGTGTGGATTTTCTTCGGGTGCTCCGGTTTCCTCCCACACTCCAAAGATGTGCAGGTCAGTTTGATTGGCCATGTTAAATTGTCCCTTGGTGTCAGAGGGATTAGCAGGGTAATATGTGGGGTTAAGGGGATAAGGCTGTGTGGAATTGTTGTTGGTGCAGGCTCGATGGGCCGAAGGGCCTCCTTCTGCACTTTAGGATTCTATGATAATTGGTTGGTCGTCAAAATCTATCTGGTTAAGAAAGTGACATCACAGGTAGATAGGGTAGTGAAGAAGGCGTTTGGCACATTTGCCTTCATCGGTCAGAGCATTGAGTACAGGAATTGGGACATTATGTTACAACTGTACAAGACATTGGTGAGGCCACATTTGGAGTACTGTGTACAATTCTGGTTGCCCTCTTTATAGGAAGGATGCTATTGAACTGAAAGGGTGAAAAAAAGGTTCATAAGGATGTTACCGGGACTGGAAGTTTGAATTATAAGGAGAGGCTGGATAGGCTGGGACTTTTCACCTGGAGTGTAGGAGGCTGAGGGGTGACCTTATAGAGGTTTATAAAATCATGAGGTACATAGATAATGTGAATAGCCAAGGTCTTTTCCCCAGGGTAGGGGAGTCCAAAACTAGAGGGCATAGGTTTAAGGTGAGAGGGGAAAGGTTTAAAAAGGACCTGAGGGCAACCTTTTTCACACAGGGTAGTGCGTATATGGAATTAGCTGCCACAGAAGGTGCTGGAGGCTGGTACAATTGCAACATTTAAAAGACATTTGGACAAGGATGTGGATGGGAAAGGTTGGGAGGGGTACGGGCCAAATACAGGAAAATGGGACTAGTTCAGTTTAGGAAACCTGACCAGCATGGAGGAGTTGGGCCAAAGGGCCTGTTTCCGTGCTGTATATCTCTGACTCTGTAACATTGTGTATTCATGCTGCAGCATCGTCTCTAAGATCAGGGACTTCTAAACTTGATCCAATAAGGTTTGGGATTTGTTCCAATGGTGTAGTTTAGTTCAATATAATGATCAATGGAGAGGTAAGACATTGTTCATAAAAATGCATGAGATATATTTTGAAATGTTCAGAAGTCTTCAAAGTGTGCTTCACTTCTTCCATTAACAAATGTAAGTATGTTGGAAAATTGGTATTTGAATCCGTATGCAAGTCTCTCAAAATGTAACGTTTAACAGCATGTACGTTATGATTCTGAATGCAAAATTGATGGTTTCTGAGTGGTCTCTCAATTAATCATCAAAGTATTCTTGCAACAGGGAAGTTTTAAAACCTCAAAGAATCGCTGTTTGCTTAAAGAGAGTTGTATTAAACTCCGAAGGCAATTTTAATAAATAACGTGAACTGATTGTTTTAGATGAAGCAAGAAAATGATACTGTCATGGACTATTTCAACTTTATCTCGTACAAAATATCCAATCTGTAATGTTCAAAATGATGTGTAGTTGAAGTGCACAAAAGAGGCAAGGTACAAGTCATTTTGCATTTAAAGTGTTTTACATTTTGTTTGAATGTCACTCATTCTGTTGATTTTTGTCTTTGGCAGATGCAGATCAAGGCAACTTTCCAAATTGCACTTCTTCGCGTGCTGTTACTTGCATCATTTCATCCGAGAGCGTTGACTGGCATTTGAGTGATAATAATCCGCTTCTGACCTTCTTGCTAAGTGAGCACAGCTTCTCCCCATGGCCTACTTACTGGTGGGGGCTCTCCTTTTGGTAGCCCAAGCAGACCAGGTACGCTCAGGGAGCTCTCAGCAGAGGGAAGGGACATTGCTTCCGTCATTGAGGCACCGAGGTGGGTCAGAAAGCAATGAATCAGAATATCACTCGCCACAATCACTATCTTCCATTGCCAACCAAATTATTCCACAGACCATCATCATTGGCGTGCGAAAAGGGGGGACCAGGGCTCTGCTGGAGATGTTGGACATTCACCCTGACATTGTGGTTGCTGCCACTGAAGTCCACTTCTTTGACTGGGATGAGAATTATGCAAAAGGCTTAGAATGGTACAGGAAGCTGATGCCTTTCTCTTATCCACATCAAACAACAATTGAGAAAACCCCAGGCTATTTCACTTCGATTAAGACGCCAGAACGGATCCATGACATGAACAGTTCTACCAAATTACTGTTAATTCTGAGAGATCCGACAGAGAGAGTGATATCGGACTACACCCAGGTATACTACAACCGTTTGGAAAACCACAAACCTGTCCAACCTATTGAAGAAATGGTCATTAAAAATGGAGCGCTAAACACAAAATACAAAGCCATTCAGAGAAGTCTGTATGACATTCACATGAATAACTGGCTGAGGTACTTTCCACTGGACCAAATACACATTGTGGATGGTGGCACTCTTATAAGGAACCCTCTGGAAGAATTGCAGAAAGTGGAAAGGTTTCTTAACATTCCTGCCAGGATAATGACTTCAAATTTCTATTTTAATCAAACCAAGGGTTTCTACTGTCTTCGGAGCGACGGCAAAGAAAGATGTTTACACGAATCTAAGGGTCGCCCCCATCCAATTGTGAATAGTACTGTACTGAAGGAGCTACATGCTTACTTTAGAGAACACAATGAGAGATTTTTCAGCATGGTCAAGCAATCCTTCAACTGGCATTAAAGCTTTGTGGAACCTCTGTGTGTTGGCTTTAATCCTAGCTGAATCAAAACTGTTTTGTGATTTTGTAGCGTCATCCTTTTTAATTCACCAATACGTTAGCCCAGGATATATGTGGATTGCAATTGCAGAAGGGGAGTGGGGACAGTGCATGTCCACAGAGTTATGGACACCTTTACACACAATAAAATCATCAGCAATGGCTTATTGGAGTTAGCAAACCTATCGTTGCTAATCTAAAATAAAAACAGAATTGTGTTCAGCGATGATTTAATCTTTGATGGGAATAGGAAAACATAATTAACAAGATATTTCAAATGTAATGACACTTCTGGTCTGTTCACATGGTATGAATTTAGATGAGAATTATTGACAACTCTTGTCAATTATTCTTTGTTTAATTGGCTAGTATCTGTTTTTGTCCTGCTGATTGTTGCTTGCCTAACCAGATGACCTAAAGCCACATAACCGTCTTAAATAGAATGTATAAATGCCTATTACTAACCTTCTCAAATAAATATGTTTTGCATGCTTGAAAATGCATGTGGTTATTTCTATTTAAAAATTCAAATGTAATATTTCAGGACAGAAAGTGACAAATGGACTGTATGTTCCTATATTCTAAACACTACATATTGTAAACTGTTAGATTAAAAAATTGATGATTTGTGATCTTATTACTCATACTTGCTCTTATGGAACATAAAGCTGCAATGTTTATCTTGTTCTCTGCTGTCCATGTGCTATTTATATAGAAATTAAATATAATATTTTTTTACATATTTTGTTTCAAAATTAATGTGCATATTTGCTGCTTCCTCCTGATATTTAGGACACCACTAAGTTCAGTGTTGCAAGATGCATTTCAGATTTAGTCTTGACATGTATACAGTACTGCAGAAGAATAAAATTGTAAAGGAGATGCATAAGCATATTACCGCACATTTAAGCCAAGCTATTCATTAAAAACACTTTCTGAAAATATTCAATTGACAATATATTAATGTTTTTAATCTGCACTTTCTGAAGCATTTCATTGCCCTGACACTGAGTGTATTATACAATATAAGACAAAGGGTCATCCAGACGCGAAAAATTGGCTCTATTGTCTCTCCACAGATGCTGTCAGACCCCTGCTGAGATTTTCCAGCACTTTCTGTTTTTGGTACAATGTAAATACTTCACTATTGGTGGAATTTTCCAGCGGCGCTCACCCCAAGACCAAAAAATCCTGCCCGAGGTCAACGGACCTTTGCATGGTCGATGCCCCTCCTGCTTCGATCCCCGTGATGGGCGGTTGGGGAAAATCCACCCTATGTTTTTGGAAGAGTTTCACTTTTGATAAGTTAGCAGTAGTTTCCTTTAATGGTTAAACATTTCAACTTTTTTTGCAGCTTTGCAAACATAATGCTTCTATCAACAAGCGTTTAGCAAAAATGGGATTTACTACAAAGTTTAATATATAGATGTAGATATATAAAGCGAAATTAAAGCACACCCTTCAAATCTCACTTAATTAACACCGACCCTTGTAAAATGGAGAAATTCAATCCTTTTTAATTTTTGACACAGCACTCCCATAGGTGTAAAGGGTGAACGGCACATAAATTTGCTCCATTGGTTTTATCTTCTGTCAGTTGTAATCGTGCATTGCAACTCATTCATCATCTCAACTTTCAAGGATTTTGCAGGTTGTCTGACAGCTGAATTCATATCTTCCATTCTCCTGATGAATCACTGCAACCTTCACCAAATGTCTAACAGACACAAAATACCAGTTCAAACCTGTCAATAATTCCCGAGTTTCTTTTTCACGTTACAGCACCAACACTAGTGCTGTAAAAATTCTCACTGCTTTCTGAGCTGTGTGTGTTTGCTTTCAAGTTTTCCCCCACTTCCACAGATTGTGCTTTGTTGTTGAATCTTCGGAAAGGGAAGCAGCCTATGAATGTTCATATATTTCATCGTCCTCATGTATTCCCCTTTTTGCCTACATTTTGCAAACATTAATCCTTGGCCTGTTAACTAAATTGATATTATGTTGGTATAAAATTTTACTTAGTTCACTATCGTTTCCATGGGTGCAATTCTCCCGTTTTGAGACTAATATTTAAGATTTATAGATGAGATTTATCCCTTAAGATTAATATTCATGTCAACCAGACCCTTGCATATTTTCAGGGAGATGTAAGTGATTCTTTATTTGGTGTGTATGATAGATGAATTCTCAATCTTTAGTCCTCCCGTGGCTCTAATGGCTGAGGAGGACTCGTCAGCTGTGTGACTCTCTGTGCATCTGGGTTTCCTAACTGATAGGCCCGTAACTTCTGCAGAGTAGCAATCTCCATCAGATTACCACTCTTGATAGACTCACCCATGCTGGGATTCTGAAGCTCCTGTCTCGTCCAAACTTCCTCATTCAGGCTGGGTGAGACAGGAGCTGTGCAACGCACCCCTGTGGAGTAACTGGGCTCCGAAAGCTAATGGTATTTGCTACCAGATAAACCTGTTGGACTTTAACCTGGTGTTGTTAAAACTCTTACCGGCGTTGGACTGGGGTGAACACAGTATCTCCACATCATGAGTAACTAGGCCGCAGAGAATGAAAGAACAGCAGTTTTTTTTAAACAGCAGTAGCTACCATAAAGGAAATGTTTAAAGGGACAAAGGAACAGGTAAGTTTCAACAGTAAATGGTTTACCAGGAGGAGGGCGGGGGAGAGAGACTGGGTGTTTTTGATGGGGGGCTGGAGGCAGGTGTTGCTGTGCTGGGCTTGATGGAGCGAAGGGGTTATCAGAGCAGAGGATGGGTTGGTGTGGGGGGTGTCCCATGTGAGGCTGGGTATGGGTATTTAAATAGTTACTCTGGAGTTAGAAGTGATTTTTCTTTTTCCTTCTAATTCTTTCACAGTAATTATTTGGGTAAAACGGGCAGATCCATCCAAAGTTAGCACAATTGAACAGAGGAAGTTTGCGCTTCTGGGCAATTGTCGAGTAAACCCTTACGTGGGAACTTCCTAGAGGGATGTCCTGGTGCATCAATGGGGTATCCCCCCAAATCAGACATTGGGGAACCAGGAAGTTATGGATCATCATGTCTGAAACCAAGATATGCACCTTAAGATGAGAGCCTGCATTTCCTTCATGGCAGCATTTGCTTCTTTGCATGGAATAGGAAGTGTCTAGCCTCGACTCACGTCACTGTACTTCCTTGTTGGACTTCCACAGCTAAGATCTAACCCAAGTGTGGATATAGGACCTGCTCTCTCAGTGATGGCTTGGAGGGTGCCAGTCTTCCGATGGTGGTTCTTTGTTTTACTCGGGTATCACGGGCACACCTCACACATCTCCCCTCCTCCATGACATCGGCGAGCTCATGTTTCCCTCCGCATCCCCCTGGACTTCCTGCACCTCATCTTTATCCTCTGAAGGGGGGCTCTTCCTCTTCCAGTTCCCCCTCTGTCAGGGCCTCACCTTCCTGCACAGCCAGGTTGTGAAAGGGACGGCAAACTGTGATCATGCATAAACCCTCTCTGATGCGTTTTGCAGAGAGTCACCTGAGCAGCCCAGGCATCTGAATCACATCTATCGCAGTCCTATGGTCTCTCGGGGAGCTATGAATACACATGCATGATTCCCTTTCAATGGTCAGGAACCAATTGCACATTGATGGAATGGAAACCCTTGTGATTGATGAACATCACTGGTTGCTGCCAGGGAGCCCATATAGCCACATGAGTGCAGCCTCTTTCTCCCTGCACTCTTGGGAACCCAGAGATAGCTGCAAAGCCAGTGAATCTCTCAGCCTGGCTATCCTGGTCCAGAGCAAAGTTCACATAAATATGGGCTCTCCTGTAAAGGGTATTGATCATCTCCTGAATGCATTGATGTGTTGCTCTCTCTGAAATGTTGCACAGGTCCCCTGTTGACCTCTGGAATGACCCAGAGGCAAAGAAATTGAGTGCTGCCAACACCTTCAGTGCCACTGACAGGGGGAAGCCTCCAAACCCAAGTGGCATCAGGTCTTCTGAGAGCATGTGGCATATGTGGTGGACCAGATCTCTGGACAATTGCAACCTTGTCCTGCACTGTCTCTCACTCATTTATTAAAAGGAAACTCATGGACGATAGACCCTCCGGGTTGTCAGTCACTTCCGCAGTCTGGGTCTTTGCTCCTCAGCCTCCTGTCGATGCTCGGGCTCCCCTGTGGCCATGTCACCCATACAGTGCCTCCTGCTGGAGCTGTGCGCACAGACACCTTTCCCCCCTCCACCCCCTGCATCGAATGAGGATTCGTCTTAAAGCTCCCTGGACCACTGGATCCAATCTCACTTTTGCCTCCTCTCTGAAAAGATATATTGAAGACCAGAATGGTTAAAGGGTGCTGAGTACAAAGTTGTGAATGAGGGACCTATGGGAGAAGTGGGGTAACTAAGCTTTGGCAGCTTAGATTGCATTGTTCCTCGTGCTAATTTACCCCTGGGACTCTAGCACGCACATAGAGGTCAGCAGCGTTCCATTCCACAGATGGGCGGCACGGTAGCACAGTGGTTAGCACTGCTGCTTCATAGCTCCAGGGACCCGGGTTCGATTCCCGGCTTGGGTCACTGTCTGTGTGGAGTTTGCACATTCTCCCCGTGTCTGCGTGGGTTTCCTCCGGGTGCTCCGGTTTCCTCCCACAGTCCAAAGATGTGCGGGTTAGGTTGATTGGCCATGCTAAAAATTGCCCCTTAGTGTTCTGGGATGCGTAGGTTAGAGGGATTACTGGGTAAAATATGTAGGGATATGGGGATAGGGCCTGGGTGGGATTGTGGTCGGTGCAGACTCGATGGGCTGAATGGCCTCTTTCTGTGCTGTAGGGATTCTAAGATGTAATATTGGGAGCCCAGTGGGAGGTGAGAACTTGTGAATTACATCATTGGACCAATGTGGCTCTGAACTCCACTCATTTGCTTAGTATAACTATGAGCTTCCATTTGTTCATGGCAAAAGAATGGAATCTGTTTAGCCATTGATGAGTAGCATTAATCGTTAACCTGTGTCTCCCCTTCCCTGGGGGGATGGCACAGTTGATGCAAGTGTGCCCCCTTCCCTATAGCCTTCACTCTCCAAGGCGACAGTCCTGTACTCTGTTATGTAGCTTTTCCAATTTTGACCCGAGGTTATTTAGTTGTGTCTATCCCTTTAAAAGCGTAAATTTAGAAATGTAGCTTTTTGCTTCCATGAATGTCTGTGTTCTGTATAATTTACCTGGACCCTGTCAGCTGTAGTGGCACCAACAAGTAAGTATGCATTCCAAGAAGGAAGCCCAGAGCCAGCTTAGCAGTCCTCCCACACGTCTAACACCCGCCTGTGAGGTCCACATAGCCCTGGATCAGTTGTCAGCTGTGATTGCTTTCCATTTTGCAGCAGTCACTCTCTGGTTCCTGTCTGCCAGCCCCTGGACTTAGATCCCGTTTCCGAAAACAGTAAGCTTTACAAGCCACTGCAGCCCTGACTTGTTTAATATTGATGCGAAACTTCCCTAATGTGCCACCCTAAAAGGCCCCCACCCCATAATCTTCATGCATCCCCTTCAATAACATGTGCTATCTATTTGATCCCCTTGTTTGTGAGGTTTTCATGTAGCCTTGTCAGGGTTCAGCTTCCCTCCCCTCAGTCTTCCCTCTGCCTTCCATTGGTTGTCATCTTCATCCACCTCCTTGCCTCTCTGCCCTCCATCGTGAGCTGTCACCCTCCCCCCACTCCCACCTTGCACAGCCCTTCTTCCACATTGCTTCCCCCTTTGTCTTCATCAGGCCAACTCCCCAACCAGCCTCACTTTGCACTCCAACCCACATTAAACTTCAGATCTTTGTTGCGGTGGCTGCTTGAGTCCCGCAGCGCAGTGCTGTCCAGATAGACACTGAGGTATGGCATTGGGGAGGCGGTCCCTATACTTCCGAGCCCCCAACCCAGAACTGAACCAGGACAGTGACTCGGGAGGGCCTCCAGCAGCATGATGCTGTCCATGAAGACCATCTTGGCATAAAGATGGAGGGCGGACCCTGGCAGAGTGGTGTTCTGCACATCAACAGCAATGCAGCACTATGGCAAGTAGCCCTTGTTGGATTCACCCCGAAATCTCTGGTGAGCTGAGGTTGCCTAGTGCATGCCACTCTTTATTAATCGGATTAGATGCCAACATGTTTTCCCATTGGCGTGACACAGGAGTGGAAGGCCTGATGGGTTCCAACAGGCAGTTGTTTTAATGAACATTCATGAGATGCAAATGATTACAAATTAGGTTCATGCCATCAGACAGCAGCACGACCGACCATCATTGGGAGAATTGTAACAAGATCTTGCGCTGACAGGTTTCTGACTTTTTGACTCTCACCAAATTCTCCTCACCCACCCACCACCAAACCTACCATGGGCCAGTTGGGAGAATTCCACCCTCCATCTGATCATGTTTATTCTTGTTAATGTTACTTCGGGGTGCTTGGAGCTCAGACATGACAAGGTTTGACATGAGCTCAAGATTCTGAGCTTCTTTCATCCGCTACTTCATGTTCCCTTGTTAGAATAAATATTCCACACCTCAATGCAGCAGGTACAGAGAGCATCAAGGCAGCAATCAATGCTTTCTCATCAGTCAAAATATTTTCACACTTTTAAGGTCAGACCATGACTTTGCTCAGAGCGTTTCTGTAATGATAAATGGTGGTTTTACCTCAAGAAATCAGTGCATTTTACACATGCTCAAACTTGGAAACAATGAATAAATGTATGAATATATTTACAGTGTACACCAAAAACTTTTCAGCAAACAATACGAACCTACAAACATATGAATTAGGAGCAGGAGTGGGCCACTCTGCCCCTCGAGCCTGCTCCACCATCCAATAAGATCAGGGCTGTAACCTTAACTCTACATTCCTGACAAACCCAATAACCGTTCACCCTCCTGTTAATTAAGAATTAAAGAAAATTAACACTCCCAGAGCAGTTAGTGGTAAGAGGGAACACTGCGGCGTGTTACTGGAAAATGAAAGCCCAATTTTAACCAGGAGCATAAAAGCTGGGTGATTTCAACACATTTTACCAAAACAATGGAAAGGGACTTAGAGTATTGTGTTCAATTCTGGTTGCCACATTACAGGAAGGATGTGGAGGCTTTGGTGAGGGTGCAAAAGAGGTTTACCAGGATGCTGCCTGGATTAGAGGGTATGACCTATAAGGAGAGACTGAACAAACTAGGGTTGTTTTATCTGGAGCAGCAGAGGGGAGACCTGATAGAAGTCTATAAAATTATGGGAGGCATAGAAAGGGTTCACAGTCAGAATCTTTTCCCCAGAGTTGAAATGTCTAATACTAGGGGGCATGCACTTAAAGTAAGAGAGGGGGGGAAGTTCAAAGGAGATGTGAGGGGCAAGTTTTTTACAGAGAGTGGTAGGTGGCTGTAATGCGTTGCCAGGGTGGTGGTGCAGGCAGATACGATAGTGGCGTTTAAGGGGCTTTTAGATAAGCACATGCATTTGCAAGGAATAGAGGAATATGGACCAAGGACAGGCAGAAAGGATTAGTTTAATTTAGCGTCATGTTCGGCATAACATCGTGGGCCGAAGGGCCTGTTCCTGTGCTGTAGTGTTCTATGTTGTTCTGTGACTGGTCTGAGGGTGTGAGCAGAATGCCTCAAAAGCAGAAGGCTGTCATGTGGTAACAAAGAACCAGTCAGCTGCAGGAAGGTAAGTCCTGGGGTGATATTTACAGGAGGGAATGAAGGAGAGTCTCGGGCAGCGGCAGTCCAAAATGTTTATACTAACACAGCGGATCAGTACAAAATGGTGGAAGGTGGGATCAGGAATTCTCAAACCTTGGCAAATAATTGGGGGAAATCCCAAAGAAGCATTAAGTGCCTACCCTCTCTGGGAATTTCTTAATTGTCTTGTAAAGGATGAAACATGCATTCACCTCTTCCGAGGCCAATTACCAAACGGAAGCAGGAAATTCCTACACTGATTTCCTGTTCCCAAGGCTCGCTAGGGATCCATTTTGCAACCGGAATGCTAAGAAAAAATAAGACATGCCGCCCTCCCCAGACATTTGAGCCCCTGAAGACAACAAGCCACGATCATAATGGATGGTGGAGCAGTCTCGAAGGGCCGAATGGCGTCCTCCTGCTCTATTTTCTGTGTTTCTATGTTTCTCTGAGAGGCTGATGGAGCAGTGGCTGCAGAGAGGGCTAACTCCACGCCATTTCCTCTTCCAACTCAGAACTGGGCTCCTCCATTTGTCAGGAGGTTGGGCCGGCCCAGTGGCTGGAATTTTCCGGCCATTCATGCCGGCAGGATTCTCTAGTTCAGCTGGAATGAACGGAGTTTTGGCTGAGCGCCAAACCTTCCATTCACACTTGCAGCGGCAGTGAGGTGTGGTGTGAATGGCCAGGGAATTCCAGCCAGCATCTCAGTATGTCTGCTCATTCAGTGCTCTCCTGTATGTCGCTGCATCAACGTTCCCATCCGGCGCTCTGCAGTTGTACTAGTCTGTCTGTCACCCCGTCCTCTGGCTAATAACCGTCCTTTCATCCAGGACATTTTTGCAGCTCACTCATGCCCAGTGACTCACCATGTACTGATCCCAACTCTACACCAGCCTCCAAGGGAAACTAAGTGCCAGTGTCTGAGCTGGTAGCTGTGAGTGTCAGGTCAAGTGACAGGATTACTTCCTCAGTGCAACACTGTCGCTGGGTCTTTCCTCCACTTGGAGGTGCTGCAGCTCTCCGGCAGGGGAACCAGCAGCTCTTGGGGTATCTGAAAGCAGCAACTCAGAGGGGAAAGTTTGTTGGAAAGGATGGGGAGGGTGAGGTGGAAAACAAGAGGTCCATGGTCACACCATCAGCAGCTTATTCATCATGCCAGATGGCAAGATGAAAGTGTCTGGGAGTTCATAAAGGACATGACGTAGGAAGATGTCATTTTTGACAATGATCTCAGAGCTGCAGACTCTGCAGCTGAGCACTGATATTCAGAGTGATCTCTTCCATTGGGCTTGGTAGATTCAGGCATCTTTGTTCTCCCCATCTTTCCTGCAAGAGAGAGGGAAGAATGTGGGTGAGTGTGTTGCACTGTGTTTGGGTGATGTGCCTGTCATAGCTGAACAGTTGGAGCAATGTGTGAGGCCATGTGGCAGGGAGTGCCACTGAATGAGTCGTGGGGCATGGTGCATTTAGAGTGAGAGCAAGTATAGGAGGCATTATGTAAAGGTGCACTGGTGCCATGTCCAGACTCCCGTAGTCAATCTTTCTGGTAATCTGTTCTCACTACCTGCTGAGGGTAATCGATGGAGGACTCCTGCCTTTGCCCATGTTTATCCTCCTCTCTTCCTGCACCACAAATATCACCAGTGCTGCAGCTATTGCCATAGATTCTATCTTCCCTGATTTTCAATTTCCACAAATTTATTTTGCTCTTTGTTGAAATAAGCCTGAGGGCTATCATTATAATATTATTACTGCTTGACTGCTTCCACAACCTATTATTATCACAGAGCGGATCCTCTAAATTCACAGTTTGATTGACAGCTCCAAGTGGTTATTAAGGGATTAACTGACTTTGATGTGGGCCTATGACTATAAATGTTTGATATATATGGGATGAAGTACTTGAAGGGATTTAAATGTACTCAATAGGCTTTTATCAATTAGTGTTTTTTTTATATTGTGAAGTGCATAATAGTTGCTTATAACTTTATTTTATTTCATCTCAGCATGGCTCCTGAGGTCTACCCATGGTGCATGATGGGTAAATTGGCACGGAGGGTGTAAGGGTAAAGGGTCTTGAGTGGGGGATGGTTCATCTTGGGTTTATTTAGGGTTTGTCTGTTACACTAAGAATGCCACCGAGGACTGTTATTCATGGAAATTACTCAAGTTTATCTACAGATCTCTATACATCTCAGTAGTCTACATGAGGTTATACTTCTGCTCCTGTCATGTGACATTACATCACTGTTACATCAGCAGTTACATCAGTATCAGGTGCTCTTTATGTTAATCCTTTATTCTAGATCTCCCCACAAGTCTTTATCCCAACTATATACATACATATACAATGGAGCATCAGTTGGCCTGAATTGGTGCTAAGTTGGTATAGGGGCTAAATTGGCTAGAGGGGCAGAGTTTGGCATGGAGAGAATGAGGGGCCATCGGGAGGTGGTGTGGTGGGTGAGGCCTGAGGTGGGCCTGGGTGTAGCATGGAGAGTGGCTATGAGAGCTGGAGGGCCTAACTAACCCTATTACAACTGGTATGAAGTCCCAGTGCACCAAGGTGGGTCTGTTAATCAAATCGCCTCGGCACTTAGAAGTCCCTGTGGCTGCCTCCACACCATTTCTGACAATGGTGGGTCAGACTCCAGTCCACACCTGTCCACTACCAGAAAGAAAATCTGGATATTCGAGGGAGTTACACCAGAGGCCAGTATGCTGAGCAGTATATTTCCCTGACTCTACCGACCTGCCAAAGAAGCCAAAATCCTGGCAATTGTTCTTCTCTTTGCCTTATCAAAACTCTTCAGAAAAAATCTCCATTAAATGTCCTCTTAGCCTTCAATGCCACAGTATTAAATATCCCAGATTCTCCGTAACTATAGTTTTCCATCTCCAGCATAACACTGGTTAAACTACTTTGTCTCTACAGAATCAAAATTCAGCCAGGTAACAGTGTCTCTAGAATCGATGCCTCAGGCTGGTAATGATATCAATGGAGATTGTGCAGAGACCATGCAGTTAGTGAGCCATGAGTTGTCTTCACATCCCACCACTCCCTCTGCACCCCACACCCCACAACTCCCCGGGTAATTGATGCAGGTCTGTGTGGGACTTCCTAAAATGACGCCATACAAAAACGCTTCTCCCAAGACCCTAATATCATTTCTATAATGGGTCATCCAAAACTGCAAACAGTGGCCCAATTCTTGCCTTGTACAAATGTTCATTCATGCTGCCTTTGCCCTATTAATAAAATGTAGAATGCTGCTTTTTTTTTGACCTACAGTCCTTTGAGGGAGTGAAACCGGTTAATCTGCTGCCTGGGTGTTAATCCAGTGATGCGCGACAATCAAGCACGAGGTACAAGGCTTCAGCGATTGAAGGCTTTTATTGACAAACAATGGAACTATCTAAACACGAGTACACCATTCCAGACTGGAGGGGTCCCGCCTGAGCAGAGGGTCTTATACCTCTCCCAGGAGGCGGGGCCCGACTGGGATGTGCCATAACAGCATCCACCACAGGTATATTAATCCCACAGTGTAAACACCCTAACCCAACAACAACATTATAACAACCCCACAGTGTCAACACCCTAACCCAACAGCCACATTGGAATAACCCCACAGTGGTAACCAACGATGGTTCACCACATTCACCCCTCCTTTGAAAACAAAGGCCGGCGGGGTGCGAAAACAGACTACATATATACAAAAAATCTACAAGTCCAGACGGTCTGGAGGACCGCACCGTCGCTGTGACCTCCTCAACACCGGTTGTGACACCGGAGCAGGTGCTTGCGGTGGCGTTCTCTCCAAAACAGCGTCCGGCTGTCCCCTCGAGGACTCACGGGCCGGTTGACCCTGGTGAAGCGGTGGTGCAGGGGATCCCGGTACCTTCTGTGGTGGCGCCGATCTCGGAGTCTCAGGCAAGCTGTACATGGGAGTATAACTGTTATGCACTGGTCCCGGTGCTGACCGCGCCACGTCCGGGGAAGAAAGAAGTGATAGGGGATTCGTGACAGGGGGTATAGGAGCGACAGGAGTTGCTACGTCCCCTGCGGGCGCCAGGTCTCGAATCGAGACTGTGTCCTCTCGCCCGTCAGGATATGCCACATAGGCATACTGAGGGTTGGCGTGGAGGAGTTGGACCGGTTCGACCAAGGGGTCGGACTTGCGGGCCCTTACATGTCGCCGCAGAAGGACGGGTCCTGGGTACGTCAACCAGGCTGGTAAAGATATCCCCGAGGACGACTTCCGAGGGAATGAGAACATCCTCTCGTGGGGAGTAGCATTGGTTGCCGTACACAGGAGGGAGCGAATGGAATGAAGCGC
Source organism: Mustelus asterias (assembly GCF_964213995.1). NCBI lineage: Eukaryota > Metazoa > Chordata > Chondrichthyes > Carcharhiniformes > Triakidae > Mustelus > Mustelus asterias. Next base: position 43,613,680 of record NC_135811.1, on the reverse strand, counting down.
GTTTGGAAGGACCTCCTGCCAACGGGAGACTGGAAGGCCCCTGGACTCCAGCGCCAATAGGACAGCCTTCCAGACTGTAGCATTCTCTCTCTCCACCTGTCCGTTGCCCCTAGGGTTGTAACTCGTGGTTCTACTAGAGGCAATCCCGTATGAGAGCAGGAATTGCCTCAAGTCGTTACTCATGAACGACGAGCCCCTGTCGCTATGTATGTAGCAGGGGTACCCGAACAGGGTAAAAAGATCACGGAATGCCTTGATCACCGTGGCAGTCGACATGTCCGCACAGGGGACAACAAACGGGAACCGGGAGTACTCATCTATGATATTGAGAAAGTACACGTTCCGGTCCGTTGAGGGAAGGTGGCCCTTAAAATCCACACTCAGCCTCTCGAAGGGGCGAGTGGCCTTGACCAATTGTGCCCGGTCAGGTCGGTAAAAGTGCGGTTTGCATTCCGCGCAAATCCGACAGCTTCTTGTTACTGACCTGACATCCTCCACCGAGTAGGGCAGGTTGCGGGCTTTGATGAAGTGGTAGAGCCGAGTGACCCCAGGATGGCACAGGTCATTATGGAGGGCGTTCAAGCGGTCCTCCTGCATGGTAGCGCATGTTCCGCGCGAGAGGGCATCCGAGGGCTCATTGAGTTTCCCTGGACGATACATAATATCGTAATTATAGGTGGAGAGCTCAATTCTCCACCCCAAGATCTTGTCATTCTTGATCTTGCCCCTCTGCGTATTACTGAACATAAACGCCACGGATCGCTGATCCGTGATCAGGGTGAACCGCTTCCCCGCCAGGTAATGGCGCCAGTGTCTGATGGCCTCCACAATAGCCTGGGCCTCCTTCTCCACCGCTGAATGCCGACGGGCCTGCCTGCCTGGTTTAGTGTGGCGGCCAGGGCGAAATCCGATGCATCACTTTCCACCTGAAAAGGGATGGATTCATCCACCGCGTGCATCGTGGCTTTCGCAATGTCACTTTTCAAAGCCTTGAAGGCCAATTGGGCCTCCGGCGTGAGTGGGAAAGTCGTGGACTTGATGAGCGGACGGGCTTTGTCCGCGTAGTTGGGGACCCACTGCGCATAATAAGAGAAGAAACCGAGGCATCTCCTCAGTGCTTTTGCGCTAGTGGGCAAGGGAAGTTCAGTAAGGGGGCGCATACGGTCTGGATCAGGGCCAATGACCCCGTTTTCCACCACGTATCCCAGGATAGCTAACCTGCGCGTACGGAATACACACTTCTCCCTGTTATAGGTCAGATTCAGGCGAGACGCAGTGCGCAAAAAGTTCTGGAGGTTTGTGTCATGGTCCTGCTGGTCATGGCCGCAGATGGTGACGTTATCCAGGTACGGGAAGGTAGCCCGCAACCCGTTCTGGTCCACCATTCGGTCCATAGCACGCTGGAAGACCGAGACCCCATTGGTGACACCAAATGGAACCCTAAGAAACTGATACAGACGACCATCCGCCTCAAAAGCCGTATATTGTCGGTCCTCTGGGCGGATGGGGAGTTGGTGGTAGGCGGACTTAAGGTCTATGGTGGAGAACACCCGGTACTGTGCAATCTGATTGACCATATCAGAAATGCGCGGGAGAGGATACGCACCCAGCTGCGTATAACGATTAATGGTCTGACTGTAGTCGATGACCATCCGGGGTTTGTTCCCGCTTTTAACCACCACGACCTGTGCTGTCCACGGACTAACGCTGGACTGTATGATCCCTTCTTTGAGGAGCCGCTGAACCTCAGATCTGATGAAGATCCGGTCTTCAGTGCTGTAACGCCTACTTTTAGTAGCGATGGGCTTGCAGCCTGGTACCAGATTCTTAAATAAAGAGGGTGTGGTGATCTTTAGTGTGGAAAGATTGCATGCGGGGCACTTTGGACGATTTGGAGGCTGCGGCTGATTCCCTACTGCCAGCGAAGGGAGTGGCCCACCGTACTGTAGGATCACACTCTTCATGTGGACCATAAAGTTTAGTCCGAGGAGAATTGGCGTGCAAAGATGCGGCAACACAAGGAGCCTGTATCGCTCGTAAATTGTGCCCTGCACCTCCAGAGTTACCACACAACGTCCTTGGATCGGTACAGACCGGGACCGTGATGCCATAGAAATTGTCTGTTTGGCAGGTAGAACCCGGAGTCCACACCTCTTTGCAGTGTCAGGGTGATTAAAACTCTCGGTGCTCCCACTGTCAAACAGACAATACACAGTACGATCATTTACCTTGATGTTCATCATTGAACAGTCAAGCCTGTGATGCTTAGCCTGGTCCAGGGTGATCGACGCCACCGTTGGCCCTTGGACGTCACTGCAGGCAGCCGAGGTTGATGCTGAGGACCCCTGCTGGTCGCTCCTGGTCGTCGTCGACCAAGATGGCCACCCCCATGAATCGCACGTGGGTGAGGGCGCCAAGCGTAGCGACTCCTGGTGGTCATCCTCCTCCTCCGCCAGCCACAATGGCATCATCCTGGGCTCGCACGTGGTCGGACCTCGTGGGTACTGCAACGCCGATGGAGATTGTCTCCGTTCTGGAGGGTCACAGGCTGCACTGCCGTTCTTGGGCTTCGATCTGCAGACTTTCGCGTAGTGCCCCTTTTTACCGCACTGACTGCAGATCACCATTTTAGCTGGACACTGTTGCCGTGGATGCTTGGCTCCTCCGCAAAAATAGCACCGCGGGCCGCCTGGGGCTGCCGCCGTCGTCGGGTCGATATGGGAGCGCGAGCCCGTGGGGCGAGGAGGGATTTGTGACTGCTCCTGCCACGTTGTCTCCACGTGGTCTTCTGGATACAGGGCCAAGCTTTTCGACGCCGCCTCCAGCATCTCAGCCATTTCCATCGCTTGGGTCAGGTTGAGATTCCCTTTCTCCAACAGCTTGAGCCGGATGTACGAAGACCCTACCCCTGCCACAAACGCATCTCGGGCGAGGTCGTACATGTACTGCTCAGCCGACACAGCTTTGCAGTCGCAGCCCCTGGCAAGCTGCAAGAGCTCATTGGCGTAGTCCTCCATGGTTTCGCCCGACTGCCGACGTCGTGTAGCGAGGAGGTAACGAGCGTGAATCTCGTTGGGTGGTCTCGTGTATCGCTTTTTCAAGAGCTCGAGGGCCCTCGGGTAAGTGGTGGCCGCACGAATCGCGAGGTAGACAGTGTCGCTTACCCTCGCATGGAGGACCTGGAGTCTGTCGTTATCCGTAGTAACTGCTGCAGAGGCTGCCAGGTAGTCCTCGAAACACTTCAGCCAGTGGTCGAAGGTGTTAGAGGCGCCGACCGCACGTGGGTCCAGCGTCAGACGCTCTGGTTTCAGCATTTGCTCCATACTCTCTTTACTGTCAAGAGTTTCGTGTTTGTCAATAAAATTGATGCGCGACAATCAAGCACGAGGTACAAGGCTTCAGCGATTGAAGGCTTTTATTGACAAACAATGGAACTATCTAAACACGAGTACACCATTCCAGACTGGAGGGGTCCCGCCTGAGCAGAGGGTCTTATACCTCTCCCAGGAGGCGGGGCCCGACTGGGATGTGCCATAACAGCATCCACCACAGGTATATTAATCCCACAGTGTAAACACCCTAACCCAACAACAACATTATAACAACCCCACAGTGTCAACACCCTAACCCAACAGCCACATTGGAATAACCCCACAGTGGTAACCAACGATGGTTCACCACATCCAGGAATGCCTCTTCCAGAGGCCATCCTTTCACAATCCGTGTAAGGGAACCCCGGACATCCAAGTGAGCTGAATCCCTGCTCCATGATTGACTCCAACCTTGCTCTTCCTGAAAGTTGAAACCCAACAGAGCCGTTCTTTGGAATTTGAGCCTGGATTTGCAACAGTGTTTGTCAGACTCTGCTGTCGCAGCCTTTATTATTCAGGTCAACGTTGCAGATATCCCTTGTACGGTGTTCAGTGATGGATTCCAATATAAACCTATCTTTCACCATCATGTGCCTGGAGACTCACCATGGTTCACAGGACCAATTCGTGGTGCGTTGTGTACATTGGGCGGGAGGTGGTGAAGCAATCAGAATGCCCACTTGATGGCACCAGAGAGTGGCTCAAACAATCTGAAAGTCATGCCCCATTTGTATTGTAGCACCAGGTTGCCCGCACAGTCGCACATTGATTGGCAGCTTACAGATTTTGGGGCTGGGATATAAAAGCGAATCCAGGGCCTATTTAAAGTTTTCACTTCTAATGGCACAGGTATCTTCTTATTTTTCAACTCCTTCTGCTGCAAATTAGGAACTTTTGGTAAGAACAAATATAAACAGCATTCTGCTTTTCCCTGGTAACAAATAGAATGCATTTCACTGTTTTGCTAACTGGTTTCACATTTCCTTACTGGAACCATGCGTTTTCTTCCACATAAACATCTCTCCACCTTGCACGTAACTTATTGCTTCTCCCTCCTTGCCGTGCCCACTCTATGAAGTTCCCACGTAAATCTTCCCAAGAACCACACTATTCTTTGCAGGAGAAGCTGGTTCACAGCAACTTGAAGAGGGTTTCAATGAGGTGAATGGGGATGCACAGGTTCCCATCTCACAATGAGTGTATGTCTGTTCCCATGCCATCCCTCCATCCAATGCCCAGACCAGAGGTTGCCAACCACAAGCAGGGCGGAAGCCCTCATCTTAGCATCAGCAGCATTCCGTCCTCACATTCTGAAGACCTGTGGTTTTTAGAAGAATAGGCAAAAAGACAAATAAGAAGGATATATTGGACTATCATCTATGAGATCAAGAGTAGGCAACGATGTAGTGGTATTGTCACTGGACTGGTAGTCCAGAGACCCAGGGTAATTCTCTGACCTGGGTTCAAATCCCACCATGGCAGATGGTGATATTTGAATTCAATAAAAATCTGGAATTAAAAGTCTAATGATGACCATGAAAACATTGCCGATTGTTGTAAAAACCCACCTGGTTTATTAATGTCCTTTAGGGAAGAAAATCTGCTGTCCTTACCCAATCTGGCCCACATGTGACTCCAGGTCCACAGCAATGAGGTTGACTCTTAAATGTCCTCAGGGATAGGCAATAAATGCTGGCCCAGCCAGCGACACCTATATCGCATTAACGAATAAAAAGAAACAGATTATTTAGTCATTTATCATATTGCAGTTTGTGGAGTTGGGTTGTTCTACACAAATTGGCTACTGTCTTTCCTAAATTACTGCATTTAAGTAGAGAAAGTAGAAACAAAACACGAAAGGAGACCATTCAGCCCATCAAGTCTGCATCAACCAAAGAAGAGCTTCCAGCCCAATCGCATTTTCCAGCTCTTGCTCCATAGACCTGATGGTTACGACATTCCAAGTGCATATCCAAATAATTGTTAAATGGAATGACCCTTTCAGCAGTGGCACCACCTTTTGTAGAAATAAAAATGTCCTCAGTTCCCCTCTAATCCTCTGCCAATTACTCTGCTGCACCTATAGGGAATTCAGAGGAAATCTCTTCACTCAGAGAGTGGTAAAAACGTGGAACTGAATGCAACAGGAAGTGATTGAAGTGAATAATAGAGATGGGGGAGGCTAAACAAGCCAATGAGGGAGAAGGGAATAGGTGGTTACAATGGTAGATTTAAATGGAAGAAGGTGGGAGGAGTCTCAAAAAGAAGTATAATCACCAGCATGGACGAGTTGGCCTGAATGGCCTGTTTCTGTGCCATATATCCTGTGGAAGACTTTACATTTTCACTGTCGCTGTGACCTGTTTTATGCAAGGATTCCCTTTCACATCAGCCCCATTCACTCACTACTGATACATACCTTGACATCTTCGCCCACGAACAATCTGTCAGTATCAATCTGGAAATGTTCATTTGAGCTTGTATACCCTTGGGAGGATCAGAATTCCGGGTTTCCCCCTTACCCTTTGTGTAATAAAGTGCTTTGTGATTTCATTCCTGAATTTTAACATCACATCCCCTTGTTCCGAATTCTGGACTGGCCAATCTATTTTCTTGCCTTGACATTTCCATCAAGCATTGGGTTCTCCTTACTTGCTGAAGACAGATGAGACATTATAAGGAATATTTTACAAGGCTCCGCTGGCAGCTCGGAAGCTTGCTGTGTGCGTGAGTAGGATGTAGGATCAGTTGCATACCATTCTGCATTTTGTGACCTGGGAATTAGATGGGGGCAAAAAGAAATGACATTTGCAGCAAACGCAAAACGTGCATCAATAGCATTATGTTAAGTTGATCTCTCAGGGACGTTCACCAGGCTCCAGAAAAGTCTGCTTCCAATTCACCCTCAGGGAGTAGGCTTTTGACAGTTTCATGGGCCTTGCTTGCCTCAGACTGATCCTTAAAGCAAGCTTGCTGCTACTGGAGTTGATGAAAAACAGTTATCTACTACACCGACCATTCGTAACTTTCTTACTGGGAAGAAACTAATAGCTAGCTGTCAGGGCACAGAACCTATGCCAGTTGGGGTGGCTCCCTAGAGTCCAGGGTGTTCCAGTTGGTATAGACGAACCCACCAAGATTGCACATGTAGACTTCAATTCAGACACGGACAGGAAGGGATTCCACAAAGGAAATGGCATTTAAACATCAATGCCTATTACCCTGGCTGTTCTCATCATTCCATGGTGCACACATTACTTATGGGTTGCAAGAAAATGAATAGATGGCAACCTTGGTCTGGAGGTAAACACAATATATGAAGATATTAGAAATCCCTAGCAGAACACAAACTCTCAGTACATCTCCCTCCATGTGGAAGGGCATCACGAAGCAATGTGAAGTTGATATGTAAATGGTACAAGTGAACCTCACTAAAGCTTTGTCCTACAGTTTTAGCAGGTCAGAAGTTATCACCATGCTTCATAATGCTATTGCTATGATTGTCCAAGAGCTGAATACTTAAATTTGTGCCATGCCTACTAGACCCAGTTGTAACAACGTGTGCAAAGGTGAATACTTTTACTTTGCACTTCTCTATATGTCAGTGAAATTCTTCTGGTCTGCTCCGAGAGCTAATGAACCTGGAAGTCAGCATCAGCTCTCTGCATTACCTGCACCCATATATGTGCTCTAAAACAAGAAGGCTTTCTCTTCTGTAAAGAACCACATTCCTTTGCTACACCTCGGCATCGAGATCTCCAATTCCTCCTTCAATAATGAGGAAATCATTCTCACTGTCTTCGTTGCGCATGTGTTGGACAACTCTCCATACTGGCAAAAGGTGCAATACTACCTCTGCTGCCATGTAATTGGTAAGCGGAAAACCCCTTCTATTTGACAGGAAATATCAGCTTTATAAGAACAACAGCCTACCCAATTTTTGTGATGGTCTTGTAATGGAATCCATGGTTTCAAAGCTTGTGTCTTTTGAGACAGACCCTAACTAAAAAGGGAAAGTGAGAAAGTTTGTAAAGAAAGTATGACTGAAATGGAGATCAGAAATCATATCTTCCCCTAAGTTGAAGGGTCAGTCATGAGGGGACATAGGTTCAAGGTGAAGGGCCGGAGATTTAGGGGGGATATAAGGAAAAGCTTTTTTACCCAAAGAGTGGTGACAGTTTGGAATGTGCTACCTGGGAGTGATAGAGGCGGGATGCCTCACATCCTTTAAAAGGTACCTGGATGAGCACTTGGCACATCATTCAGGCTATGGACCAAGTGCTGGCAGCTGGGATTAGGTGGGAATTCAAGTGTTTCTAATGTGCAAGTGCGGACTCGATGGGTTGAAGGGCCTCTTCTGTGCTGTGTGGTTCTACGATTCTATGAACTTCTGATTAGGAATTTACTCAAGATAGAATTTAGTGTTTGCTTTGTTTGCTTGTGTAGCAAAATTTCTTTTGTTTTGAACTGTGGAATATTACTTTGTGGCTTCATTATTTCAGGAAGTGACTGGGATTTCAGATGTCGTTTATTTTTTAAGAAAAATGTCACTAGTCTTGACCAAGATCACAACACCATTCCCCATTCAGTCATGCACAGACAGCGGACAGAAACAAAGAAAGGAGCTTACGCCACCAAATTCGACACAACTGCCCAATGCTATTGTAGATAGAACCAAGCTACAAGGAAGCATGGGCATAATGTGTCTGCCCTGAATGAAATCAGGTTTTATAAATATGCAATCTGTTGGGGTACAGTTTTACCATGCACGATCATACACTTAGACAACCAATGTACACCAATGTAACATGTGTAAATCACAGCCTGTCTAATTAAGGTACCACACCTCAGTCAGTTGACATGCCTCTCCAACCTTCTTGTTGAATAAATCAACTGCTTCCTCTTCACATTCTGTGAGAGGTTTGCTGACTATTTCAATTCACTTCCCTCTGATAACTGACATGTGAGATTTTCCTTTAAACATGATTGTAGTGTGGATTTGCACAGCATGATTCAACTCATGGAAACTCTTTCGATATATTGTCTTTCATCATGGCATACACCATTTAATTTGCATAAGCCTATTATTTCCACTTGTATCACTTTCCTTGCTGCACCTTTCTTATTTTTTCTAGGATGTGTATGGCATTTTGTGTAAGGTGAATTAGATGGACTGGCCATGGTAAAATTGCCCTTTGGTGTCCCAAGATGTGCAGGTTGGGTGGATTTGGATTAGCGATGGTAAATGGGTGCAGTTATGGGGATAGGGCATGGGGGGGAAGAGTATGATACCCTGTCAGAGAGTCGGTGCAGACTTGATGGGCTGAATGGCCGCCTTCTGCACTGTAGGGATTCTATGATTGACACATGTTATAGGCTATCCTAATATTACTCTCTATATCATGTTGCTTCTTTACATTAATATTTAAATGTATATGGGGAGGTGATGGGCTAGTGATATTATCACTTGACTATTCAACTAATAATTCAACTAATAATTCATGATGAAGGGGATAGATAGAGTGAACGTTCAAAGACTATTTCCTCGGGTGGATGGAGCTATTACAAGGGGGCATAACTATAGGGTTCGTGGTGGGAGATACAGGACGGATATCAGAGGTAGGTTCTTTACGCAGAGAGTGGTTGGGGTGTGGAATGGACTGCCTGCAGTGATAGTGGAGTCAGAGACTTTAGAAACATTTAAGCGGTTATTGGATAGGCACATGGAGCACACCAGGATGATAGGGAGTGGGATAGCTTGATCTTGGTTTCAGATAAAGCTCGGCACAACATCGTGGGCCGAAGGGCCTGTTCTGTGCTGTACTGTTCTATGTTCTATGTTCAACTATTCAACTCAACTAATGTTCTGGGGACCTGGTTCGACTCCTGCCCCAGCAGATGGTGGAATTTGAATTCAATAAAAAAAATCTGGAATTGAGAATCTATTGTTGACCATGAAACCATTGTCGATTGTTGGAAAAACCCATCTGGTTCACTAATGTCTTTAGGGAAGGAAATCTGCCATCCTTACCAGGTCTGGCCTACATGTGATTCCAGAGCTACAGCAATATGGTTGACTCTCAACTGCCCTCTGTAATAAGTCTGCGGAGGCGGAGGTCCCTTCACCAAAATCCCTTTATTTACAACACTAACAGTAGTACACAGAGTGTTAGTGGTTAGCAGTCGACCTCCGGGGGTGTCAGAGGAACTGACACTCCCAGTTAAATACAAGGCAAAGACTCCCTGATTGGCCCATCAATTGGATCCTTAATTAGGGACATCCTTTTGTGGGATCCTTAATCAGGGAGTTCATACTCCAATCAGCCAACCTCAATAGCCTGATTGAAGTCACCACACCCTCCAAGGGCAACTAGGGATGGGCAATAAATGCTGGCCAGCCAGCAATGCCCATGTCCCACAAATTAATTTTTAAAAATACACTTAAAAATGATCCCTGTGGCAACAGGAACTTACCTTTGCATCTTATATTTAAATTATGCACCTACTTCCACAGTAGCTGTCTTCCTCTGAGTGAAGGAAAATGGGATTTAAATTTAACAATCTTGTGCAATTTAAAACAATGATAATTGTAGCGTTGAGATGGTTTGGGCACATGAGGGACATGCACCTACGTTCCAGTCACTGCGGCATCAGGCTTTATTCTCATTCAAGCAGACATGGTAGCTTTCGAAAGTTAGCGCAGGCTTCACCTCAAATTTGAAACAAGGCTCCTCTGATGCTGCTTTCCAGACCTGTTCCTGACATTGGGGAAAGGCAATCAGTGCTCCCATTGGTACAGGCTCCAATTACTTCATCTGTTTCTACAGCGGTGTAATCAGCTGTCCTTGAGCCTGGAGCTATATTTTATCAAATGTATCTAATGTGAAGCTAGGATGAGAGGAATGCTGTGGCTGCTGCTGGCCCACTTTTGGTCCCTTCCAATCGCCACCCACCCTATCGATTCATCTGTTACCATAGTCAGCTTGCCATCTGCACTGACTAAAACTCAAAGGCGCTCGGATCCTAGGATGATATGGCACGAGGACACATTTCACCGGTTCATCATGTTTCACCTTTTTGCCACATTTGACTTGGGTCACGTTCAGTTTTGAGAACTGCCATGGACAAAATTTATGTATTTTCTTAGTCTCTGTTTTTTGACAGGAAAAACATGGCGAGACAATATAACGCAAGGGGAAAATTCTAAAATGGGTGCAGGAGTAGATGGTCCTGGGTATATATTTGCATAGATCATTGAAGGTGGCAGGACAGATGTGAATAAAGCATACAGTATTCTGGGCTTTATTAATAGGGACATAGGATTCAAGAGCAAGGGGAATATGCTGAACTTATACACAACACTGTTAGGAGGTCTTGTGATGCAATGGATAGAGTCCCTGTCTCTGAGCCAGAAGCTCCGGGTTCAAGTCCCATCCCAGGACTTGATGGCCAAGGAAGGTGCTTTCATAACTCAGTCAAGCAGGTTGAGTGTCAACCTGCAATTCCTTCCAAACATGCCGACGGGTTGGCAGTAAGAGCAGAAGAGAATCCTGGTCAGCCACACTTGATATGGAGTGACGCATTCAAGCTATAAGCCTCTGGCGACAGACTAGCAAGTTGTTCCGGGAATTACTAACTATGGAAACAGATAAAAGTCTACCTCAATGCATCACTAGGTACGGGAAGAAAATTGGAATTGGAATACAGGACACTAGTTAGATCTCAGCTGGAATATTTTATACAGTTCTGGCCACCACACTATTGAAAGAATGTGAAAGCATTGGAGAGAGTCCAGAAGAGATTTACAAGAATGTTTAAAGTGATGAGCAACTTCAGTTATGAGGATAAATTGGAGCTGTTGGGACTGTTCTCTTTGGAGAGAAGAAGACTGAGAGGAAATTTTTCAGAGATGTTCAAAATCATGAGGGGGCTCGGCAAAGTTGATAGGGAGAAACTGCTTCGCCTTGTAAAAGTATCAAGAACAAGAGGGCACAGATTTAAGATAATTGGCAAAAGAAGCAACTGTGATATGAGAGAAACTTTTTCAGACGAGTGTTTCGGTTCTGGAATGCACTGCCTGGAAGTGTGGAGGAGGCAGGTACAACTAAAGCATTCAAAAGGGCATTAGATTATTACTTGAATAGAAACAATGTGCAGGGGCACGGGGAAAAGGCAGGAGAATGGGCACTAAGTCATGATGCTTGCTTGGAGAGCTGGTGCAGACAATGAGCAGGACAGCCTCCTTCTGCACCGTAACAATTCTGTGATGTTTGATTTGAGTTGATATATTATTGTCACATGTATTAGTATACAGTGGAAAGTATTGTTTCTTGTGCACTATACAGCCAAAGCATACCGTACATAGAGAAGGAAAGGAGAGGGTGCAGAATATAATGTTACAGTCATAGCTAGGTTGTAGAGAAACATCAACTTAATATGAGGTCAGCCCATTCAAAAGTCTGATGGCAGCAGGGAAGAAATCATAGAATCCGACAGTGCACAAGGAGGCCATTTGGCCCATCGAGTCTGCATCGACCACTATCCCACCCAAACCCTATCCCCATAACCCCGGGCATTTATCCAAGCCAGTCCCCCTGACACTAAGGGGCAATTTAGCATGGCCAATCCACCTAACCTGCACATCTTTGGACTGTGGGAGGAAACCGGAGCACCGGGAGGAAACGCACGCAGACACGGGGAGAGTATGCAAACTCACCCTTAACAACTCCTTATGGGTTTCAGGCCTTGTCTGCAGCTGATACTGCCAAAGACACTTGATGACAAGTCAGCCATCTTAAAACCTGTTTTTAAAAATTTTTAAATACAGCTTTAAAATGTATTTTAATTTTAATTTTTATTCATTCTTGGGACATGGGTGTTGCTGGCTGGCTAGCAGTTGTTTTGTTGGCCATTCCTAGTTGCCTTTAGAGGGCAGTTGAGAGTCAACCACATTGCTGTGGCTCTGGAGTTACATGTAGGCCAAACCAGGTAAGGACGGCAGATTCCCTTCCCTAAAGGACATTAGTGATGGGTTTTTCCAACAATCGGCAATGGTTTCACGGTCATCATTAGATTCTTAATTCCAGATTTTTTTTATTGAATTCAAATTTCACCATCTGCTGTGGCAGGTTTCAAACCAAGGTCACCAGATCATTAGCTGAGTTTCTGGATTAATAGTCTAGTGATAATACCACTAGGCCATCACCCTCCCCATACTCATGTCTGTACTAGGCACGACATAATACAGCTCCACAGAATTCACATTCTGAACGCTGTACTTTCAAGTCCTCTTTATTTTGACGAAGCAGGGCATCCTTGTGCATTGAAAATTCTTGCCACTTCTCAGTGAAACAGTCCCCTGAAACACACAATGTTTTTATTTTTTGTCATTCAGCCATTCCACAACTGTAACACTCTGCACAGCTGGATTAATCATCGTTCTGTCATCTATACCAATTACTTGGCTCCTTAGCTGTTTGGAAAATATGAACAGCTCATTATTGCTGATAAATTGTGATTGGCTGAATTTTAGTTGCTCCCCCCCAATAAATATTATAAAATCAAACATTGCAAAAGGGTACATTCCTGCCACATATTAATAGCTCATAAAATAACAATGGTAAAAGTAGAAAAGAAGAAAATATAACCCCTAGCCACATTTTAACATGGATTATAAAAAAATAAGAACTAAGAGTAGGAGGCCATTTTCTCCCTCGAGCCTGCTCCACCATTTAATAAGATCATGGCTGATCTGATAGTAACCTTAACTCCACTCTTCTGCCTGTCCCCCGTAACTCTTGACTCCCTTGTCTCTCAAACTTCTGTCTAACACGGCCTTGATTAAACTCAATGCCCCAGCCTCCACTGCTCTCTGGGGAAGAGGATTCCAAACATTAAGACCATAAGACCATAAGATATAGGAGCAGAATTAGGCCATTCGGCCCATCAGGCCTGCTCCGCCATTCAATCATGGTTGATATGATTCTCATCCCCATTCTCCTGCCTTCCCCCCCGGAACCCTTGATCCCCTTATTGATCAAGAACCTATCTATCTTTGTCTTAAAGACACTCAATGACCTGGTCTGCACAGCCCTCTGTGGCAATAAGTTCTACAGATTCACCACACTCTGGCTGAAGAAATTCCTCTTCATCCCAGTTTTAAAGGAGTGTCCCTTCACTCTGAGGGTGTGCCCTCGAGTTCTAGTCTCTCCCACTGGTGGAAACATTCTCTCCATGTCCATTCTATCTGGGCCTCTCAGTATTCTGTAATTTTCAATTAGATCCTTCCTCATCCTTCTAAACTCCTTCGAGTGTAGACCCAGAGTCCTCAATCGCTCCATAACATCCCTCTGAGAGAAGTAATTCCTCCTCACCTCCATTGTAAATGGGAGACCCCTTAATTTGAAACTGTATTGCCTAGTTCTAGATTTCTCCATGAGGGGAAACATCTCCTCACCATTTACCCTGTCAAGACACCTCAAGATCTTATACAAAAGCAAATTACTGCAGATGCTGGAATCTGAAACAAAAACAGAAAATGCTGGAAAATCTCAGCAGGTCTGACAACATCTGTGGAGAGAGAATAGAGCTAATGTTTCGAGTCTGGATGACCCTGAAATGTAAGCTTTATTTTCTCTCCACGGATGTTGACAGACCTGCTGAGATTTCCCAGCATTTTCAGACTCTTATGTTTCAATAAGATATATGTTGGCATGGTGGCACTGCTGCCTCACAGAGCCGGGTTCAATTCCGGCCCTGGGGTCACTGACTGTGTGGAGTTTGTACGTTCTCCCCGTGCCTGCGTGGATTCCCTCCAGGTGCTCTGGTTTCCTCCCACAGTCCAAAAATGTGCGGGTTAGGTTGATTGGCCGTGCTAAATTGACCCTAGTGTCAGGGAATTAGCAGGGTAAATATATGGGGTTATGGGAATAGGGCCTGGGTGGGATTGTTGTCGGTGCAGACTCGATGGGCCAAATGACCTCCTTCTGCACTGTAGGTATTCTATGATTCTATGAAGCTAACCTCGCATTCTTCCAATGAATATAAGCCCAACCTGCTCAACAATGTGCACTCTACATAAATCGCTGTTTTTTTTATTTCAATATATATTTGACCGCACCATTAGTTTTGTGCAACATTTAATGAACTAACCAATGCAGCTAGCTTCAGTGAAAGTTCAATCTGTTTTTTTTCAATCATTTATGGGATGTGGGTGTCACTGACTAGACCAGCATTTATTGCCCATCCCTAGTTGTCATTGAGAAGATGGTGGTGAGCTGCTTTCTTGAACAGCTGTTAATCAGATAAAATGGGTGATGTTGGAGGAATTGTTATGGTATATTTATTTCAAATGAAGGTAATTAGCAGATGATCCATTTTGCAAACAAATCCAGATTTAACTTCAAATACACAAAAATTACTTTCATTTATATCACACTTCAACTTACTTTGCACACAATTAATTCCTTTGAATCGTAACGACAGTGGACAAATGGATATCCATCTTCTACAAACAGCAAACTAGCTCATGTGTTTCTGTTGCTAGGGATTGAGGGCAAAATGTTGACTAAGACAGCAGAATTCCCGATTTTTTTTCCAAATAGTACCGTGGAATCATTAATGTGCATCTGAGTTACTGTGACAGGAGAATGGAACCTGATTTTAATATTTCATATGAAATGGCCAAGAAGTGAAAGGTGCGGGAGGAGAAAGAGGAGGACGGAGGAAGTCTTCATTTCTCAACAAGGGCAGTGGGCAGAAAGATACATTCCCAAATCAGGCGCATTCCCTACATCCAGAGAGGGCTTGTCAGGCGTGATGAAGTCCGGTAATGTCATCATGCCAGTTTTGTATAAAACGAAAGTCGGGCACATTTAAAAGTCAGAACCCTACCCACATTAAACCCCACCCATGCCAATTAATAGTGTTTTTAAGACCGTTAACAACCCAGAATGACTGTCATAATACAGCATGAACACTATAATATGCTTTTAGAGTCAGATTAATGCCTTGTGCAGTTCCTGTTTTCTTAAGGAGCATTTGAAAGGATGGGTTTAAAAGCTACAACTGAACCTTGATTCTCATCAGCTGAGTGGTTCGTAGATCTGTTACTGCTGAGAGCTTATCTAAACCAACAGAATATCCATTTTAGAATCATATGAGTTAGAGGTCTTTTCCTGGTTGCTGAGTGTTATTCTGAGTGTTATATTTTGTTCCTGATCCTCTCCCATAACTATAAAGTATCTGAGGGAGATGGGCACTGTGATCTTGCTTCCCCTGAAAAGGAGTGTAAGAGTGCACTCATTAACATTTCCAGGCTATTTTATGGCATGCTACCTGCCCATTCTTAGCTGAATACGTGCCAGCCAGGATGCTGTGCTCATCCGTCATATGCTCATTCTGCCAACCACCCGATAACTAGACTAAAGCTTTCAATTCACAATGACATTGATGAAGACAGCTGTGTCCTTGTTGAATCATGCTGCCTTTGAGGTCCAGCCAAACTGATTTTCCTCCTGCGTTCGCATGTTTGTCCTCTGGCGTACTGGCACAAGGTTGTACATACTGAGGCCTTACTCATCCTGGCCACCCTCATTCGGTCATTAAGCCTTTTCTGGCATTGAGACTGTTTCTTTTTGACCAGCCTAACCCTGCTGACCTTCTGGGTCAATTCCTCCCAGGCTTGACTTGCTGGGCCTTGCTTCCTCCTCTTACCAGGGGTAGGCATTAGTTGTTCACATTTGTTGAACGTAGGAGGGCACTGAGGGAGTCCTCATTGAATCTAAGGGCTGGTTTGGCCCTTCCCTCCTCATCTCTCCCCTTGCTACAATTGCATAACCATTTCTGTAGGGGAACATGCAACAACTAGAAAGCAACTCTATGTGAATAAGTGGTTAACTTGTTCAGGTTAAAAAAGAATGCCACTCCGATCAGTGTCACGTCAGCACTGGTTTGGAGACAGCTTAACTCAAAATAAAATGCATTTACCTCAGAAGCCTGCAAACTGCACAATGACCCTGTGGACTTTGTAGTGATCATGCATTTGCTCGGTCCATTGGACTGTCCCTTGTCGGGTGCTCTGTAAATTATGGGCTGTGACCTCATTTCTAGGAACTTGGAAGCCAGTCCCCACAAATGGAAACATCTTCTCTGCATTTACCTAATAAATTCCTTCATAATCTTAAACGTCTCCATCAGGTCACCCGTGATCTGCCAATCCAAAAGGTTTTCACTGGAACAGCTGGCATGCCACCTAATACACACTCTACCAGTGGTGGAATTCGAACCAACATCTCAGCAAAGACTGGATTCTTAGCCCAGTGCTTTATTGCACTCAGCCACGCTACCATGATAACAGAAACTTCAAAAGGGTCCAAAGAAAAAAAGATCTCAACTCAGGAATTTATCACCTTGATGAGGGTTCAAGTGATATCCGGTGACTTAACATAATAATTGTACATATTTTACTGATTCACTTGTGTTTGTTCAAATTAAATAAATTGCAAAACATTTGTTGAACTGTCAGTCATAAAGCGGTGGAAATATTGACGACTTGTTTCTTTGCATATGAGTAGCGATCCTACATTCTTACCATAACGTTTGAGAAGCTCAAATGCAAGACATTCTACCAATGTGGATTTCAAAATAGCAGAAGACATAGAGGACGTTGCTGTAGAATTTAGGGCTTCATAATCAATAAATATCTAATGTTACTGTTCCATAAATCCAACACAGATAGATATACAGACTAATAAAATTTATTATCCAAACTGTGTCAGCAAATTTCTTGACATGAATTTTATTTGGCTTTCATTGTGATTTAGTAGCAGGAATGCAAAGAACACTTGAAGCAGGAGTTTTAATTGTATCCTGAGGAATGACCCCTAAATGGAAAACTCACTATGGCATTAATAAATAGTGGATAATAAATGAAGATAATGGGATGTACTTTGCCATCAAAATAACGACAAGGCTAAAGGCATTTGCACCGTTATTTAAAGGCAAATGCTGCAGAAAATTCAGGCTATCTCTATAGTTCCAATTTAAGCAATATCCCCACAGACATAAATCCCTCTTCAGAATCAGTTAGCACAAAAACATACAGGGATGGATTTTCCCGTCCCGCCCGCCACAGGAATTGGAGCATGTGAGGGGCAGACCATGGAAAGGTCCGTTGAGCTCGGGTAGGATTTTTCAGTTTTGGGATGGGGGAGGCCAGAAAATCCCACCCATAGGCTCACATGGGTGTTAGGTTTCCAGCCTTTTAACCCCTCTGGACAGAGATACAGAAAGACACCTGCCTTCTGACTCCCATACAGTAGCCTCCAGATAAATATTTATCTTCAAACAGCAGATTTTCTGAGAAAGTGACCTATCTTTTGGCAGATCCCAGGCTCCAAATCCAGAAAGAGACAGTGAAACACAGAGCGATGCTTCTCTCTAACAATGCCCAGCAGCATCTTTCCTGGTTTCTTTGTGGTCCTGCTCAGTCACATGATTTTCCTGTCACTCAACTTAATCAAGCCCCATTCTGAAAGACCCCAGGGGAAAACGCTAAAATAACAATACTGCATTAGCCCAGATTAAAACAAACATTCCAGCAATTTGGATCAAATCTAGAGGGCGTGGCAAGTTCTGGAGCACAATTCTTCAGGAATCTCATTCCTTCAGATTTTAATTGTAGTTGGACACATTGATAATGTAAATTCACTTTTACTTAGACTTTTTTTTCCTTTCCATTTTGGTCATCCTTCATCCAATGTTTCATTCCCTCTCTTCGGACTAGGCATGAAGACAGGAAAGAGAGGTATTTGAGAACGGAAAATTTGGCATTCCAGCCAAAACTCCCTTCACTTTCAGCGGAACTGGAAAATCCCAGCCATGAACGAGGACAGAAGATTTCAGGCCATATGCTTATATTTACTTTATTCTTTCTGGCAAAGCCAACATTTATTGCCCATTCCTAGTTGCTCTTCAACTGTGCATGCACATTGCTCTGGGTTTGGAGTTACATGTAGGCCAGACCGGGTAAGGCTGGCAGATTCCCTGCCTTAAAGGACTTAGTGAACCAGGTAGGTCTGTGCAGCAATTGGTGACAGTTTCATGGTCACCATTTATTAATTTAATCCAAATTCCACCAGCTTCCTTAGTGGGTTTCGAACCCATGTTCTCAGAGCATTAGCCTGGGCCTCTGGATTGTTAGTCCAGTGACTGTACCATTACGCCATGATCTCTCCTTGGAATAGAGATATTAGCCACAATTTTACCAGCTTGCCCACCACGGGAATCAGAGCGAGGGGCGGAACATGGGAAGGTCCGTTGATCTCGGGCAGGATTTTACAGATTCAGGATGAGTGAGGCCGTAAAGTCCCGCCCATAATTATTGTTTTAAATTGCTCAAATACTTCATTTTCATTATTATTCACCGGATTATGTTGAACATAATTATCCCAAGCTACGTGTTAGTTTAAGTTTATTTATTATTGTCACAAGTAGGCTTATATTAATACTGCAATGAAGTTACTGTGAAAGTACCCTAGTCACCAGTGCCTGTTTGGGTACACTGAGGTAGAATTTAGCCTGGCCAATGCACCTATGATGTGGAGATGCCGGCGTTGGACTGGGGTAAACGCAGTAAGAAGTCTCACAACACCAGGTTAAAGTCCAACAGGTTTATTTGGTAGCACAAGCCACTAGCTTTCGGAGCACTGCTCCTTCATCAGGTGAGTGGGATTTCAGTTCACAAACAGGGCATACAAAGACACAAACTCAATTTACAAAATAATGAGAAACTGCTCCATCAGGTGAGCCGGCTCCAAGTGGAGAGGATCTCCAAGAAGATCGCGCATATTGACACAGACATCAAGTTTCTCATTATTTTGTAAATTGAGTGAGTGTCTTTATATGCCCTGTTTGTGAACTGAAATCCCACTCACCCAATGAAGGGGCAGCACTCCGAAAGCTAGTGGCTTGTGCTACCAAATAAACCTGTTGGACTTTAACCTGGTGTTGTGAGACTTCTTACAATGCACCTAACCAGCACGTCTTTCGGACTGTGGGAGGAAACCAGAGCTCCCGGAGGAAACCCACGCAGACACGGGGAGAACATGCAGAATCCGCACAGACAGTGACCCAAGCCGGGAATCGAACCCGGGTCGCTGGTGCTGTGAGGCAGCAGTGCGAACCACTGTGCCACCGTGCCATCATTAGGCCAAGATAGTGAACTGAGGGCACTGGCAGGCTATCAGATGTTAAGGATGAAAATCAATAGACAGCTGGTACACTATGTGCTTCCTTACCATTAGTACTTAATAGTGCTCTCTTTCTACTTTGAAAGATATTTTGAAAAGGCCGATAACCACATACACTAAAAACAGAGATAGGGCCACAAAATAGCTAGGGGCTGGTGAATCAACACAGAGTTGACCATACTGCTGTCACCATGATAGATTACCCCATGGCAATAGAACCCCTCAGAAACTAATTGTTATTAAAACATGGACCACTGGCTGCTCATTTAATTGCACTCATGAACATTTCACACGAGTTTATTTGTGATGCTGGTGAAAAAGTTGCATCTGTGTTTCTTTGGAGTATTCTACAGTGCAAAGAATCTCACGAGGGGAAAAGAGCTAAGAACATTGTTCCTCCACCACATCCATAATTCAATTTTGCATTTGATTGAAAAATCATTCATTGTCATATTTTTAGCAAGCAGAAAATAAATTAACAATGCCTCAGCAAGAGTGAAGATTAGATTCTGTCGCCACATTCTCATTTCATTTGATTTCCACAAACACAGTAGATTTTTGATTTAGTATCTCAATTTAGACAAGTTAATACTTTCCCCCCTTTTCTTGTTTTAGAAACTGTATTGATTACAGCTGCTTCGCATTGTTGTTATCAAAATATTCAGCGTGGAGCATTGGTTTAATTCGCAGATTGTTGTAGAAGTAGAACAGGACTAGGCTGTTTAGCCCTTCGATCTTGTTCTGTCATTCAGACAGGCCATGGCTGATCTGTGACACAACTCCATGGGGGGGCGACTTTAAACCCGCGCTCTCTGTCTGCAGGAATGGTGATGCATGCTCAAAATCCGGAAAGCGAGATTCGCACTGGCAAGTTTCCAAGTTCTGATCTTACTGGCCCCTCGTGGATGGAGCAGAATGAAACATGCCACGCAGCAGCAAAAAGCCCATTTTAGTGCATTTGCATGTCAATTGTGAGGCGTTCTCTCCAGGATTTCCTCCTCGCCGGGTATTCAGCAGGCACCGGCGTACCAGCACGCTGGTGTCATTTACGACAGGTACACCTGATATGAAACTTTCGTGAGGATGGCGCTCCAAATCTGTGTGCAGCCGGGTTTTTTGCCTGTGTGTTGAGGCCCCCCTCCCCCCATCCCACATATGACGGTGTGAAACATGACCCCTTCAGGTTTTTTTTGACAGTGTCGTAAGATCTGGAGAGAAAACCGACCGGTTTCTCTGGAGAGAAACACAGTCCATTGACCTGCCCTCGACCACTGGAGCTTTAAGTTCAAACACAGAAGCGTCAGCCCTGCCAAAGACTAAACATTTACCTCAGTGATTACCATTGGATTTTTACACAATCTGATGATTGGTGTTGACTGACATTTTGATGAGGTAAGTGGGGGAGGCTCAAAGTGAGGGAGGCTTGAAATAGATAATCAGTACACTTTTAAGAAACTTCAAAGTGCAGTTTGGCTGTATATTTCATTCTCCCTTGTGGGAATGTGAATTCTCATGCTCTGAATGTTTAAATAAGGACTTGCGTCAAATGCAGTCAGGAACTATAGTGCAGGATGTTTGAGGAAAGGAAAACAAGCATGACTTAAAAATAATGTCTGGTTCATCTCCGTTGGGTGAGCAGTCAGGTAGCACAGTGGCAGGCATGGAATTGAGTGCATAATGGAGAGGCAGGGTCATATGGAGGTTGACCACATGCTTCTGGGTAACAACATTTAAATGAAAAGCAGGAGGCAATAATTTGGAGTAATCCATGCAGGGTAGGGAAGAGAAGTCATTAAAAAGAATTTTCTCACTATATAGGAACCGGTGGGAATAGAAATATAAAGTCATTGCATAGCAACGGCGAGCACTTTTAGAGTAGGAAGGCTTTTTGAGTTTAGTTTTAGCTGGAGGTCAGTGCAGTTGGAGATGGGTAGTGAGAGAGAAGGCGGCTCTCACAGCTCTGCTAGTAGCAGCTGGTTTAGAAGGCTAAAGTGGGAACATCTCTTTCAGCCTTGCTGGAAGAAAATGTATTCAAGAAGCGGCTAGATATCACACGTGGGGCATCTGGAATCAAAGGTTATGGGGAGAAGGCAGGATTAGGCTATTGAGTTGGACGATCAGCCATGATCTTGATGAATGGCGGAGCAGGCTGGAAGGGCCGAATGGCCTCCTCCTATTCCTATCTTCTATGTTTCTATGTTTCTAAAACCATAACATACAGTAATGGTTAAGACAACAGATGCTGGCAACTTAAAAATAGCTAGTTAAGGAAACTAGAGGAATGAAGAGAAGTTTCCAAGAGGGCTGAAGTTAAAAGAACAAAGAAGACCTGCCTTTTAGGGTACTGTTATGAAAGTTAAAGTCAGACGTGGGAAGAAAAGCTAATGAGGTTTGCTACAAATAAGCAATTGTAAGGTTGGGTATCCTTATTTCCAGTGTTTGAAGCAATAATGTTCTGTTGGGGACTGAATTTGGACAAAAGCATTTAAGATAAAGAAAACCTGAAAGACTAGGTGGAAAACCTGGAGTAGATTCCTTGTTAAAGGTAGAGTGGGAACTTTGTTTGACAGGATAGTTTGGAAAACATGGCATGGACTCAGCAAACAGCTGATGGAAAGCATTGTTTGAAAGAAGATTTTCGAGCATGTTTTTGTTGCGAGTGGTGTTTGGAAACCCTCATGTGACAATTATCCGGGGGGCGGAATTGTGAGAGAAATCTGTGGAAGATTGGTTGTGTGGCATCGACCATTTGGTTTCAGAGTGGGGTGTTACCTTTGAAAACTGGATACATTTGTGAAGTTAATGGAGGAGCAAAGGAATATTGTATTATAATCAAACTTGTCATGCTTAATAAATGTTTTTTTCTTGTTAAACTTAATTTGCGGTCCTATGACTCTGTTCCTCCATGTTTTCTTAAAAACAGTAAAAGTTACGCTCTTTTGAGTCAGGATTCTATTCTGAAATCTTCCTGTCCGGTAGTGCAAAGTGCCACAGGCCATTACATCCCCCTCCCCCATCCCCTGGACTTACCATTTTGACAAAGCCGTTATTCACTCCACAAAATATTGAACATTTATACCAATACTGATTTAGCTGTTTAGAAGGCGTTAAAGCATCATTCTTACAAATGCGTTATGATTTTCCAGAGTCCTTTTAATTTTGCTACTGAGTTGCATATCCGACGTGCCACCATAATCTGGACTTGGGTTTGTTACTCTATCGAAATGGGTCTAATTAACTTACTTATCGAAGAAGGAGAGCATGATTGCATGGGCTTGAAGGTTTATTGCAAAAACGGAATTGATTGAATCCCTCAAAGAAAGCTCCGAACTTCGACTTTAGCTAAGTTTCTAACTGGAAGCAAATTGTGCAGCTACATTAAGCAAAGCCAAATCCATCTCCAGAGCAGCGTGTCACTGCATTGCCACCGTGATTGATGACAATTCCAACAGTGAACAAATTAAATAGCAAGTTACAAACTTACTACCTTCTGTCAGAAGCTGAGAATGTATGACAATATAAGATTACTGAACAAGGACTCAAAACAAATCCTGACAAACCTTAATTCAAGTGACATAAAAGAGGGTCAAGGGTCTCGTTGATTCGTATCAGAACAGGCTGCAGTAGAAAAAAATAATAATGGCAGGGATACTGTAAATAATTTTAACATCCCCATAATAAAATACTTATTGAACCAGAATAAAAGCCTCAGTTCATGATTTCCGCACAGAGCTAATAATGTTTTCATTACACCTTTCTTTTTCCTTTTATTAAACCAGTACTTTAAGATGTAATCAAAAATTAATTTCTTACCTCAGTCAGGCAGATGATTGAAAAATGACTGGGGAGATGATTTCAGTGCAAGGCATCTTGTACATTAGATCCAAAGAATAATTCCTGTCATCTTTGGCCATCCCAAGAAACAGCCACAATGGACTGAGAATCAGGAGAGTTGAATAAAGGGTGGGCAATCTGACAGGTCACCATCTGAAGACAGAAATCTGTCCTGTTCTCTTCCTTGCAGTTTTTCCACTACGGGCCTCCCTTTACAGGCAAGTTTTACATCGTCTCACATCTTATAAAATGGTACCTACTAAAATTCTCTTGTCAATGCTTAATAACGTCAATATTAGCAAAGTGACAACGACAAATTGCAAGGGTGTTGTGCCTTTAACATGGTAAAACACCCCAAGGTGGTTCACATGTGATTGGTCAGACTACAGCTGGCACTGAGCCAAAGGAGGAGATATTGGGAGTGCTTGATCAAAGCAGGGGGTTTTACTGAGGGAGCTGGAAGTTCCAGAGATAGGGAATGGCCTTACAACCATTTCAACACAAATCTGAGAAGTTTAAAATGGAAGCATTGATGGACCAGAAGGTATGAGCGCAGGTTTATGGAGATTGCAAGATGGGAAGCCAGCCAGAAATGCATTGACTGCAATCTGGCGCCGTGTTAGCCATGGGCACAAATCCCGTAATGGCTGCTAAATCTCACGAGCGGCTAAAAGGGGAACTTGTGCCAGCAAGATCCCAGTTTGAGACCATTCCCACTCCCCCGCTGGTCACATAATCAAGTTCATGCCCAACAAGGATGTGAACCAGATTTCCATAAATTTAAATACATTACGGTATCATTAATGGACTTGATGCTGTAATATCCACTCATGATGTGTCTTCTTTCTTACCCCCCACCTCCCCGCACCCCCACCCCAGTGAGAATCACTACTGGCTTTCAAAAATGAAAATCATTTGTCATGACCACACCAGGAAGCACGGAGGTGCCTAAAGACCCAGGGGTTGAGGGACATGCCTGGGCATTGTCCCCTGGCACCCTGGCACTTCCAGGGGTACATGCAATAGGTGCTGCCAGGGGGCACAGCCATGGGGGCACATGGAGTGCACTGCCAAGGGTGCATTTGCAGGGGACACTGGCATGAGGCGCATGTGGGGTGGTTACCTTCTTCCATTGTGTATGGGGGGGGGGGTTCCCTTTTTCTGTGTGATGGGTTCGCCTTTTCCATGGGGGTAGGGGGGTATGCTTCTGAGTATGGGGTGGGGGGGGTTGTTCTCTTGTCTGCCTGGGGGGAGGTCCCAGTTTCTGTGGGGGGTGGGGCATGTCCATGTGAGAGTGAGTTCCAATATCTGTGGGGGTGGTGAGGGGATGTGTGTGGCATGGGGGGGCAGGGTGCCCAAATTTACCTTAGAGCTTGCGATCCTCGAATCTCGGCTTTGCCAGCATGTTTAGGCCCCTCCCCTCCAGCTGGCTGTGTGATCCTCGCCAGCACACTGAAATTGTACAGAGTGCCATTTACTCAGGTGAGGAAAGGCGGCTGAATGGTTTAGGGTTAGCATCGCATCTGTAGCAGTAAACTATGCAGCTACTTGGAATATAGTGTTCAATTCTGGTCGCCACACTACCAGAAGGATGTGGAGGCTTTGGAGAGGGTACAGAAAAGATTTACCAGGATGTTGCCTGGTATGGAGGGCATTAGCTATGAGGAGAGGTTGGAGAAACTTGGTTTGTTCTCACTGGAACGACGGAGATTGAGAGGCGACCTGATAGAAGTCTACAAGATTATGAGAGGCATGGACAGAATGGATAGTCAGAAGCTTTTTCCCAGGGTGGAAGAGTCAATTACTAGGAGGCACAGGTTTAAGGTGCGAGGGGCAAGGTTCAAAGGAGATGTACAAGGCTGATTTTTTACACAGAGAGTAGTGGGTGCCTGGAACTCGTTGCCTGGGAAGGTAGTGGAAGCGGATACCGTAGTGACTTTTAAGGGGCGTCTTGACAAATGCATGAATAGGATGGGAATAGAGGGATATGGTCCCTGGAAGGGTAGGGGGTTTTAGTTCAGTCGGGCAGCATAGTCGGTGCAGGCTTGGAGGGCCCGTTCCTGTGCTGTAATTTTCTTTGTACTTTGTTCTTTGTTCTTATGAACCTAGCTACAGTAGGTGATGCAAGTAAATTTTTTTTTAAGATTCTGATATTAGAACATGAAATGCAAGTTCAAGATTTAGCCAGCACAAACTGTCACAGATTTAGCCAGCACATACATAGTAACAGATCTGAAAGATTGTAATTTAATGGCAATTCTCAATAAATACGTCATGTCACAATGGCAATTCCCTAAGCGTAAGTTAGGACAAATCACTCAAGTAATAAAATGGAGTTTATAAATTCCAGGTTTAATTTCAAGGTATAAAGGCACAACGCACTGTACTATAAACTAAAACAATACCATGGGAAATCGCCACTTATCTAATTATCCATGAAAAACTCTGAAAGGTAGAGTTTTATTTTCCATGAGTCTTCAGGCTAGAAGGGGGGGAGCATTTGCATAAACATTTTACAGTAGCTCTGACTTCCTCTGGCCTCATTCTGTCAACACATCACATAATTTTGTGGTACCATGCCGAGATATGTTCTGGCAGAACACCGGAGAGTATTGCAGCATTTTCATTTCCTGCTGTCTGCCTCACTTTATTAATAACAGAAATAAATCCTACTGGCACAACCATAAGACCATTCAATATCACTTTCATTCAAAGCAAACTAATAAACAAATAAGTCACCACGCCAGGACAGAAATGTCCATTGGGAGAGAAATGGCCTGAAAGCCAAACTGCACCAAAGGAATCGAGGCTCAGCCACACATACAGCTTCTGGAGTTATTGTTTTGTAAGTCAGTGGGACGGGTTTTATATCAACAAATTGTCTTCCAATTTACAAAGGTGGAATTTTAGACAATCAATCGGGAATAAAATCGCTCTCATACTTTTGATGAAACTGAACCCCCTCCCCCGACAGATCATACCAGGGATACACTGACAATGTGGTAATCCTCCATTGGCCTGAAGAGTCCGCATCCCCACACTGAAAGCTACAGAAAACACCCCAACTTCAAGTTGGCATTTGAATGCCAGTATAAAGTGCTGCCAATCAACCTGATGCCAGCCCCCAGTGTTTTCAGTAAACATCTGTCACTACTGCCAACCTTGTTGAGGTAGAAAGAACGAAGGTGGGTGGTACAATTAGCACTGGCGGTGTTCAGGTGCGCAGGGAACGGGCATCGCCGGTGGTCCTGAACACCCCCCCAATCAAATACATGTTCTGTTCTGGGCTGTTCCCTTGTGCCAATCACTCTCACATCCTTTGAATAGAAGTCTTATTACGTTTTCACACAGTATGCTAACAAAAGCCTTTAGCAAGTCTAATTCATTTTCTGGTACTTGGACAGAAATCTCACCAGGTGGTACTCTTGCCCGCCATGGTCACATGTTAAACGTAAGCTGCGTGAAAGTCTAAGGAATATATTTTTGAAGTTTTATTGGATTTTTTAAAAATCAGGTAATATTTGAAGTCCATTTTTCACAAGGTTTTACATATCTTAGCATGAAGAAAATGCTAATCAGCCGAATCATTTTTACCACAGAAAAACAGAGTGTACGGGAATTCTCGCTGAAAGTTCTCCAGAACTGGAGGACCCTTAAGGTAATTGGAACTGGTAAAGTGTCTCCCTCCCCCAGTATCAATCCCCTTCCCACCTACGGGTGGACCATTGCCCCTAACTGGAAACACTCCAGCCACAGTATTTTGTGCTTTAAGTTTAACCTGATTAGAGAGGAACTGACTCGGAGTTCAGCAGTCACCACAGCTGGATAGGCCATACCCACCATGAAGCTACCCACCATATTGACAGACCCTCACACGCCAACATGACAAAAGGCAATTGAGAAACTGCCTGAATATGCGGGGAGTTATCTGCCAGTCATATGGGAGTTCCAGCTGCTGCCAGAGCATTAACCTCCACCACTGGAATATTACCATGAGTGACTTGCAAAGTTACCCACACAGACTCATGTTCTCAGTTTCCTTTTTGTTTAGTTTCATCATCCGCAGTTAATATGCTGCCCACATGCATGTGAACAACCAACTTATACATATATAGGCTCACATCTTACATACTCCTGGCCTGCTCTTGGGTACATTTCGATTTAGTTTGATTTATTATTGTCACATGTATTGGTATACAGTGCAAAGTATTGTTTCTTGCGTGTTATACAGACAAAGCATACCGTTCATAGAATACACCGGGGATTAGAAAAGGAGAGGGTGCAGAATGCAGTGTTACAGTCATAGTTAGGGTGTAGAGAAAGATCAACTTAATGTGAGGTAGGTCCATTCAAAAGTCTGATGGCAGCAGGGAAGAAGCTGTTCTTGAGTCGGTTGGTACGTGACATCAGACTTTTGTATCGTTTTTCTGACGGAAGAAGGTGGAAGAGAGTATGTCGGGGCTGGCTGCTTTTCTGTGATGGACGGGCTACATTCACAACCTTTTGTAGTTTCATGTGGTCTTGGGCAGAGGAGTGCTAACCACTCACATAATTGGCCCAAGTATCTTCTGTCCAGGAGTGCGCCTATGTTGCCCAAATAGAGGGGAGGTGTTGCCCAAGTAGGGGGAGACAGTGGTGTAGCGATATTATCTCTGGACTAGTAATCGAGAGTAATATCCTGGGGGCACAGGTTTGAGTCCCATGATGGCAGTTGGTAAAATTTGAATTCAATAACAATCTGGAACTGAAAGTCTAATGATGACCATCAAAGCCCTGTCGTAAAAACCCATCTGGTTCACTAATCTCCTTCAGGGAAGGCAATCTGCCGTCCTTACCTGGTCTGGTCTACATGTGACTCCAGATCCACATCAATGTGGTTGACTCTTAAATGCCCTCTGAAATGGCCTACCACATCACTTAGTTCAAGGGCCTCTAGGGATGGGCAATAAATGCTGTCACAGCCAATGATGCCCACATCCCCTAAATGAATAATAAAAATCTAATTATGCAATAACATCATCCTAGTGTGTGACAATAGTGCCACCTTGTGATTTGAATGGAACAGGATGTCACATGCACTTTTACAATCTTTTCAATGGTGGACTGAAACACTTTACTGAGACCAGGTCAGATCTGAGTCATAGGGTGGAATTTTACCAGCACGTCCGCCCGAGGTTCGTACGATCCCGCCGGAGGCCAACAGAGAATGCCGTTCTCTGAGCCTCGCCGGCCCCCAGAATTGGGACGGGCGTGCCCGTAAAATTCCCGTCATTGAGTTGTTTTATTTTACATACAGCAAGTCAATGTGTAGATTAATAGTTCAATGAAATACCAAATTGATTCAACCGACTACACGATGAACAAGAAAAATCAATTTAAAAAATAGTCATGCAATCGAAAAAAAGTGACTCACCATTCTTCTTGGTCAAGCTTCTTGTTCTAACTGGATGTGGGTGTGAGATGGATGAGTTTCCCCATCACTGGGCCAGAATTCCTCTTCAGACTTAGCAGACAGACTGACTCTGTGTTTCCGTAGATTTTCTGACTTCAATGTGATAATGGGGCGGCACGGCGGCACAGCGGTTAGCACTGCTACCTCACAGCACTCGGGACCCGAGTTCAATTCCGGCCTCGGGTCACTGCCTGTGTGGAGTTTGCACCTTCTCCCCATGTCTGTGTGGGTTTCCTCCGGGTGCTCCGGTTTCCTCCCACAGTCCAAAGATGTGTACGGTTAGGTGGATTGGCCATGCTTAATTGCCCCTTAGTGTCAGGGAGACTGGCAGGG
Source organism: Mustelus asterias (assembly GCF_964213995.1). Taxonomy (NCBI): domain Eukaryota; kingdom Metazoa; phylum Chordata; class Chondrichthyes; order Carcharhiniformes; family Triakidae; genus Mustelus; species Mustelus asterias. Next base: position 43,584,440 of record NC_135811.1, on the reverse strand, counting down.
TAAATATGGGGGCGATAGGGGATGGGTGGGATTGTTATTGGTGCAGGCTCGATGGGCCAAATGGCCTGCTTCTACACAGTAGGAATTCTATGATTCTATGAGAAGGCCTGTCAACCAATTACCTGCCTCCTCTTCCAAGGACTAATTCTCCGGAGGCACTTTCCCTGTGCTCCTGTTTTTAGAAACATTCCCAACTTAATGGGTCTAAGCTAAGATTCCAACATTAACTTTCATTGCATAAAGAGCTCTGGTTCAGACCCTTCAGGGCCTTTTTTTTATTCGTTGGACATGAGCTTCGCTGGCTGGCCGGCCAGCATTTAATGCCCATGCCTAATTGTACGAGGGCAATTAAGAGTCAACCACATTGTTATGGGTCTGGAGATACATGTAGGCCAGACCAGGTAAGGAGGTAGATTTCCTTCCCCAAAGGATATTAGTGAATCAGGTGGATTTTTCTGACCATCGACAATGGTTTCATGGTCATCAGTAGATTCTTAATTCCAGATTTATAAATATTGAATTCAAATTCCACCATCTGCCTTACTGGGATTCGAACCCTGGTTCCCAGAACATTAGTTGAGTTTCTGGATTAATAGTCTAGTGATAATACCATTAGGCCATTTTATATTTCAAGTGCTCTGTCATTCTGTGAGTTTAATTCCTAGATTTCTGCAATTAACTTAATAGTAGCATTTCAGATATGAATTAGCCTAAGATCCCCTCACAATGGCATCATAGTCAGGAATTTGAAAATATGACAGCATTTATTTTGACTGATTCCCCATGACAAGCAATAAGCGCATGATATGCTGCCCAATATCATCACATTATTGTACTTCCCGATGTACAGCATATCTTTTACCAGGACAATGTATTGCTTGTAGTAATTGCCATCCTTTTTGCGAATAGAGAAGCGGTCTAGACAAGTCGATAGCTGATATGGCACATCAAATACCCTAGTTGCAACTCCTCCCAGAAATGGTGCATGGTTAAAGAGTTATACGCGGGTAGATTATGCTATGGTGTGTTCATGAGATCTTTGAAGATGTGAGTGCTTCAAAGTTTTCAATCGGAACTTACACTTACCTTGTGGGCATGCATAGTTTAGCAATGAAAGAACAAAGGTTTACTTGGGACATTGACATGGGATCGAGTAAACATACAGCTGCTTTCCTGAGGCAACTAATTGTGACACAGTGCTTTGAGGTGGAAAGGAAGATACAGGGCTGGTTCCTCAGGAATATGGATTAAGCGATGAAAATATGGCTGCTTGATGCGAATGGACACAATAATGTCCATTCATGGGCGTGGTCAAATTCAGACCCAAAACTCACTGAGCAGGCATTTGGGATGGTAAGACAGTTCTTGGACTTCTTAGGAGGGCTGTAAAATGAGAGCAGTGTGCTGCATGCTGTGCTGCATGAACTAGGCCTCACCATTATTTGGATGAGTAGCAACAGCCCAGCCATTGCTGCCAAAGATATAGGTGTGCACATATCTAATTACCCTAGTTCTTGCAGACATCAATGACCCTGCTGCAGATCTCTGCATCTGTCCATTCATTTGCCCATCTGTTGTTAGCCATACTGACCACGGAGACAGTGAGTCAAGAATGTAGCATGGATATTTCAAGCCTGTGTTAGTCTAAACAGTTGTCCATCTCAAACTGGTGTTGGTAAAATACCCTTGTCCTGAAACTACTTTATGGATATCAATTTTTCACTCACTTTCAAGTTCCCTGAAGCTAGTAATTACCATTATGTCAATCTTCATGATTTCAAGATGACCAAAGCTCTATCAGTTTCGCTGAACTATGTTTGGACATTGTCATTAATTATCACAGAGGAAAGCCTCAGTGCTGTTGCCAACATGGTGGAGGCTTTACACTGCTGGGATTAAGTCATTTTTCAAGGACCTCAGCTGGTCATCAGAGCAAGACTGTTTACTGTTCTGGAATGATGGATCCTTTGAGTATTTCGTTCTGTTAATATCCGAACCAAAGTTTCATTTTCTTCTTAATCTAGGACATGTTTCCATCAATGTTTGGAGAAGATTAAAATGCACTTCATATTCTGAATATTTTTGAGTAGTCACAACAGGCAGACAGCCTTTTCATGGCCCATGGTGCCAAACAAGCTATTGATTCCATGATTAGTTGCAAAGCAATGTGTGCCACTTTGTCTTCATGAGACAGACAGATTTGGAATAAATCATGTATTATGTGGAATTCAGCTGTACTCTGCCACCTTGTCAAGCAGTTTAGTTGTACTTTGATTTCCACCGAGCCAGATATATGACACTGGATCTTGTGAATAATGACCATGAAGTTGGCTACTGAATTGTGATTCTCTGGAGTATGTCAAACAAGATGTATGGTCTGAGTCAAGCCAGTACATGTTTTCATCATCCTGTTCTTCCACAACTTTCGCTGTTTTGCCATCACTGTTTTCAATAGTCATCTCAGTTGTCAAGTAATTGGAACAGATTCATTCATCCAAACAAAGGCAAAAAGGAAAAAGGGCCAACAGCTGTGCTCACCCTCTAATAGAACAACGTTTATCAGTGCTTATGCACAATAATTATCACTGGAGCATCCAGCGGGCTTTGGCAAGGAAATAACAACGTCAGCAATCATGGGCAAGTGTGAATTTGATGTATTGCTGATGCATTTGTCAGTGGTGAACAACATGAAAATGCCTTTAGCAGTCGCATTACAAGAAGTGCTTCATTTTTACAGTTAGAGTGGTTGAAATCGGGAAGGAATAATAGCATCATGCCACAAATGAACTGTTGAAAAATGTACAGAATTCATGCTATTAATCAAACTACCAAATAATAGATTTAGAAATGTGATGGAAGGTAACACAAAGCTTTTATGGCACAAATTGGTGTAACCAAAAAACAGTCATAGATCTTGTAGCGCAGTGGGCAGTGCCCCTGCCGCTGAACCTGAAGCCCCAGGTTCGAGTTCCACCCCGGGACTTGATGCCAAGGAAGGTGCGTTCATAACACAGTCAAACAAATTGAATGTTTCAACCTGCAAATCCTTCAAAACACACCAATGTCTGGCAGTAAGAGCAGGAGAGATGCCTGGTCAGCCACGCTTGATGTGGAGTAGCACCCCCCCAAGCTAGTCCTTGGTAACTTTTTGCCTTTGTTGGGATGAATGAATCTGTTCCAGTTAATTGACAATTGAGATGACTATTGAAAACAATGGCCTGTTCTGGAAATTACTAGCTATGGAAACAGATGAAAGTCTGCCTTAGTGCACCACTAGTTGCGGGAGAAGAATTGGAATTGGAATAAAATAGTCATAACACACACCAGTTTCTAGGACTGAGGGCCTGCACTCAATATGCATTAACGATTCTGGAAAAGCTTACTCTGGTCAGTTTATGTGACCACAGTGTGAGGGCCATGGAACAGTATGACCTAGTAATACTGAGCTGTCAAGGTAAAGCTCTAATTCATAGCTCAGTATTCACACTCTCTAGCCTCCTGCTTCTCTTCAATCATTGCACCTCACTTCACCTCTTTCTGGTCCTACTCACACTCTGCACCTCCTATTCTTCTGCAACTCTTAAATCTTCATACTGCATTTAGAAACATAGAAACATAGAAAACTACAGCACAAAACAGGCCCTTCGGCCCCACAAGTTGTGCCGAACATATCCCTACCTTTTAGGCCGACCTATAACCTTCCATCCTATTAAGTCCCATGTACTCATCCAGGAGTCTCATAAAAGACTCTATTGAGTTTGCCTCCACCACCACTGACGGCAGCCGATTCCACTCGCCCACCACCCTCTGTGTGAAAAACTTCCCCCTAACATCTCCCCTGTACCTATCCCCCAGCATCTTAAACCTGTGTCCTCTCGTAGCAAACATTTCCACCCTGGAAAAAAGCCTCTGAGAGTCCACCCGATCTATGCCTCTCAACATCTTATATACCTCTATTAGGTCTCCTCTCATCCTACGTCTCTCCAAGGAGAAAAGACCGAGCTCCCTCAGCCTATCCTCATAAGGCATGCCACTCAATCCAGGCAACATCCTTGTAAATCTCATCTGCACCCTTTCAATCTTTTCCACATCCTTCCTGTAATGAGGCGACCAGAACTTCTTGCACACCACACAATCCTGAGAGGAAAACAGCTCAGAGACTATCCAAACACACTCCCTTTTCTCTTAAAGGAAAAGGTGGCAAATACCTGAGGGAGATGTAACCAATGGGAGGCCATCAAAGCCTCCTGCTGACTCTAAAGGAACAGGAGCTGGAGGTGATGGCTAGGGGAAAGTCATGTCAATGGCACACGACATCACTGGAGGAGATGTCATGTAGTGTTTCTTCACACATTATTGTGGTTATTGTCCCTTTAAGGGCAACACAGCAGAAAAGGGTCACCTGGCTTGAGGAACCAATTGGGACTGAGAGTGGGTAATCACCCCGGGGTGGGGTGTGCTATGTTGGGCAGAAGACAGTCTGAAGACATTTAGAAGACATGTAGGGACTGGGGCAGGTGGGTATGTTGCTTTCGGGCACCAGCCAGCAGGAGTTGACTGCTACCCTCTGTGTAGATTTTCCTAGTTAATAAATACACTTTTTGTTCCTCAGAAGTCTGTGAAATGTGCATCATTACACTTCGCCTCTTTTTTCTTGCTTACTTCTCCCTCACTGGACAACACTCTGCAGCTTTCAACTCTGTCTGCTTACCATCGACACTGGAAAGTAACAACTGTCCATCTGTCTCAGTTCACGTGGGGAAAATGTAGAGGCATTCCATGGCAAATTAGGAAGAGTAGGGCAGCCTTCCTCAGGATGTGATACCACTTGAATTAACCTGAGCAAACGCCAGTTCAAACTGGCACCACAAGTACTTGGGTAAGAAAGGTGCTAAAGGAAGACCTCACATTATTTCACTAAAAGTGGCAACACAGATGGCCAAGGTGATTAAGAAGGCATATGGCAGCTTGCCTTCATCAGCCCGGGCATTGAGTATTAGAGCTGCAGCTATATAAAACCTTGGTTAGGCCGCATTTGGAGTATTGAGTGCAGTTCTGGTTGCCACACTACCAGAAGGACGTGGAAGCTTTGGAGAGAGTGCAAAGAAGGTTCACCAGGATGTTGTCTGGTCTCGTGGGCGTTGACTATCAGGAGAGGTTGAATAAACTTGGATTGTTTTCACTGGAAAGGTGGAGGCTGAGGGGAGCTGAGGGGAGACAGAGCGGATGGTCAGAGGCTTTTTCCCAGACTAGGGGATTTTCACTGTAACTTCATTGTAGTGTTAATGTAAGCCAACTTGTGACACTAATAAATAAACTTAAAACATTATTTCGATTTTCCAATGGCGTTAAACATATTATTTATTACACAAACAGCTTTGCATGAATCCGGCATGTGCTTTAGACACCTATGGGACACCCAACCTAATGTGGGGGCATTCAATTGTGTCATACCTATTGTCCAGGCATGATGCAGAAGGCTAGAACTCTAATTTGATGTCCAGTGCACCCAAGCAGGCCACAAGTGTACTACTTGCCAAATTGAATTTCCTGTCACCTGCTTCATACCTGAATAAAGGCATAGTGCGGTTAGATTTCTACACCAAAATGACTGAACTTTCCCTGTACAGCAATCAGAAGAATTCCTCCCCTACATACTCCACTCTATCAGTGGCATTCTTTCATATACTTCACACAAGTAATGAAAGGGACTTGATTTTGTATCTTTAAACTCAAGTTCCACAGTGACCATTAGGTTTCAGCTCATTTCTGAAGATTAGAAAATCTACTGTATCCGATGACTCGAACAGCCTTCCCTTTGAATTGATTCGGTATTTTACTGACTGCTTGGATGACAAATTATCATGGGACAATTGACATGTGTTCTCCATGTACAGCCGAACTACTTTCATATAAATATGCAATAAATCCCCTCAGAAAGCTCTGAATGCTGTCAGATGGAGCGTTTGTCTGTTTACCTTGCTATATATCAAGGTGACATACGTCTCCCACTGGAGACTTTCTGAGATCATTACTTCCAACAGTTTTGCTGAATCAATCCGTCAGTGCTGCCAGTGACACATTTGTCAATATCCAGCCGTTTTGATTAATCAATATCAAAATGATAATAAGGCTGATACTGGTGCTATTCAATGTAATCCATCCAACACTTTGATTAATCCACTGAACTGTGCTTTTCCTTTCATCGTGTGGTCAAAGAAAATCAACAAAAAAATACTTGATTCAACAAATAAGTAAACGCTTGACAAATCGAATAATTAAGCAATTAATTTTTTGCTGAACTTAAAATCCTGTGGAATCTAGCTCTGGGACCTTCTATTTTTAAAATTATAATTTGATGAGTAGTCAAGAGCGATGCGGCACGGTTGCATAGTGGTTAGCCTCACACCGCCAGGGACCCAGGTTCAATTCCGGCCTCGGGTCACTGTCTGTGTGGAGTCTGCACATTCTCCCCATGTCTGCATGGGTTTCCTCCGGGTGCTCCAGTTTCCTCCCACAGTCCAAAGATGTGTGGGTTAGGTTGATTGGCAATGCTTAATTGACCCTTGTGTCAGGTGATTAGCCGAGTAAATATGTGGGGTTACGGGAATAAGACCTGGGTGGGATTGTGGTCGGTGCAGGCTCGATGGGCCAAATGGCCTTCTTCTGTACTGTAGGGATTCTATGATTCTATTCTATGACTTCACAGTCAACTGGAGCAGTCTATCTGTAACAGGATGGCTAGCAGTAATCTGATTTTGAATTCTGTGATTATTGGCTACCCACTTTTTGTTCCTGAAAATACAAGACGAAAGGATGAAAAGTAATGCTTTTAGCTGACGACTCAGGTCTGAATAATTGTGTTTAGGAAAGTAGGAATGCAAGCTCATTGATATTGTCGCTAAACTTGGCCACTTCATTCTTTAACTACTTGGGAGGCCTTCAAGGACACTTTCCTCCAAGGGATGGGGGGACATGAAAACACATTCAAACGTAGAACTACCTTGAGTGGCTAAAGAAACTCATATTATAATGGAAGAGAAAGTAGAGGCTTATGATAAATGCCAGGGTCATAATCGAGCGACACGGTGACATTGTTGTCTCACAGCATCAGGGATCTGGGTTCAATTCTGGCCTTGGGTGACTGTCTGTGTGGAGTTTGCATCTGGGTTCAATTCTGGCCTTGGGTGACTGTCTGTGTGGAGTTTGTACATTCTCCCCGTGTCTGTGCAGGTTTCCTCTGGGTGCTTTGGAAAAATATATTTTCTTCTGAATTGCTGACAGGCTGACAGTTGGCAAGTATGTAGCAATTGCATGACACAAAATGTCTCATGAGCTTACTTATCTTTGCATCTATTGCCTGGGGTATTCAATGTAAATCTTATTCCTGCTCTCTGCCTTTAGGCTTTTGCCAAGTGATGTGTGCAGGAGAAGTAATGGTTCAGTCTGTGCCACTTCATAACAGATTGTATACTATATGTCACCTTCTCCCAGCGCTCGCATAGTTACCTGCACACCCTGGAGAATGCAGATAATGAATTTGATTGAGGTGCGCTGGGTGATACGCAATTCACAAATGGTAAGCTTATGGAAATGGTAGGAGAGAAGGAGGAAAAGTTCAGGGAAAGGTGCTTTCCCACAACATATATCTGCAGTATGGATAAGATTGGTATCCCACAGAGCCTCCATGAAACAAGAGCTTATGCAATCATACAAGCTTTAAATCCGCTACGTGCAGTCTGCAACCTCAGGCAGGTAATGTGTAGGAGCTCACATGATAGTTGGAAATACAGCACACCATCATGTGAACAAAATCTTTTTAGCTACCAGCAGGGCAGCCCAAGAGTACAGAGGAAGAGAGGACAGAGCAACTATTTCTGGGCGGCACAGTGGCACAGTGGTTAGCACTGCTGCCTCACAGCTCCAGGGACCTGGTTTTGATTCCCGGCTCAGGTCACTGTCTGTGTGGAGTTTGCACATTCTCCCTGTGTCCACATGCGTTTCCTCCGGGTGCTCCGGTTTCCTCCCACAGTACAAAGATGTGCAGGTTAGTTTGATTGGCCATACTAAATTGCCCCCTAGTGTCCCTGGATGTGTATGTTCGGGGGATTAGCGGGGTAAATGTGTGGGGTTGCGGTGATTGGCCCTGGGGTGGGATTGTTGTCAGTGCAGAGTTGATGGGCCGAATGGACTCCTTCTGAACTGTAGGGTTTCTATGATTCTATGGAATTCTGTAACCTCCATCACCAACACCTTGGGCACTCACTTCCTGAAGCTGTTACTGTCACTTTTGACCCCCAGGAGTGATCACTCGGAAAGAGCAATGAGAGGAACGCACATTAAAAATACCGTACAGAAAGCTCTCTTGTAAATTGGTATGGTTCCTGCTCTGACCAAATCCGCAAAAAACTACAAAGGGACATGAACGAAGTCCAGTCTATCACGCAAACCAGACTCCCATCCATTGACTCTATCTACACTTCTGCTGCCTCGGAAAAGAAGCCAGCATAATCAAGGACCCAACACATCCCGGGCACACTCTCTTCCACCTTCTTCCATTGGGAAAAAGATACAAAAGTATATTAAGCTGATTTTTCTCTATGTATAGAAATGCAAACGGCTAAAGTCTGTGATTGTGAAGTGTATTGAGTAAGGGGCATGTCATGCCATTGTCCAACTTTGGGTTTCTTCTATACAAACTCATATTATGCCATAGCTATGACTGTAACACTACATTCTGCATCCTCTCCTTTCCTTCTCCTCTGTGTACTCTATGAACTGTATGCTTTGTCTGTACAGCGTGCAAGAAACAATACTTTTCACTGTATACTAATACATGTGACAATAATAAATCAAATCAAATTATCCAGTTTGACAAAGTATCACCTGTGTTGACACAAGGAAAAAGCCAATTGTGGCACTCTGTGAAACACCTCAAAGTATTGATGAAAGGTCAAGAATGGGGAGAGTGTTGCATTTTTGATGTAGTTACAGCTGTCACGGGAATATGTCACAGACCACAGGCTCATGGTGAGTTCCATCTCTAAAGGATCAATGTCACGTACTCTTCCCACTCAGGGAGCACTTAAATACAACTCAGATCATGTACTGGAACCAACATAGCAAACGAAAATGCAGGCAATGGAATAAGAAAATACTTTGCATGAGGAGGATTAGCATATAAATATTGAATTTCTCCTTCAGACGGATAATAGAAGGGAAATGCATGTTGTAAAGAGCCACAACATGCCAATTTGCTTTCAGGAGAGGTCATCATGGCACAATATGAGTTTGGACAGAAGAAAGTTCATAGAATCATAGAATCATAGAAACCCTACAGTGCAGAAAGAGGCCATCTGGCCCATCGAGTCTGCACTGACCACAATCCCACCCAGGCCCTACCCCCGTATCCCTACACATTTACCCACTAATCCCTCTAACCTACGCACTTCAGGACACTAACGGGCAATTTTAGCATGGCCAGTCAACCTAACCCACACATCTTTGGACTGTGGGAGGAAACCGGAGCACCCGGAAGAAACCCACGCAGACACGAGGAGAATGTGCAAACTCCACACAGACAGTGACCCAAGCCGGGAATCGAACCCAGGTCCCTGGAGCTGTGAAGCAGCAGTACTAAGCACTGTTATACCGTGCCGCCCTAATGGGGGGCAATGGACAATGGCAAAACATGCCCCTCCCAATGCAGTTCCCAATCACAGGCTTCAGCCATTTGCATTTCTACATGTCCGTGTTCTCCATTTCATTCTTTTTCTCTTTCTCATATCGACCACCTGTCACATGGACCTCACCACTTCATGGATGGTATAATTTATTTATTTGTCACAAGTAGGCTTAGATTAACACTGCAATGAGGTTACCGTGAAAATCCCCTAGTCACCACATTCCGGCGCCTATTCGGGTACACTGAGGGAGAATTTAGCATGGCCAATGCACCTAACCAGCACGTCTTTCGGACTGTGGGAGGAAACCGGAGCACCCGGAGGAAACCCATGCAGACACGGGGAGAATGTGTAGACTCCGCACAGACAGTGACCCAAGCCTGGAATCGAACCCGGGACCCTGGCGTTGTGAGGCAGCAGTGCTAACCACTGTGCCACCGTGCCGCCCCTCAGGAAATGAAGCATGTGTTAGCTGGACTTTAGATCAGCAATCTCCCCGAATGCTCTTAACAATGAAATTTCAACTGCAGCATTCTTCTGGCATGTAACTTGTTGAGTCTGAATTGTGATTGATGAACAAGGTATCTGTATCTCTAATTGAACTGTACAGCTAGCAGCACAAGCATGCTCTCTGTTTGTCACATTTCCAATAGAAAGGAGACACCAGCTGGTCAGGACACAGTAACTTGTGTTCTGCTGCTGTGTGGGAGTTTCTCATTTCCATCATTAGCCTTGATTACAAAGAGTTTTCCTGGTCTCCCAGCAACAACTAACTCAGTTTTTTGGGATCATTAACTAATGCAGGCACTATGGGCTGGTGTAGAGTAAAAGCATGTTGCATTTTCCCTGAATATTGGCATTAAAGTGCAGGTTGACCACTGTGTAAACTACTGGCCCATGGAGTGAAGCTCCTTCCTGTTGGTATATATGTTCAAGATGCCATAAGAAACCCTGATCATCACAAGGGTTCTAAAGGAAATGCACTAGACTCTTGTGGGGGCAACTCACTGGCCCTGTCCGCTGCTGGTGGGAATCCCGATCGACCATTAAATGGGACTTCGGGCCTAAAATGGGATTCGCACCAAGCGTGAACCCATTTGGGATTCACCCAGCCTGCCTCACCAGCTTGCTCTGGGCAGGGACCCAATAATGATGTAAAACCTCTCACAGCAATCTCATCGGTGCGCTGGACCATTCAGCGACTTCCCACCATGCACCCACCTCCCCAGAGGGAAATGTGATGTGGAGATGCCGGTGTTGGACTGGGGTGGGCACAGTAAGTAGCCTCACAACACCAGGTTAAAGTTCAACAGGTTTATTTGGTAGCACGAGCTTTTGGAGCGCTGCCCTGCCGGTAGAGCACTGATAGAGGGAAATTCACAAGGCGGGCTTTGATGTTGGTCACGACCAATGTGGACCTGTCGTGTTGGACCCCGAGCACATAGAACATAGAACATTACAGCGCAGTACAGGCCCTTCGGCCCTCGATGTTGCGCCGACCAGTGGTACCAATCTAAACCCCTTCTAATCTACACTATTCCAACATCATCCATATGTTTATCCAATAACCACTTGAACGCTCTCAACGTTGACGAGTCCACCACTGCTGCAGGCAGGGCATTCCACGCCCTGAGAGGGGGTCAAGGAGATAGGTTGAGTACTCATGTGCCCCTCTGCCACTGCCAGGCCACAAAGGGAGGGTCCCCCAAGGGTCCTGGGGGTTGGGTGGATTCAGGTTGGGGACAAGGGGTTGACCTCACCACTCTCCCCCAGGATGGGGGGTTTCATGGCTACACTGCCCCCTCTGGCCCTGGGAAAAGTGTTGTCAGTTTCAGGATGGTGAATTCAGACACCATCCTGGGATAAAATACTCATTATCTTCTCTGTCCTCTAAAACCTTTGAAGTTCCCTGATTACTTAAATCTCCGTGCCCCCTGGACAGCTGGAAGGTTTACAATTCACCACAGCATTTCATTCAGCAGAAGGGATTCCCCTCTCTCTCCCTGGGAAACTGCAGGTGTGAGAAGATCCCTTTCACCTCCTCAAACTGACAGAAATCATTCACTTTCATTTTCCCTTCTCCAAAGTTGTTCGCTCAGCCCCATTGTTTTAACACAGTATTTATTTCAAGTTTCTGAGCCTTCATAGAAAGCTAACAGCCTTTGACATAGCTTTAAACTCTCTGAAAACCTTTGTTTCCATTCAATCTCAGCCCAGTGCGTTTAACTGTCCTTTGATTGACAGTTTACTGGTTTTTACTCAGCATGCAGTCAGCTGTGTTTATTCACCTTTCCCTTCATGCTTTAATGCATCTGAAGTACCTCTACTGTTCCTAACCGCGGTGCTTACACAAAAGAGGAGCCGAAAAGCACTTAGCTGCTTTGAAGTTGCTTGCAGCTGTGACCAGCGGCAGAGGCACATGGGCACTGGATCTGCCACTTTGACCCCCTTCAGGCTCCAAGGCACCAGGCCAGGGTGTCAGTGCCCAGGTGCCAGGGGGAGTGCACCACTGGCACTGCCATGGGGTGGGGCTTAAGTGGCCTGAGGGAGGGGGACTGAGTGGAGGGGGACGGGTCACTCTCGTGCTTGCATGGTCTGGGGGAGTGGCCTGTTATTTCAGTGGTGGGGGGAGGATGCTCCTCCTTGCTGAGGGGTTGGTGGTGCTCCCCTTGTCAGTGGTGGGGAGGGGGGTAGGTCACCATTTCTGTTTTGGCAGGAGGGGGGAAGTTGTTTGCGAATGCAGAGATTGTAGTGCCCTTTAAAAACGGCGACTGATCTCTGAACAGCCAGCTGGCCGATGTGTTTCACGAGATGCATAAATTAACATCAATCAAGTGGGTGAATCCCTCCCTGACGGGTGCTGCTAGCACCAGCAGCTGAAACATTCCGGTTTTCCCCGCGATGTGGGCACCAATTCGGGTGAATACAATTCTTTATAAAATAATTAATTTTCGACTGTTTTCCCTGATTCAGTAGTCTGGACTCTTCCCAATATTAGCAGCAGCTTATATTGCCGCTAATATTATAGAAGCCCAATTAATTTCCAATCTGCAAATGTGTTGATCGGCAATTAGCCTCAGGATAGATTATTCACAAATCCCACCCTCACTGCAACCCGCACCCTCCCCAATCTAGTGGACCTCAGCAGTGTCCTTAGAGGATTAGGGTGGCAAGTCAAAAATATTGCCATCTGATAATATGCGGCGAGGTGGCACAACGGTTAGCACTGCTGCCTCACAGTGCCAGGAACGTGGGTTCAATTCCGGCCTCGAGTCACTGTCTGTGCAGAGTTTGCACGTTCTCCCCATGTCTGCATGGGTTTCCTCCGGGTACTCCCGTTTCCTCCCACACTCCAAAGATGTGCGGGTTGGGTTGATTGGTTATGATAAATTGCACCTTCGTGACAAGGGGATTAACAGGGTGATATGTGGGGTTACAAGAATAGGGCCTGGGTAGGATTGTTGTCGGAGCAGACTCAAAGGGCTGAATGGCCTCCTTCTGCACTGTAGGGGTTCTATGATTCTATGATTCTGATCAGCAAAGCGTCTTAAATGTGCTCCAGAGCTCAGATCACTCAGAAGCAATATCACACGAGATCAGATAGTAACATGAAAGATTCGCTTGCGCACCATTGCACTTTGCTAAAATCCTAATGACAGCACTGAACTGGCTGATGTGATAGCTCACACATGACCCAGTATTTTTCCATCAAAGCGCGGCTCCAATTGTTAATTTCTCCACATACCTGTCAATGGAAAGAAATGGTCTGATTGCAGCCATTAAGGTGCTCTGCAGTGACCTAAGATTAGTAAAGCATTTTCATTTAGCATTACTGCGATTGATTGCTCATGAATGCTAAATTAATGACAACCTTGTATCCTCTGGCCCATTCTCCTCGATGTCATGTGTAATACTAACAGCCAAAGATAACTGAAGTGCGATACTGCTCACCACAAGTGAAAGATTTACATTTACATGTAGCATCTGTCATGCCCTCAGGACATCCCAAAGAGCTTTACAACCAACCCGCATATCTTTTGAAGTGTGGTCTCTGTTGGAATGTAGGAAACATGACAGCCAATTTGCACACAGCAAGCTCCCACAGAGAGCAATGTGATGTTGAATGGTTGCAGTACAGAAAGGAGACCATTCAGTCCAACATGTGCAACTCACTTAGTCCCACTCCCCCGCCTTATGCCTATAGCTCTGCAAAGCTTTTTCTCTTCAGATAATTATTCAATTTTCTTTTAAAGGCCTTGATTCAATCTGTCTCCACCACATTCTTAGCCAGATACAGACCACTCACTACATAAACAGGTTTATCCTCATGTTGCTGTTGCTTCTTCTGCCAAGTGGTGTCATTTCCTTCTGCCAATGGGAACTCTATCGCCCGATGTACTCTGTCCTGAACCCCTCCTGATTTTCCACACCTCTATCAAATCTCCTCTTAATCTTCTCTTGTCAAAGGAGAACTGTCCCCGCTTTGTCAATCTATCCATGGATCTAAAGTTCCTCATCCCTGGAACCATTCTCATGAATTTTTTCAGTGCCCTCTCCAGTATTTTCACATCCTCCCTAAAGCATGGTGCCCAGAACTTACACAATCCTTCAGTCAAAACCAAACCATTAGCTCAGATCTTCCAGTCTCTGGATAGATGGAGATCGGAGGTACCCCAGAAGGGGAGGCGATGGCCTCATGGTATTATCGCTGGACTATTAATCCAGAAACTCAGCGAATGTTCTGGGGACCCGGGTTTGAATCTCACAATGGCAGATAATGGAATTTGAATCCAAAAGTTTAAAGTTTATTTATTTGTCGCAAGTAGGCTTACATTAACACTGCAATTAAGCTACTGTGAAAATTCCCTAGTCACCACACTCTGGCGTCTGTTTAGGTACACTGAATGAGAATTTAGCACGGCCAATGCACCTAACCAGCATGTCTTTCGGACTGTGGGAGGAAAGTGGAGCACCCGGAGGAAACCCACGCAAACATGGGGAGAACGTGCAAACTCCTCACAGACAGTGACCCAAGCCAGGAATTGAATCTGGGTCCCTGAAGCTGTGAGGCTACAGTGCTAACCACCGTGCTACCGTGGAATTAGGAACCGACTGATAACCGTGAAACCATTGTCGATTGTCGGAAACACCCATCTGGTTCACTAATGTCCTTTAGGGAAGGAAATCTGCCATCCTTATCTGGTCTGGCCTACATGTGACTCCATAGCCACAGCAATGTGGTTGATTCTCAACTGCCGTCAGGTCTAGAAATCCACTCAATTGTTCAAGAAGGCAGCTCACCGCTACCTTCTCAGGGGCAACTAGGGATGGGCAATAAAAGCTGTGATGTTGAGATGCTGACATTGGACTGGGGTGGGCACAGTAAGAAGTCTCAAAACACCAAGTTAAAGTCCCAACAGGTTTATTTGATAACCGCAAACTGCTGGTTCCAAGTATGAAAGCTTGTGGCTTGTACTACCAAATAAACCTGTTGGACTTTAACCTGGTGTTGTGAGACTTCTTACAGCCAGTGATCCCCAAAGCCCAGAAATGAATAAAAAATATTTACATAGCACCCATTGGAATTCCTGACAAAAGCACATCCCTGGTACATACGTGGGAAGTTTAAACTACCAAATGCCAGTTTTACCATGTCTGCATTGCTCCATAATTGAACAGAACTACCCAGATTGGGCTGTTGCCCTATACCCCTGATGTTTATACAGATTGACTTATAGAGATTTTCATAGTAGGTATAAAAACAGTGAAATGACAAGTAAATCAGCTGGAGTGTCAAAGCAAGGTTCACTCTCTGCCCCAGACAGTGCCCACCCGCCCCCACCCTCCCCCACATGGACAGTGCTCAACCCCTACCCGTTCCACCCTCCCCACCAACCCCAGACAGTTCTCACATTCCTCTTCCCCTCCACTCTCCCAGACAGTGCTTATCTCACCCCACCTCCGCGACAGTGCTCACCTCTCCACCTCACCCGTCCTCACTCCCAGACAGTACTTACATACATCCCATTCCTTGGACAATGCTCGTACCCCTCTCCCCCACACTTCTGGATAGTGCTCAGACACCCTCCCATTCCTGGACAGTCCCAGTGCTCACTCCCAACAACCCCAATCTCCAGTCAGGGGCAGTGCTCATCCCCCCTCCTCCCCCCAGTCAGTATTCATCCCTCCTCCCCTGTTAGAAAACAGTGTTCACCCCCTCACAGCCTGGAACTCCTGACTCCTGTCCAGCCGATGTCAGAAGAGTCAGCATGGTCGGGGAATGAGGGGGGAAAGGGGTTGAGCATTCCTGTGGGGTGAGAGAAGGTGAAGCAGCCAGAACACTCATAGAGTCATAGAGGTTTACAGCATGGAAACATGCCATTCAGTCCATGGAACTTGTCCATGCCACCCTTTATTTTAAAGCCCTAAGCTAGTCCAAAGATGTGCGGGTTAGGTTGATTGGCCAGGTTAAAAATTGCCCCTTAGAGTCCTGAGATGCGTAGGTTAGAGGGATTAGCGGGTAAATGGGTGGGGGTGGGGGTGGGATTGTGGTCGGTGCAGACTCGATGGGCCGAATGGCCTCCTTCTGCACTGTAGGGTTTCTATGATGATTTCTATGAATTGTGTGCATTTGGCCCATATCCCTCTATACCCATCTTACCCATGTGACTGTCTAAATGCACTGTTGAGAGGGGGGGTGGCTGAGTGGGGTTGAACAATGTTGGGGGTGGTGAATACTGTCGGGGTGAGGGAGGGAGATGAGCAGTGGGATGAGGGAGACTTCACACTGTTAGAGGGGTGAGGCTCTGTACCCTTGGAGGTTGAAAGCTCCAGACAATCTTAAATCCAAGAGTTTTTCCCTCAGTCTCAGCCTGTTCAGTCAAAGAATTGCCAGTAATTTGATGCAGCAATGCCGACCAGGGATTGTTAATAATTGCTGATGCTGAAAATTACATTTTCTTGTTGAAACAGAGCTGGAAATTGCACAATTAACACAAGCTTTGGGACATTTAAACTCTGACTTCTCAGAATGTGGCAGCGAGTGCTGGAAAAAAGGGGGTGTAGCTTGGCTCCTCCTGAAGTGGGACTTGTTTGGTTTTCTACACTGGAGGCTTCAGGCAGCATCCAAAATCTGCCCTTAAAAATTGCTGGCTGGCTTCTTCACTGTGATTAGTACGGTCAGGTCTGTTGCAACTAGAACTAATTGGAAAATTTGGGCTATTGTTTTATACGAGTTCATCATAACTTCTTTGCTTTTATACAGTATGCCTCTATTTACCTGGTGTTGTGAGACTTCTTACTTTATTTATAAAGCCCAGGATCCTGTATGACTGAGTATCCCTTTCCTCAACCTGTCCTGCCACCTTCAGTCAATTGCGCACATTTGTCCTCAGATCTCTCTGTTCCTTTCGAATTGTACCCTTTATGTCATGCTGCCTCTCCTCACCCTTCCTACCAAACTGAATCTCTGCACGAAATTGTATCTGCCACCTGTCTGCCCATTCCCCCAGCCCATCTATTTCTTCTTGACGTCTATCACTCACCCCCTCGCGATACTTCCAAGTTTTGTATCATCACAAATTTTGAAATTGGGCCCTGTACACACAAGTCTGGGTCATTAATATGTGCGGGTTAGGTTGATTGGCCATGATAAATTGCCCCTTAGTGTCAGGGGGATTAGAAGGGTAAATATGCGGGGTTACGGGGATGGGCCCTGGGTGGGATTGTTGTTGGTGTAGGCTCGATGGACCAAATGGCCTCCTTTGCACTGTAGATTCTATGATTAAAAAGTAATCAAGAAATGCAAGGCTCTCAACACTGACCCCTGGGGAACTCCACTGTATATCTTCCTCCAATTGAAAACACAACCGTTTTGCACCACCCTCCGCTTTCTGTAAATGTGCTGACACTGTCTCTTTTATTCCATTGGCATTAACTTTGCTAATGGGCCTGTATTGTGACTGCGATAGCGCCCAGGACTTGCATAGGGAATCACCGATTGACCTTCCTTCAGGACTCGTTGAGTACGAGCTCCCTGGGGATTAGTAATTAACTCACCAGGTGGAGCACATATACCGAGCCCTGTATAAAGCAAGCCCCTGAGTGGTTCCATTACTGCATTGTCCTGGTGGGGACCAGTTGTGTTTACCACAGGCTTGTGGTTTTTGTCTTACTTCAGTTTGTGCAATAAAGCACTGTTCCTTTACAGTTGACTCCTGGGAGCTATTATAGTGACACTTTAGCAAGGCCTTTTGGAAGTCCATGGACACCACATCAACTATAGTACCCACATCAACCCTTTTTTTGTGTTGTGATGCTGATTGAGGGGCACCAGCAAAAGTTGGAATTGTGTTTGTAAAAAATGCAGCCGGTCATTTTTATTGACAGTGTTAACCTCTAATATTGGAAATGATTCAGAAATCCTCCCTAAAGAGAGTGTGTTTTATTATGTGGGTCGGGCTGGGAGATGCACAATGTCGGCCTTTTTCCGGGATTTGCTCATGCGCCGGGAATGCATGCGCATCTCCCAGAGCCGGAGGACAGTCGGAGTCCAGGCCACGCTGGAAACTGGCGGGAAGAGAGCTAAGTCATTTGAATCTTTTTTCAATGTAGTTTAAATATCTTTAGCATTTCATTATCGGGAACTTGCCGGTCCTGATGGAATCTCCCACCCGGCCAGGAGTACTTCATTCCGGCAGGGTTCAGACTAGCTCCCCATGTTCGGGGAACTAGCAAGAGACCCCGTCGGAATGAAGAGGGGGGCAATTGGGGCCCCCCAGGAGGCTGGGCGGCAGGGTGGTATCGCCTGGGCATGGGCACCTTGGCAGTGCCAGCCTGTGCCCCTGGCACAGCCCAAAGGACAAAGTGCCCATGCCCAGAGGGCACCTTGGTACTGCCCACCGGGCATCAGGCAGTGCCAAGGGGGCGGGGCCTATTGTGGGCGGTGGCTACGGGCAATCGGTGGTTGGAGGTGGGAGGTCCCGCTGCCATTCTGCATTGGGATCGGTCTGGGCTGGAGGACGGCCAGCGATCAGGGCCGGCTGGGGGGTGGTCTGCTGGGGGGGGGGGGCCTGCCTCTCGGTGGGGGGGGTCTGACCCCAGGGAGGGGTCGGGGGGGGGGAGAGTCAGCCGGGGTGAGGGGGGTGGGAATCGCCACTGCTGGATGCAGGGGGCTGGACATCGGGGTGCTCCAGCGTGGGGAGGGGGTCGGGACTGGCTCGGGAATTGCTGTGGGGGCCGTGATCTGACCACGGGGGGGCAGGCTGGAGGGGCAGCACTGCAGGGGTCCCAGGCTGGCCAGCGATCGAGCTGACCAGCAAAAGGGGAGTCTGACAGATCGGGGCCACTGCGCATGGGCAGAGTTCCAGAACTGTCAGACTCTGGCGTGAATAGGCCCCACCCCCCATGGGTTTTTAATGAGATTCACAATTGTGACCTCTGCATTGCACAGAGTGCGGAGATTCAGGTCTGAATCTGCACTGAGAAAACAGTCATGATCTAGACCAGTTTTCCCACCAATTCAGCACTTTTGGGAGAATCGGCCCCGTGATTTCTGGGGGGAAAAATCAGTGTTTAATTTAGAACTCTCACTGCAATTATTGACAGGGTCTAAATGAATCCCAGTCAATAACTGAGAGAGGTATTAACAGCTCTCATGTGGAAACATTAAATTAATCGGACTCATCGTTTACTGTGCTGGGTGCTGTAACGATTGCTGGATGTTAGAGATGGTTATATTTTAAACTGTGTCCTTTGATTCAAAGTAAAATGGAGCAGTATGGGTGGTGGAGGGTGGGGGTAAGGCTTCCACAGGATCTGCCCAGAGACAAGTCTCATTATGGAGACAGAAATTGAAACTTATCCAAATAAGGTTCAGATTTCATTATATTGATAGAAAGGAAGAACAGGCAAAGGGGAACACCTGCCAGAAGTAAGCGTTCCCCTCCAGGTCACTCACCATCCTGACTTGGAAATATATCACCATTGCTTCATGGTAGCGTTTCAGTCTGTCCTGCCACCTTCAGTCATTTGCGCACATATGCCCTCAGATCTCTCTGTTCCTTTCAAATTGTACCCTTCTGCACCACCTTCTCAAGGGCAATTAAGGATGGGCAATAAATGCTGGCCAGCCAGCGAGGTCCACATCTCTTGAATGAATACTTTTTTAAAAAACCGGCCATGCTATTGCCCAGACTCTGAGTCTCAGGTGCAGTCAGACTGAGAGCATGGTTGAAGAGGGGCCATAGCAAGTGTTGTTCTGTCAGGACTGCTTTTGGGGTGAACTACCAGGCGGGGCACTGGTGAGGACAGTACCCATGTTTGAGGAAACAATGATCGTTCAAGACCACACACTGACCAGAGGGTACCCAGTAATAGGAAGTCCAAAGTATTATGCTCAAAGTGCTGGGTGAAGGGAACTTTCATAGAATCGTAGAATCCCTACAATGCAGAAGGAGGCCATTTGTCCCATCATATCTGCACTGACAACAATCCCACCCAGGCCCTATCCCCATAACTCCGCATATTTACACTGCTAATCCCCCTGGCATTAAGGGACAATTTAGCATGGCCAATCCAAAAAACCTGCACATCTTTGGACTGGTGGGAGGAAACCGGAGCACCCGGAGGAAACCCACGCAGGTAGGGAGAGAACCTCACACAAAGAGTGACCCAAGGCCAGAATTGAACCCGGGTCCCGGGCATTGTAAGGCAGCAGTGCCACCGTATCTCTCCTTTAAAAGAGACACTGGATGATTTATCCTAATGTGGAGATGCCGGCGTTGGACTGGGGTAAACACAGTAAGAAGTTTAACAACACCAGGTTAAAGTCCAACAGGTTTATTTGGTAGCAAAAGCCACACAAGCTTTCGAAGCTCTAAGCCCCTTCTTCAGGTGAGTGGGAATTCTGTTCACAAACAGAACTTATAAAGACACAGACTCAATTTACATGAATAATGGTTGGAATGCGAATACTTACAACTAATCCAGTCTTTAAGAAACAAAACAATGGGAGTGGAGAGAGCATCAAGACAGGCTAAAAAGATGTGTATTGTCTCCAGACAAGACAGCCAGTGAAACCTGCAGAGTTTCACTGGCTGTCTTGTCTGGAGACAATACACATCTTTTTAGCCTGTCTTGATGCTCTCTCCACTCCCATTGTTTTGTTTCTTAAAGACTGGATTAGTTGTAAGTATTCGCATTCCAACCATTATTCATGTAAATTGAGTCTGTGTCTTTATAAGTTCTGTTTGTGAACAGAATTCCCACTCACCTGAAGAAGGGGCTTAGAGCTTCGAAAGCTTGTGTGGCTTTTGCTACCAAATAAACCTGTTGGACTTTAACCTGGTGTTGTTAAACTTCTTACTGATTTATCCTAGACATCCTGGGGAACGATTTCCAGGTTCATTATTGACAATAAAACTGTGAACAAATGTAAAGAAGCTATTTATTATTTCACTACAAATATGGGGCAGGGGAAAATCATCCCGAAAATAAGGAAAATCACCCCGAATCAGTGGCTCAGAATAACCTGCATTTGCCTGTGTGTTGCCTGCGTCTAGAAGCTGTGGGAATCTTTGATGCTATTGGTGTTAGAAGGAAAATATTATACTGTATCCTCCAACACGAAAATTCCTCAACACAAAAAAAATCACTAACACGCTTTCCATATAAATTTAGATAAAACGTCACAAATCCCAGAGAAAACTGATTTTCCCACAGAAGATTTTACTGAGGCCTTGAGGCTATTGTTTTTCCAGTCATGGCGAATGGTGGTTGTAGTGACCTTTTATTGTGTTGCTCTGTAAAACTTTGATTTGGATATTTAAAATGATTTCACTGCTGTTTTATCTTCAGCAAGCGAATGTGAAAGTTAAGCAAGTCAGATACTTTGATAATAGAGTCTTTGTGGTTAAAAATCCAACAGGATTTTTAGCATCAAAGATTCCCACAGCTTCTAGACGCAGGCAACACACAGGCAAATGCAGGTTATTCTGAGCCACTGATTCGGGGTGATTTTCCTTATTTTCGGGATGATTTTCCCCTGCCCCATATTTGTAGTGAAATAATAAATAGCTTCTTTACATTTGTTCACAGTTTTATTGTCAATAATGAACCTGGAAATCGTTCCCCAGGATGTCTAGGATAAATCAGTAAGAAGTTTAACAACACCAGGTTAAAGTCCAACAGGTTTATTTGGTAGCAAAAGCCACACAAGCTTTCGAAGCTCTAAGCCCCTTCTTCAGGTGAGTGGGAATTCTGTTCACAGCCAATTTATGCTTTTCTTATCATCCCTGCAGTGTTTAAATGTTTTTTTTGGTATTTGAATCTGAGTAACCCCTCTTAAGATGTAACTACATTGTGTTACATGTGTTAATCTCAGCCTTACTCAAACAAGTAAGTTGTTGAACCGAGCCAGACCACCTCCGCCTTTTTGTGAGCACTTGTGGTTCTCACTTCAGATACACTATCCATAGCTAATCCTCTTCAAAATAGCTTTGTATTCTCAACCAACTATTTTGTGTTTCAATGAAACTATGCCTGCTACAGACATCAAGGTCAGCGTCTCTGAGAACAGACAATGCTACTGTTTGTCCCTTTCCAAGCACAGAGATAAATGGAGAAAGTCTTTGACAATGCACAGTTTAGTAATACAGTGTTGCATGTGAAGAAGAAACAAACCCAGAGTGATTGAGCAAGGTTCTGAGAGGCTATCATTTTCGACATGTCGAGGGTGATTTTCATCTTCCTGATTTCACATTGAAAAACAAGGCATCAGGCAGCCAGATGTGTTTTTGTTTTAATAAATCCAATAGCTGGCCAAAGCCCATCCAATTCAATGTTTGCATCCAATTCAATGTTTGCATCCAATTCAATGTTTGAGTAGGCTTTAAAACAGGTGGATCAGTCTTAAACAAGACTTATATGGAATAGAAGAATATGATCCTTGCAGTGCAGAAGGAGGCCATTTGGCCCATCGAGACTGCACCAACAACAATCCCACCCAGGCCCTATTCCCGTAATCCCATGCATTTACCCTGCTAGTCCCCCTGACACTAAGGGTCAATTTAGCATGGCCAATCAACCTAACCCGCACATCTTTGAACTGCGGGAGGAAGCCGGAGCTCCTGGAGGAAACCGATGCAGACACAGGGAGAATGTGCAAACTCCACACAGACAATGACCCGAGGCCAGAATTGAACCTGGCTCCCTGGTGCTGTGAGGCAGCAGTGCTAACCACTGCTTATTTAAATGGACTTATTTAAATAGTGCCAATGGGTACATGCTGTACACACTTGGCCCACCTGTATCGGATGTAGAACTGCCTAACCTATAGTTTTGTAGTGGGGTTGATGCAGGTTGGTCTGAAAAGAGGACCAAAACTTCCAGAACCTCTGAATTTTGTGGGGCCATCCTACCCACTGCCCCCACCCTCCCCCTCCCAGGACTGACTATCACTGGCTGGGTTGGGATCCGCAAAAGAGCCATGGAATTTCCCATCCACCAATCAAAAAGTTATTTGTCAAATTCAAGCTAAGTCTCACCACAAAAATTGTTCAGGTCTCTCTCCAAAGCCATAATTAAACATTGTAAATGAAAATTGTTCTTGTTGTCTGTGAGCTGAGCCCTCCATTGAGATCCACAATGTGTTGCCAGGTTAGGCAAGCTGAAATTCAAAAAGAAGCAAAAATATTTAGTTGAGAAGGAAAGTCATAGATAGATTTAGATTTATCTACACAAAGCACTATAAAACTGCTCGATGAAAGTGCACATTAAATAATAGCACTGTAATTATGCAGGGAGCACTACCATTGTTAATTGATTAACAGCGACCATTTGCAATCCAGCTAGCAGTTAAAAAGCTGAGGCAAATGAACAATAGATAGATGTGATTAGCTCAGTCCCCCAAACATTGAAACCCAGTGACCTCAGGATCAGGATTGACAATGATAACATTGTTCAAGAGGAAATAAATAGCTGCCACAGCTCACTAATGTGAAAGCTAACGTCACTAAATTCTCCTAGCCAAGCATGACCTTCACGAGACCATCACCCCCATGCCCTATCACACTGCACTGCATTCCCCCACTCAGTGATACTGGAGATTTGAGACAGTAATTGCCCATAAGGACTTTAGACTGAATTAAACTGCAACTCATGGATAAATGTTATGTCTGCTGCATACTTCATTCCAGCGATGGATCGTCTTATCTCTTGAGAATTTTTTCATTATGGTTTTGGCATGTACATCTATAAGACTTTAAGATATATATATATACACATATATATTATATATATATATTCTTGTACATCAAAATACTGTACCATAGGTTTTATGAAATTAAAAGGTTCACTGGGAAAAACAAATAAAGCATTTTTCATTTTCTTAAAGAAGACTTAATTTGAATATGGATACACTTTAGAAGCAAAACCTTCAAATATTTCAGTGGTCGTCATTCTGTAATATAATAGTATTTGTTATGCATCCCCATTAATAGTCTTGAATTTTTGTGACTCCTTTTCAGAGTCCTTGCAAATTAAACACTGTCTTTATTAAAAACAGACAGCATAAAATTTGCCTAACCTGGGAATAATTATTATCATGTCTAGTAAATCAAAATATATCATCAATATTTCACCTATATCAGTGGAATGTGTCATTGTTCCAAAATGTTTTCCACTGCTTTAGATTTAAATGTAATAAGCGATTGGGTGAGCACTATTTGCTTTGTTGTGAATTTGGAGACTAGATGGGCTTTCTTTAGGGTTTTCCTGTTACACTAAGAGTGCTACCATAGGCTGCTCATCGTAAAACCCATTCTTGTTTATTTATAGATCTCACTACTTTACATGAGACTGTAGTACTGCTTCCCACCAGATTTCAGTTACTTAAACATATGACATCGCATCATAATATTTGCATCAGTATCAGGTACTACTGATGTCAACCATTTATTCTTCATTGCCCTCCCAAGTCTTTATCCCAACGATATACATACTCCTGCATCTCTCCCTAAAGTCTCAGATTTCATAGGGTTAACCTTTATGGTGCATTGACAGCCTTGGCTGACTGTGTGAAGTCTGCACATTCTCCTCATGTCTGCGTGAGTTTCCTTTGGGTGCTCCAGTTTCCTCCCACAGCCCAAAGATGTGTAGGTTCGGTGGATTGGCCATGCTAAATTGCCACCTAGTGTCCAAAGATGTGTAGGTTAGGGGGACTCACAGGGTAAATGCATGGGGTTAAGGGAATGGGGCAGGGCGTAGGCCTGGGTGAGATGCTCTGTCAGTAGTCAGTGCAGACTCAATGGGCCGAATGACATCCTTCTGCACTGTAGGGACTCTCTAATTCTATGATTAAAAACTCAGAAGTTGTCAATGATTGTCAGCTGTTTTCTCTGCTCAAAGTATTGGGTTGTGAGGAGTATAATCCAACGATCCATTCTGGGTGTACTCTATTATTTAGATGTATTTGTCATCCTGCTGTTATGCTTGCCCAAACGCTTATAATCTCTTTCCTGTGGCTGAGAATTATTTATTAATGAGTATATGCTTCTGTTTCCTCAATGAAATTTAAATATTTCAGTTTGACCCCTTTACTGGTATTCTTAATAATGTGTCTACTGTTGTCTGGTACTTCCCTTGCACATACTCGGTAACAGAATCTCATCTCATAAGTCTGGGTCTAAAACATTGAATTCTAGGTGGCATTTTTGCAGTTTCCTTTGTGTTAAGAAGAGTAACCAAAGGTTTGTAGTCAGTTTAAATTTTGATCCTCAGTTCCATGGCATAATCAGCAAGCCCATGTGGCTGCTAATGCTTCTTTCTGGATGATTACAGACCTTTACCATGAGAGATCTTGAGGTGTAATAAACTAATCTTCCTTTTCAATCATTTTGAACTTGAACAGAAATGCACCCAAGTCTGTAGATGATGCATCTGTAGCTAA
This sequence comes from Mustelus asterias, assembly GCF_964213995.1. Classification (NCBI taxonomy): domain Eukaryota; kingdom Metazoa; phylum Chordata; class Chondrichthyes; order Carcharhiniformes; family Triakidae; genus Mustelus; species Mustelus asterias. Next base: position 43,558,811 of record NC_135811.1, on the reverse strand, counting down.
ATTTGTTGGCAACCCAGGATCATAATGTGCTCGAATTTCTGGTGAAATTAGGATATTTCTGATCTTTTCAAAAGTATTTTGCTGGCCCACTTTCCAGCACCAGTGCTGATCTTGGGTGAGATCTTCTGGATGTTCACACCAGTGTGATCTTCCTACCGATGGTGCGCCCCTACCATAATTTTCCCAGTGGCGGGGGATGGATTCAATGGGAAATCCCATTGACAGCGACAGGACTGCAAGATCCCACTGCCGGCCATGGCATATAGGTCCCTGTTGCCAAGAAACATGTGGCGGGGAATGGGGGGCGGGGGGGGGGGGGTGGGGGGTGACAAAACATCTTGACCCTTATCTCAACAGCTGTCATATGGCTCAATAATTTCCACCAAGTTTGGTCGGAACTTGCCTACTTGGTTAATTCTCCCAGGGAATCTTTGTAATTCTGAGATGGTTCTAAGCTGGGAAGTCTCTGATCACCTTGGTTTCCTGCAGCTTGGTAATAATTCCTGAAGCTTGCACAGTGTGCCTTACGAATTTTATCACAGGATTTGAAAATTCACATTTGTCATTTAATGTCAAACTTGCTTCTTGATGACTGCCCTCATTCAGTGGTCATGTTTTTTCCCCAATGAACCTTGTACAAGAATATCATCCATATGGCATATTACACCTTTCTTGGTTTCCGTGGTTTGAGGTATCATTTTTTGGAATATGTCGGTGCATAAGGAATTCTAAATAGAAGCTGTTAAAACAATAATGACCAAATGGAGTGATAAAAGTAGTGATAAAGATTTGATTTGATTTATTATTGTCACATGTATTAACATACAGTGAAAAGTATTGTTTCTTGTGCGCTATACAACGCATACCATACATAGAGAAGGAAAGGAGAGGATGCAGAATGTTGTGTTACAGTTATAGCTAGGGTGTAGAGAAAGATCAACTTAATATAAAGTAGGTCCATTCAAAAGTCTGATGGCAGCAAGGAAAAAGCTGTTCTTGAGTTGGTTGGTACGTGACCTCAGACTTTTGTATATTTTTCCCGATGGAAGAAGATAGAGGAGAGTATGTCCAGGGTGTGTGGGGTCCTTGATTATGCAGACTGCTTTTCCGAGGCAGTGGGAAGTGTAGACAGAGTCAATGAATGGGAGGTTGGTTTGCATGATGGATTGGGCTACATTCACAACCCTTTATAGCTTCTTGCAGTCTTGGACAGAGCAGGAGACATACCAAGCTGTGGTACAACCAGAAAGAATGCTTTCAATGGAGCATCTGTAAAAGTTGGTGAGAGTCATAGTGGACATGCCAAATTTCTTTAGAAAGTAGAGGCATTGGTAGACTTTCTTAACTATAGCGTCGGCATGGAGGGACCAGGATAGGTTGTTAGTGATCTGGACACCTAGAAACTTGAAACTCTCGACCATTTCCACTTTGTCCCCGGTTGGTGCAGACAGGGGCATGTCCTTCACTTTGCTTCCTGAAGTTGATGACTATCTCCTTCATTTTGTTGACATTGAGGGACATATTATTGTCATCGTACCAATTCACTAAAATTTTCTATCTCTAAAGGGGTAATGGCCTGGTGGGATTATTGCGAGCCTATTAATCCAGAAACTCAGCTAATGTTCTGGGGACCTGGGTTCAAATTCCACCATGGCAGACGGTGGTAGACATGGCAGACAAACCTGTTAGAGTTCTTTGAAGAGATAACAAATAGGTTAGACCAAGGAGAGCCAATGGATGTTATCTATCTTGACTTCCAAAAGGCCTTTGACAAGGTGCCTCATGGGAGACTGCTGAGTAAAATAAGGGCCCATGGTATTCGAGGCAAGGTACTAACATGGATTGACGATTGGCTGTCAGACAGAAGGCAGAGAGTTGGGATAAAAGGTTCTTTCTCAGAATGGCAACCGGTGACAAGTGGTGTCCCGCAGGGTTCAGTGTTGGGGCCACAGCTGTTCTCTTTATATATTAACGATCTAGATGACGGGACTGGGGGCATTCTGGCCAAGTTTGCCGATGATACAAAGATAGGTGGAGGGGCAGGTACTATTGAGGAGGTGGGGAGGCTGCAGAAAGATTTAGACAGTTTAGGAGAGTGGTCCAAGAAGTGGCTGATGAAATTCAACGTGGGCAAGTGCGAGGTCTTGCACTTTGGAAAAAAGAATAGAGGCATGGACTATTTTCTAAACGGTGACAAAATTCATAATGCTAAAGTGCAAAGGGACTTGGGAGTCCTAGTCCAGGATTCTCTAAAGGTAAACTTGCAGGTTGAGTCCGTAATTAAGAAAGCAAATGTAATGTTGTCATTTATCTCAAGAGGCTTGGAATACAAAAGCAGGGATGTACTTCTGAGGCTTTATAAAGCACTGGTTAGGCTCCATTTGGAGTACTGTGAGCAATTTTGGGCCCCACACCTCAGGAAGGACATACTGGCACTGGAGCGGGTCCAGCGGAGATTCACACGGATGATCCCAGGAATGGTAGGCCTGACATACGATGAACGTCTGAGGATCGTGGGATTATATTCATTGGAGTTTAGGAGGTTGAGGGGAGACCTAATAGAAACTTACAAGATAATGAACGGCTTAGATAGGATGGACGTAGGGAAGTTGTTTCCATTACCAGGGGAGACTAGGACGCGGGGACACATCCTTAGAATAAAAGGGAGTCACTTTAGAACAGAGATGAGGAGAAATTTCTTCAGCCAGAGAGTGGTAGGTCTGTGGAATTCATTGCCACAGAGGGCTGTGGAGGCCGAGACGTTGAGCGTCTTCAAGACAGAAATTGATAAATTCTTGATTTCTCGAGGAATTAAGGGCTATGGGGAGAGAGCGGGTAAATGGAGTTGAAATCAACCATGATTGAATGGTGGAGTGGACTCGATGGGCCGAATGGCCTTACTTCCGCTCCTATGTCTTATGGTCTTATGGTCTTATTTGAATTCAATAAAATATATCTGGAATTAGGAATCTACTGATGACCATGAAACCATTGTCGGTTGTTGGAAAAAAACATCTAGTTCACTAATGTTCTTGAGGGAAGGAAATCTGGTCTGACCTACACATGACTCCAGACCCACAGCAATGTTGTTGACTCCCAACTGTCCTCAGGCAACTAGGTAATAAATGCTGGCCAGCCAGCGACACCCGTGTCCCATGAGTGAATTTTTAAAAAGTTAGCAATCTGGATTCTTTGTCGAAGTGTAAAATTAGCCACTGTTAGCATCCTATTTTGTGCAGAAGGTGCTTTTTGCTAATTTGATGAGACTTTCATTCACTGATGCCATCCGGTGGATCTTAGGTTCTGTTGACCTGTTTGATTGGGTCAAATCCATGCAGATTTGAATTGAACCTTTCGGCTTTGGTACGGTGACCATTCCAGAACACCACTTTGTCGGTACGGAGAGGTGACCCCTTGTTGTAACATGTGTTCAAACTCACTCTTGACTTTGCCTAAGAGAGGATGAGCACCTTTCTCATTGTGACGAGACATACGAGCTTAACATCTGCCCTTGGAGTCACATGATATTCTGTTTTTAGCTTTCCTAAGCCTGAAATTAGGGATGGAAATTCATTCCTGAATACATTACTGGTCTGCTCATCAGCAATTTCATCGACCTTGTAAGTCAGCCTCAACTTCATGCATTCTTTTCTGCTAGTTCTGTATAACAGACCGGGGTTTAATAATTTATTGATCATTATTTCTTAATCTCACCGAGTATGGACTATTACTTATAGCGTAGTCCCTCCTGGACCATGCGACTGGATGGAGGGTTGCTGCAATGTGATATTTTTAAGCCATTTTACTTCATCAGATAATACTGAAAACAACTGTCCCAGTATCTAGTTTGAATTCTGTGGTGTGGCCAGCTGGTTCTAATTTAATGCTAGAATAATTATTTTCCATTTTGATGACTTTTCCTAGGAAGGGGTTTTTTTCTCTGCCTCTTCCACTTCTTGAATTTCATTTGTCTTTGTTATCTTCTCTTTCTTCATGTGAGCTACTTGTACTTTAGATTGGCAGATATTTTTACAGTGCCCTAACTCCCCACAGTTGTGGCACTCAGTTCCCCTAGCTGGGCATTCTTCCCGCTTGTGTAGGGTTTTCTGCCAACTGAGCATCTCAAGATGGTGGCAGGCATGCTTTTTCACAATTTTATGGGCTTTTGCTTCACTGCACTTTCTCATTTTTATCCAACCTATTGAATGGCTTCACTCATTTTTTTTCCTCAAGGGACATCACTTTCCCCATGAACAACTGCTCTGCTTTGCTTCCTAAGCTCCGTCTGTCACGCTATTTGTATTTTGTTTGCAAAAGATCTGAAGGGGTTTCGTCTGAGACCCCAACTACTATACGATCACATACTTATTCATCTCTGAGGATCGCATAGTCGCAATTCTCCACAAATCTGTACAGGTCATTTGGAAATGAATCGAAGTACTCATCCAGTTTTTGTTTCCCCTTATTAAATTTCACACACTCGATGATCATTTTTTTGTTTGAACACTGAAATACGAATCAAATGCCTTTATTGCATGTGCTAGAAGCCTCACTAACTCCCTGTACTGCTAAGCAATAGCTCCTATTGCATAAACAACTCACCTGTTCGCTTTTTGTGTCATCTTATTCAAAACTGAAGCTGTTCTGGAGGCAGAGAATCCCTTCCTCCATTTGTTCCAGTGTTGACTCTGTCTTCAGCACTTCGGAAAGGCTCTGGAAGGGGCAATATCAAATCCATCCAACTCTGGATCATTTCTTGCTTCAATAGATTGGCTTGTAGATTTGTGATCTGTACTCACTGCTGCCTGGACTCTGGGTCTGAGTATCTGCTTGCATCCACAATGCTGCATTCTCCAGGTGAGTCTCTAGTCCCTTTTCTTCTTGTTCTTTTTCCAGGGATTTGTAGGCCTTTCAGATGTGCAGTCTTCACTTGGAGTTTGTTCTAGGTCTTTATGCACTGTCCGCTGCCACCCTGTTACATCTTGGGGTTGGTGTTGGGATGGGATTTCTTTAGGGTTTGCCTGTTATCCTAAGAATGCTGTCTTAGACTGTTATTGGTAAACACCGTGCTTGTTTACTTACACTATGTACATCCCAGTACTCAACACAGGGTTGTACTCTGCTTCTCACCAGATCTCAGTCACTTAAGCATGTGACATTGCATCATAGGTACATCAATAGTTACATCAGTATTAAGTGCTCCTGATGTTAATCTTTTACTCTACATGATTTATAAATGTGAAAATATTCATTTGAAATATGCATGGAAATATTCAGCACACGTGGCGGGGTCTGCTGCTCTCTGGAAATTTGTATCTAGACTTCGTCATTCTCTTTCCCCCTGCTCTGCTGTCTAAGACACTGCTCAAGTCTTACCTCCTTGACCAATTAAGTCTTCGGTCACTATCCATCTTCTCCTTTGCTGAGCCTCAACTTTATTTGTCTAGTTAAGCAGCTGAGAAACCAACTGGACCATTCTGCAAGGCAAAAGATGCTTCAAATTGTCAATTCCACGTGCTGACGTTAACTTCTGAAAGGTTGGTTCTGAGCAGATGTGACTGACGGGAAAAGTAGAAGACTCTGACCGTTTTTGAAAGAAACTGCACAAGTGTTGAAGTAAATATAGAAAGTTCGGAACAGGCACAAAAGCATGGATGGATGAAAAGGAAAGTCTGGGAACAGAACAACTCAGCAGGAGAAATGAAAGTAACTGCACCAGCCAAGGTAAGGTGACCCGGCAACCCAGCTAAAGCAAATGAAGAGAGATGCAGCAGCTGTTGTGAGCGTGTACTGACAGTTGCGAAAGCATTAGGAGCGAGTACAGATTTGGAAGGGTAACGATGCATAGATTTTGATTCCTCCCTGTGCCAAAGACAGCAGATACTTCCAACTGCGCTACAGAACATGAACTCACTTTCAATAGGACTGATGACAATACCACCAAGCATTTGGGCGTCAAAGAACGTCAGGTTTGTTTATTAATATATAGCCTATGAACTGTTTCCCGGAGCTAGAATTTTTGCAGCATGCCTGTATTTTGTGATCATCGTGCAAGATTGCTGCGTCCGTTAACAATCAGGCTGCATTCAAAACTCAAGTGAAACTCCTCTGTTAACAGAAAATAGAAGGATACATGTTTTGTTTTCTCTCTCTAACCAGTAGTCCGGTGAGGAATTGGCTTTGAAACATGCAATTTCAATTCTGTTAGTGGGTTAATTAAAACTTGACTTTCAATCAATTAATAACAGAAATTTCATTCCCTGAAGTGATGCAGAGTGCTGCACATTGTTAAAGTTCCAATTATCTCGCGATAAACAATTACAAAATTAGCCTTGTGTGAGCACACATCAGGAATCCCAACAAAGATCTGGCTGAGCTTAAGGTGCAGAAATATTTTTTAAAAAGGATTTGATGCCATTCACTCGTGTTAAGAAATATTTAATGAGAAGCTGCATTGTATTAGTGCTGCATGAGGTGGTCTCTACTCAATTTTCTAGTTATAATTCACACTATTAAAAAAACAAAATGTAGGTAAGTGAGCACTTCCAGCAGGCACTGAACCTGACTGATGGGTCTGTGGGGATGTCTGGAAGGCCACTGTTGTCAAGAGAAGACAGCTTGCAATGCAAATTAGAGGAATACTCAGGACAGCATTAAAGATAAAAAGGCAAAATAAACTAGATTTACCAAAGATTCCACCTAGACTGCCAAGAACGCAGGATGTTTATTTCCCTCTTTGCCATTTTATTTAAACTTTCTATTTAACGGTTATTTAGAATTGCAATCCAAATGCGGTATATGGATATAAGCGGACCAAGAGAGACCAGCAGCAATGTGCATTTATCTGGCACTTTCTACATAAAAGAATGCCTCACGGTGCTCCACAGATAGGGATGAGGTGAATGAGAAAGTAAAATGAAATTAAATGGAGAGATTGAAGGCTTGGCCATAGCGATGGGCGGGATTTCCGGTCAATTCCGACACGGGACCACCTCACCCCAGTCGCCACCCCTTCCACAGACTCTGTCCCTCCCATCTGCCCCAGGACCCGAAATTCCCACCTGAAGTTAACGGACCTCTGGCTGGTCCGTCAAAGTTTCCATCCCACGCACGATTATTCCTGACCAGAAAATCCCAGCTGGGAAAAACCTTACAAATAAAAATTGCAAATGCCAAACGAGCAAGAAAGCGGGAGAGTTTCAGACTTGTTTTTTGGATGAGTTTGAAAAAAATGTCCCTCATGGACATTGGGAACCCCCACCATGGGCACCCCCTCCTCCTCCCCCCACAGAGTTGCCTCCCCCTCCCTCCCCCCAATTGCCACCCCTTCTGCAGAGTTTCCCCCACCCACCGCCAATCGCACCACTGACAGAGTTTCCCCCTTCCCACCCACCTGGCAGAGTTTCCCCCTTCCCTCCCACCCTGGCAGACTTTCCCCTGTCCCTCCCACCCTGGCAGACTTTCCCCCTTCCCTTCCACCCTGGCAGACTTTCCCCCTTCCCTCCCACCCTGGCAGAGTTTCCCCCCCCTTAGCACTGCCCCAGCACAGTTATGGTGCCCAATGGGCAGTGCAAGGGTGCCCAATGGGCCGTGTCAGGGTGCCAGGTGGGCAGTGACAGGCTGGCACTGCCCCATGGACACTGCCCAGCCCTGTCCCTGACCATCCATGGGCTCCAATTGCCTCCGGTCCCCACGGCAAGGCCATTATGTCTGGTCTTCGCTGATGAAGACCATACGTGATATTGTCGGGGAGAACCTCGGCTGGTGAGGTGGTAAATGTAAGTGAGCCCAAACGATAGCACCCGGTACTCATGAAGACTTGTTAACCCATGTCATTAATATTTATGTTTCTGTGCTGAACTGTTCTTTGTTCATTCTTGTTTATCCTTACAGGCACTTAGATAAATGCAACCCAAAGAAATTGGTGATGGGCCTTGAAATGGTGATTGAACCACATTGCACGGTCTGGTTGGTGCCGGTCAGCAAGGCTGGAAGACAAGATGCCCACTTTTCTTTACATTTCCATTAATATCTTGAAGTCGAGACTTCTAGCTGCTGCCTAAACAGCAGTCAGAAAGTCAGGGGATAATTTGCTCCAGCGCAATGTTCCATCCAACACAACTGGACAAAATTTAGTCTCAACAGGCACTGACTGGACCTGCACAGGTTTCCAGAGTGGGGTAAACTAATCTAATCTAGAAGCTTTAAAAAAGACTAGATTTGTCTTGAGAATAGTTATTCTTTCCAAATAATCAAAGGGACCTGGATACATAAATTAAACTGATGCAGCGTTAGGATTCTGCTCTGGATAATTTTCCCAAAATGGTTCTATGATCACTCATGTGCAATGAATGTTAACTTTGGGGCCTTGTTCTGCCAGCGCTAATATTCAGCCAGTGGTGGGTGAGGCAGGCACCATGTGGGAAGCCATTAAAACAAACTCTGATGGAGTAGATTGTGGGCTTCCAGGAGACTTCCTCGCTCACAGGCACTCAGAGCCTGATTAAGAGATCCATCATTGGGAAAGTGCAGGGATGGACCCGAGATCTGGATGCTCGAGCGATCTTAGGTGGGTGTATTACCCACAGTGGTCACCGGTGCCCTATGGCAGTGCCTGCGGCGCACAGTTACCACCATCTGATTGACCAGCAGCTCTCAGGGGAGTCAGGGGAGGGACCAATGCCCCAGGCTCCCCTTGATCCCGGGAGGGCCCACGGCTGGCCACTCGAGTGCCTTTCAGCCACTTAATTTGGTGGGCCTTGCCCAAAGGAGGCAGCGCAGAGCCCTCGTGGACTGTCCAGGCAGCGGGTAAGACCACCCACCCCCCCCCCCCCCCCCCCACCCCTCCCCACCTCCACTCTCCGTCGCCTACATTAGATACCACCCACAGTATTCAAAATCCAGGTTAGATAAAATGCGCGTCAAGTATTCTTCAATGGGGTGGCATTCATTTTGAAATTCACTCCATTGAGTTTGCCTGGGAATTTCCATCAGTCACTCGTCCTGGGCTGTCATTCCGATTGTTGGAATTTGAATAAGATGTGACTGTCGGGAACTATCAGGCCCGGATTTCTGTTGCAATCAATTAGAGTGTGTGGCTAAAGGGGGAGAGCAAGCTGTAGGGCTGAATGAGTTACTCAGAGTAGCAGGCTTAAATCACAAGTCCACCATGAGCTGCTCATGCAACACAAAGAATTATCCTTTTATGCAGTTATATATGGACTCCTTTGATATGGAATTTATTGCCATGCCATGCAGTGATGTAATGAGTCATAATAATGTACCATGCTTGAGCTTCAGTGTGTGTGCCAGTCTGTTCAGTAGTGGGGGTATCATAAATTATTTTGCATCAGCTGTCTAATAATGCAGAGAAGTTTACATATTCTGACTATAAATTAACTTTAAATTTGTTCTAATGTAACTTGAAAATTATTTCTGGGAACATGGTAGACAGATAGTTATAACCTGTAAAGAATTGAAACACTTAATCAAATTGATTTAGCTTTTTGAAATGGCTGGTATGTTTGTGGAATTGTTAAACTGAGTTTTAGGAATTCTATAAGCAAAATAAACTTTGTGCATCTTTGTTTTTCTCCCCCTACTTAGGGCTGATGGTGGAAAATAGAGATCTGTATTTTAAGATTTATTGTTACTGTTTCTTTTGCTGTTTCCCTCCTCAAGGTTTCTTGACCTTGTACGGCTCGACAGGTATTAGATGGAAATTAGGAGCAGAAGTAGGCAATTCAGCCCTTCGAGCCTGCTCCGCTATTCAATCAGATCATGGCTGATCCCTCCCTGGTCTCAAATCCACCTCCCCACCTGTCCCCACATCCCTTTACCTGTTTTTTAAAATCAGAATTATATCTATCTCCTTCCTGAAACCATTCAATGATTCAGACTCCACCGCGCTATGGGGCAGCAAGTTCCACAAATTCACCATCCTCTGCGAGGAGTAGTTCCTCCTCATTTCAGTTTTAAATCTATCACCTCTCAGCCTACACCTGTGACCTTTTGTTCGTGATTGTCCCACAAGGGGAAACATTCGATCTACGTTTATTTTATCGATCCCTTTTAGTATTTTATATACTTCGATGGTTTCCATACAAGTCACAATGGCTTTGATTTTTATTATAATGTAATCGATGACAACTTTGTATTGGATGTAATGTGACCAATGGTAACAAGCTGTAAGGGTCAGCTGACCCAGTGAACTATGGAACCAATCACACAATGATGTGATGGTCAGCTGATCAGCGGACTCACTATAAATAAGAACCTGTTGGGAAGTGTGGGGAGCTTGGAGTGGCCCAGGGTGAGGCCCCAAGTTTGGAGTAATGAAGTTTCTTTATTAAAACCTTTCTTTGATTTATAAGTTGGAGTAAGTTTTGTTCTATTTTTATTATCTGCATTTGAAGAGTTCCTTTTGAAGAAACAACTTTTACTTAGCTATTCAGCACAGAGTGCATCACTACTGCTAATCCTGCCACCAGCAATACTTATAATTCCAGCAGGAGGCACTGGATAACGATTATTAACAGGAGCCACAACAGACTTTGCCTCTCCAGTCCAGAAGGGCTACTGTCGATTGCATCAGTCCCACTGCTATCCCACTGTTACTGTCATTCGCTAATTCAGCACAAGAGTCAGGATTACACCTGAGATACTCCTGGCTTGTTCTGGCTGCACTATTAAGAAAATAAATATCAGACGGCATCAGGGGAGCTATGTCTTGGCTTTAAGTAGGTTTCATATTGGAATTGATAATCTAATTTGATTGTTTAAAAGCAAGATAATTACAAGGTGCCAAAGAGACAGCTCATGAAGGGAAGATGATAACATAACAGGAGATGGTAGAGTAACTCAATTATCCTCCTCTGTAGCCATAAAAACAAAATTACAGGACAGGAACTGCCTACACTTTGTGCAGCTCGGAGCAGGATGAATCACATTAGTTTTACAGCTTATGGAATTTGTTCAGCAGCCCGGGGAATTCACATTTTCTTTAATTGCAATAAATACGTCAGCCCAAATAAGCTGTTCAATTGGGACAAATTATAGATTTAATATCCATTCTTATGGCCCGTACACATTCAAGAACATCAGAGAGATATTTTATGAATGATCTATGTGATATGCAAATTAGTGTTGTGTTTTAATTTCCTTTGACAGCAGGAGATATTCTACTATTAAGTATATTCTTCTCTTTCTAATTAGTAACTCTTGTGATTTTGTTGATGGATTCTTTTAAAATTGTACTTCATGTGATTTTCTGCCGTTCTACCATTTTATCAAATCCTTTGTCTTCTGTGTATTTTCTGTTCTTGATTTTTTTCTTCAGTCTCCTTTTCATAAGAACATAAGAACTAGTGGGCCATTTGGCTCCTCAAGCCTGCTCCGCCATTCAATAAGATCATGGCTGATCTTTTCGTGGACTCAGCTCCACTTACCCACCCAGTCACCATAACCCTTAATCCCTTTACTGTTTAAAAATCTATCTATCTTTGCCTTAAAAACATTCAATGTGGTAGCCTCTTCACTAGGCAGAAAATTCCACAGATTCACAAATCTTTGGGTGAATAAGTTCCTTCTCAACTCAGTCCTAAATCTGCTTCCCCTTATTTTGAGGCCATGCCCCCTAGTTCTGGTTTCACCCACCAATGGAAACAACTTCCCTGCTTCTATCTCATCTATTCCCTTCACAATTTTATATGTTTCTATAAGATCCTCCCTCATTCTTCTGAATTCCAATGAGCATAGTCCCAGTCTACTCAGTCTCTCCTCATAAGCCAACCCTCTCAACTCTGGAATCAACCGAGTGAATCTCCTCTGCACCTCCTCCAGTGCAGTACATCCTTCCTCAAGTTCTCTCTCTTTCTGAAATGTCTCTTGCACTTTCTGCAGTTGTTATTCCAAAAATAACAGCAGGAATTCTCCGGTGGTTCACACCGGTGGGATTCTCCGGTTGCGCCAGCAGTGTGCACCAGCATTACACCATTGCCCGCATGTTTCCCATCAGCGTCATGGGGTGACATCAATGTGAATTCCCATTGACGGCAGTGGGACCAGAAAATCCCGCTGCTAGCAAACAACGCGCCACTCCCCACTGGCAGGAAACATGAAGCTGGGAGGCTGGGAGAATCCATGTATCTACATAGCGCCTTTAACATAGTTAAACATCTCGGAGCACATAACAAGAGCATTATCAATAAAAGATTTTGACATCAAGCCATAGATCCGATGATCAAAAGGTTGCTAGGTTTTAAGCAGCATCTTAAAGGAGGAGCGAGTGGTCGAGAGGTTTAGGGTAGGAATTCAATGGCTTTGGGCCAAAGCGAATGCACACATGGCCATTGATAATAAAGCAATTACAATCCAGGATGCAAAAGATGTCAGAATTGGAGGAGAATCGAGATCTCAAAGTCTTCTAGGTTGGGAAGAGGTCACAGAGATAGAGACGGGGAGAAGTCATGTAGGAATTTGTAAACAAGATTGATGAGTTGCAAACTGAGGCACCGTTGGATCAGGAGCCAGTGTGAGTCAGCAAGCACTGGGGGCGGGGGAATGGGACTTGGTGCAAGTTAAAATACAGGCAGCAGTTTCGGATGAGTACAAGTTTATGTCGGAAGGAAATTGGGAGGTCGGCTGTTGAAATAGTCAAGTCTAGAGGTAATAAAGGCAGGGATGAGGGCTTCAGCAGCAGATGGGCTGAGGCAGGTCAGAATTGGCCAATGTTTTGGACCAATGGTAATGGAGCGGTAGCATTGTCAACTGTGATTAATTGTATTCGGGAGGTTTCATCACATGACTTGCCATCCCCCCCGCCCCACTCTCCCACACACGCCCCCCCCCCCCCCCCCCCCCCCGGGCCAGGCTCCAGCTATTCATTGGGTCAATATATCCCAGGCTCCAGCTATTCATTGGGTCAATATATCCATCCTTGTGGTGTACTGCTTCTCTACACCAATTGATAAGCAAAAGGGCTCATTATCCAATTGGATGTGAGCCAAGCAGCCTTTTTTTTCTCTTAGTTTCAATATTTTCATATTTAGTAAAGAGGAACGTTCAAAGAAAGTTTAACATTTAGGGTGGGATTTTCCAGCCGCGCTCGCCCCAAGACTGGAAAATCCTGCCCGGGGTCAATGGACCTTTACATGGACCATGTCCCATCCACTACGATTCCTGTGGTAGGTGGGATGGAAAAATTCCACCCTTAACGTCCCTGTGATTTTTCGCCAGAATTGCACGCAGCTGTGTAGTAATCTTCAATTCCAGAGAACCCAGGCCAATCCTAGAGGGTTGGCAACACCATGAGCCAGATATGTGGCTGGAAGTTCATATCGAGGTCAAATTCAACCCCAAAAGTGCAAATGGGGTCTGTCTCAGATCCAGACAGTTGCCATTCTTATATTTTACTCTGTTTGAACTATTTGTTGGATTCCACATTTCTATCTCTTTATTCCTACCATGCCTCCTCCATACTCATGTTCCTTTCTGCACCTCCTTCCTTCTGTCCCATCTCTCATGCTTTTTTTCTGTTTCCTCACTGCATCTCCATCAATTTTTTTATTGCTGCTTTTGTCGTATTTTCTTCTGGCTCGTTGTCTGGCACAGACACAAAGCAGAAAGTAAAAGCAGGAAATGTAAATTACATTGCAATCATTGTAAAGTAAAATAAAGATTTATTCACACAAATTTAATTAAGTGAAAGACATGAAAGATGAAAACAGAAAACAAAAGATACGTTTTTAAATTTGCAACGGTAATTATTTTCTTGACAGACTGAAACTCCACACTTGTGGAGTGGCACAGTGGTTAGCACTGCTGCCTCACAGCGCCAGGGACCTGGATTCGATTCCCGGCTTGGGTCACTGTCTGTGCGGAGTTTGCACGTTTTCCCGGGTTTCCTCCGGGTGCTCCGGTTTCCTCCCACAGTCCGAAGATGTGCTGGTTAGGAGCATTGGCCATTCTAAATTCTTCCTCAGTGTACCCGAACAGGTGCCGGAGTGTGGCAACTCGGTGATTTTCACAGTAACTTCATTACAGTGTTAACGTAAGCCTACTTGTGACACTAATAAATAAACTTTTTTTTAAATTAACTTTTCATTGTCAGAGAGGTCATTCAACTGTAATTACTACTTACTCTGCCAGTATAAATTCAGTAGCTCCTTCTTATACAAGGCTTACATTTTTCACCGTCCTTTAGTGCAATTGTAATGGGTAATCAGGTTAAGTTAATGAAATGACAGTGACCTCTATGTAAATTAACAAAGTTTACCACCTGCAAAAGAACAGGGCATCACTTATAGCTGCTTTCAGATTTTCACAATCCGATTAGGGCGGCACAGTGGCACAGTGGTGAGCACTGCTAACTCACAGTGCCAGGAACATGGGTTCAATTCCAGCCTCAGGTGACTGTCTGTTTGGAGTTTGCACGTTTTCCCCAGGTCTGCGTTGGTTTCCCCCAGGTGCTCCGGTTTCTTCCCACACTCTAAAAATGTGTGGGTTAGGTTGATTAGCCATGATAAATTGCCCCTTAGTGTCAGAGGGATTAGCAGAGTAAATGCATGAGGTTTTTTTTATTCATTCGTGGGACATGGGCATCGCTGGCCAGCATTTATTGCCCATCCCTAGTTGCCCTTGAGAAGGTGGTGGTGAGCTGCCTTCTTTTTGAACAGTAAAGGAATTAAGGGTTATGGTGAGCGGGTGGGTAAGTGGAGCTGAGTCCACGAAAAGATCAGCCATGATCTTATTGAACTGCGGAGCAGGCTCGAGGGGCCTGATGGCCTACTCCTGCTCCTAGTTCTTATGTTCTTACGTTCTTGAATCGTTGCAGTCCATGCGCTGTGACTTGACCCACAATGCCGTTTGGGAGAGAATTCCATGGGGAGAGGGTCTGGTTGGGATTGTTGTGGGTGCAGGTTCGATGGGCCGAATGGCTTCCTTCTGCATGTAGGGATTCTATTCTATGATTGTGAGAAGTTGCTGTCAGTTTTACAAATGAACAATGTCAGGTACTGATGGCCTCACAGTTGTTAGGAGAGGGAATCCTAGGCTATTGGTTCCATCACACTTCATGTGAAGTTATGGTGACAGTGAGGATATAGCTCTGAGGAGGTCCCTACTCAGTGTTTCAACATGACTGACCCTGTTGTTGCAGCCTCTATGTGCATTAGCATGCCACATTCATAAGATGGCTGGCTAAATAAACTTCACCTGATGAGGGAACCTTACCTAAAATATAAGTTTTCTTTCTTAACAATGGCACAAAACAAAATGTGGAGATGCCGGCGTTGGACTGGGGTGAACACAGTAAGACTTTTAACAACACCAGGTTAAAGTCCAACAGGTTTATTTGCTACCAAATATGGTATTTGCTACCAAATAAACCTGTTGGACTTTAACCTGGTGTTGTTAAAAGTCTTACTACAAAACAAAATGCCAACTGGTCCTGAAGCTCCCTCTCCTTCACAAAGACAACACAAATTTTATTCCATGTAGGCATTTTAAATCACTATGCAGATCCATAAATCTGTAAAAAAAATATGTAGCGTATATAATGGAGATTCATCACAGTTAGTTAGCACTCTCCACACATATTGCACCAATGTTTACATACATGATTAACTTGCCACTCAGATTAACCAACAGAAGAGAACATAAGCCATCTGGTCCCCTCCAGCCGTTATTATGGAAAATCTGGGTGGGCTGAGAAAAGATGTCCTGTTGTGCTTGACCCAGTATTTCAGACAGTGACAGACACAAGAGAATCACTAACCTGGAGATATTCTCTTGTTACTTACAACATTTTCAAACCATCGGAAGAATTAAGGACATGGTAAATTTTATTTATAAATCAAAGACTAATGTTGTCATGGAATCATAGAATCCCTACAGTGCAGACAGTAGGAAGCCATTCAGCCCATCAAGTCTGCACTGACCACACTCCCACCCAGACCCTATCCTCATAACCCCACATACTTACCCCGCTAACCTAAGCATCCCGGGACACTAAGGGACAATTTAGCATGGCCGATCAATCTAAGCCGCGCACCTTTGGACCGTGGGAGGAAACCGGAGCACCCGGAGGAAACCCACGCAGACACGGGGAGAATGTGCAAACTCCACATTGACAGTGACCCAAGCCGGGAATCGAACCCAGGTCCTTGGAGTTGTGAGGCAGCAGTGCTAACCACTGTGCCACAATGTTGCAGCTGTCGCCACTTTAATAAAAGACCCTCTCAGGAACACAATCAGATTCAGCAAAGGAAAAGCACTCATCCACTGTGGAAAATAATTCCTTTTAAAGAACCCTGAAAATTGATGTTGTGGAAATTATTTTAATTTCCTATTTAATGCAAGGCCTGTGAACTAATACGGGATTAAATGCGGATGCCTGAAGTTCGAGTTGGTGTCCGACTACATCCAATCTCTGATTTGCAATGTAAATATAACAAAATGTTCAATCTGGGCATGATATTCACCAGTCTTAGGAAGACATTTCATCGAATCCTGACAGTGCAGAAGGAGGCCATTTGGTCCATAGAGCCTGCATTGACAACAATCCCACCCAGGCCCTATCCCCATAACCCCATACATTTACTCTGCTAATCCCCCTGTTACTAAGGGGCAATTTAGCATTGCCAATCAACCTAACCCACACACCTTTGGACTGTGGGAGGAAACTGAAGCACCTGGAGGAAGCCCACACAGACACAGGGAGAACGTGCAAACTCCACACAGACAGTGACCGGAGCCGGGAATTGAACCCGGGTCCCTGGTGCAGTGAGGCAGCAGTGCTAGCCACCGTGCCACCATTTTAAACCAGTTTGAAGGCAACACAATGGAAATGCTCCATGGATTATAGGATGTTGCATCACATCTGTTCCATACCAATTACGTTTAGTTCCACCCATTAGACTCCATTAGCCGTTTAAACTCAATGTGAGGAATAAGTTTGAAGGAGGAAATTTTCCAGAAAACCATATTCGTATCATCAAACATATTTTTATTGGACTAATTGGCACCACTCATAACGGGCCAACAATGCAGAGGGGCACCCCCGGATGGATATTCGATCGGGTCTCCCCCTGCACAGCTGAGAGACTCACGAATTTCAGAAACTGCGGGAGATCCCTAATCTGCCTAGCAACAGCCTGTAGCTGCATTTTAAACTGGTCAAGGACGATCAAGATCCCTATGAAACGAGACACAGAGTGGGTTATCAAAACCAAGCTATCACTGAAACATTACTAATTCGGCCAAGGCAGACATAAAAATCTGATAAACCAAGATATAAGAATAAAAGGTTAGAATGAAGTACTCCAGACATCCAACAAGACAGGATAACATTAACACTCAATCTCACAAGCAGGAAACACAGACACGGGACAATAGGATCAAATTCAAATAAGGGGACACATAAAGATGATAATGGGAAACGCATTTAGACACCGGGGCAGGACCAAGTAATCCCATTAACACGAACACACACCATACAAATGCAAATTGACAAGCCTCCCAGAGAACTTCCTGACCTGACAGACCACTTTATACATATTGTAAAAAGATGCATAATCAAATGTTCCCGCTCAAATTTGGAGCCCTATAAAGATCCAGGGCTGATGTAATCCAATTGAGATCAACGTGGCCAAGCCACTGTTTCTGAGCTGGCTACGGGGGTCTCCCTAGGATCCTAGTAAATTGTACAATAAAGACACGCTTTGAACCTTGATTTGCGACTCAACGTCTATTCTGCACTGGTAAGGGATATTTCCCTACAACAAAATGGCGTAGTCACGGCAGGATTTGATATCTGACTTCTGACTGATGGCCACAGTTTGAAAGTCGGGATCAAATTTAAACGAATCTGATACAAATCCAGAGCAGTCAGAGGCGAGTGCAGGTCTCCGTTCAAAGTGAGGTACCTTTAAGGGTTAGGGTTTGTCTGTTTTGAGTATTGTTGTCTTGTAGAACTGTATAATCTTGCCTAAGTTTTAAATTGAAACAGAAGTCCGCACTAAAGAGGTACAGGTCAGAACAACCGCGTGGAAGAAGGTAAGTAACTTTTAACTTTAATAGGAGTAAAGGACCAGAGGTAAAGATAACAGGTTTTGGGCTATTTGATAACAGGAATTAAGACTAATATAAAGATAAGAACCGCATGCAGAACTAATTGGTGTAACTAACCCAGGATTGTAAATGAAACCGCTGTCTGTGCCAAGGCAATAGGACAAGGGAGTGCTTGACTCAAGGTGCCCTACCCTAAACTGGACGTTAAGAGGAGAAATCTCCCACGCTAAGGTTGGGTTTTGAAGCGGGCGCTAAGAGGGACAGGCACTCAGGGTGCAAGGCACGGACAGTGTAAATCGGGTAACAACACTGACTCTGAAGGGACGAACAACCTCAGAGTCGATACAGTTACTAACTATAACAGGGGCTTTGATAACAGAGTACAGGTGTGTAAGTGTTGAGGAAAAGTGGACCCGATCCATCCTGACCAAGAGACACGACGACGGAGGATCCATTAGGGACCCGGGCGGAGTTTGATAACCTTGTTCGTCTGTAGGGAACACCACAGCCCATAGCAGGATACCCGGTTTTGGGGGGTAACGGATCAACCCTGCTAGTGGGGGTGGTGGCCGAGCGGGAGGCGTTGTACTTAGAGGGGCTGGGAACAGGGGCGGACAAACCCACTAAACAACCAGCACACATCCCAATAAGACAACACAAAATAGTCCAAGCGTGAGGTGTCAGGAATAGTTGGGGGAGCCCAGGGGAAAGAGACCCACTGGAACCTCACTACGAGGCTCTACAGCAATACAGACGGTGCTGGGGCAGTATCAGTGACAGGAGTTGAGGCACTTTTACTGTAGCAGCCAGCATACGGGGGTTGCAGGACTGCTAGACAGAAAAATGGCAGACCACGTTGTTAAGGGAGAAACTGCAGTAGCTCTCATTTTAAAGTATCTGTTAGCCAGAGAAGCGATTGTTGCAAAGATGAAACGGAACGGGTGGAACGCATCACAAACTTTAGAAGATCAAAGAAAGTGGGTAGACGGAGTTAAACGGGACAAAACAAAAGTAATGGGAGTAATATTAGTGACCCAGTTAGCTGGACTAATTGAGGAAGTAAATGCCTCCATGGAGGAGAGACACAAAGAGACAGAACAAATTAAAGTATTACAGGAGAGAGTGAGGGAGTTAGAATACAGAAACAACACTGCGGAGATAACGCAGAGATCAGAGGAAACGGACCCTCGGCGCCCATACGAGTCAGTGCAGAAACATACAGCCACTCCAGCATCAAAAGAAAACATAGACAATTATAATCTAGCGCCAGTCACGAGAGGAGGGACGTTAGCACAACCAAAGGCAACCTATAAGCCTTTTACGCCAGGGGAAAGGCAGCAGATGGATAGGAGAGATCTTAGTTTTTGTATTTCAGTGTGTTTGTGAGATCTGGTAGCTTGTCGAATGTAGGTGGTTGTTGTAGTAATTAGATTGAGAGCAGGGAGCTCTTTGTTCCTGTGGAATGTTTGCTACAGGCAGTAGGTGCAGTACATTGCACCTTGGTTTAGCCTCAGGGGGGCTGGGAGAGTGTTAAAACTGTAAAGATTCAAGTGATAGGATTTCTTGAATTTACTTCTGCTTTGAGTCAATTACAGTTTGGAAGAAAGAAGAATAAAAGCGATTGTCTTAATCAATGTTCAGTATTCTCTTTGAATGTTTTACACTCATCCCAGTCTGAAATGATAAGTTTGAATGAAAAAGGATGTACTGTGGAATGACTTTTGGAAGCTTCCATGTGTGTGTCTGTGTGTGTTTAAACAAAGTGGTTGCGTGGATGCTTTGTTGTTGTTTGTTTTAATGTTAAGAAAGGATTTAAACCTTGGAAGGAAGCATGTGCTCTTTCCTTTGTCTTGAAGTAGAAATTATAAGAGTTAGTTGAGGAGTTAAGAGAAGAAAATAAGTTATTTTGTGGAAAGGTAGAAAAGCAGGAACAAAAGACTGAGGTCTATGAATCAGTTTAAAGTGTATCAAGTCAGTGAAATACAGTATTAATCGCAGAATATCGCGATTTGCGAACGTCAGATAGTTTAGTATTCTGAACTAGTTAAAATTATGTACTGCCGTCGGAATTTCATGAGCCATCAAGGTTCAAGGTTTGCCAAATATAAAAGCACTGCAAAGCTTAAAACCTAGCCAGTTAAGAAACCAAAATGTTCCTAATCAAATAACTGGTATGTATTGTACCTGCTTTGATTTTGATTCGGCGCCTGTTACTTTTCCTAGAGTGCGGGGGTTTCGATCTGGAGCTCAGTTTAAAAAAAGAAACGGCTTAAATTAAAAGGGTTTGGATATCACGGGTACGATGTGTAAAGTGGTATGATACAACTGCCGCTTGATTATTTTTATTATACAGTATAGCACTGCCATATAGACACAAGAATAACATCAAATCCTGAAAAGCCTTAACCAACTTTGTATGATGTATTCATATACTATATTGAATATTGATAAAGACATAATTATTTTGTGAAGTACTGTGGTGCGGCACTTGCACGCAAACAAATGATCAAATTAGAGATGGTGTAAGAGTACATCATATAAAGATCGGAGCTGTATGGCATGTGATTTTAATGGGGAAAGCGATGTCTTTTGATAAGATTACAGACAAATGAATGGATGTCCAATTGCAGCCAAAAAAGGCCAGTACAAAGTGTTATTTAATTCACACTAAGCTTGCTATGGATGGGGGATGCCAATTCCAAGTTGATTCGGACCAGGGAACACATTTCACAGGAAAGGTTCTGAAAAACATTTGCCAACTATTAGGAATAAAACAAAATTTCACATCCCCTATCACCCACAAAGTTCCGGGATGGTGGAGAGGATGAATCGGACTCTAAAAATAACAATGGCAAAAGCAATGCAATCCTCAGGTAGAAATTGGACAGAAGTCCTACCTGCAGTTCTGATGAGGCTTAGGGCGACCACAAATCGAACTACCGGCTTGACTCCATACGAGCTGATGACCGGGCGAGCAATGCACTTACCCGAAAACATTATTACAGGCTGGACAGATGTGGGTCCGATAAAAGATAGGATCCGACAATACATCCGAGACCTTAGCACCCAATTGAAGGGGATGCGCCGGTCCGTAATTTCTAATCAGGCACAGGTCGACGCAGAGGGGGACTCAGAAATATTACCAGAAGTCCCAAAGGCCGGGAGCCGGGTATTAACAAAAGTGCTTCCTGCAAAACCAGGATTTGCCCCAAGATGGCACGGACCTTACGAGGTCATTATTAGCGGAGATACCTGTGCCTGTATAGATATAAGGGGACAAGGGGTCTGGAAACACTGGACCCAATTGAAACTATATGAGGACAAATGAACTAAAAAATACCGTTTTGCTCATTCAACTTCCACAGGAACCAGGACCAGATCTACTATCAAGACGTCGGAACCAACTACTTTTAATTTAATTGCCTGTTTATTTTCTGTATATACTGTAATTGTAAAATACTGTTGAAGAGAAAAAAAAAGAGCGATATGGGAACAGGGACATATCTGATAATAACCCTGACCATTGTAAATACACTCCAACATATGGGGGTTAGGGGAGCAGAACCACCAATCATGGAAGGAAACCTATTCCTGAAAACACACATCCAGATCTATGGGAATAGGACCGCTTGTTACCCCTCAGCGCGATCAGTAAACTCCCTATTCATCGCAACACCAGGGTGGCTCCCACAAGAGTTATTCACTATTGACACATCAGGGGCACCCTGCAAAGAACATATTGGGTACTTTAAGCAAGGGATACAAGGAAGGTGTGTAGAGCTCACTGAGCCGGGAATTCTAAGGGGGACGGGACCCCAACCGGAGGAGACACTTGGGAACTACCCACAATGTTTTAAGGGAGAGGGATGGGGGTGCGTGCATGCCTTTGTCCCTAAAAATGATTCGTGCGCTGAGGCACATTGTGCTCTCCAGGAGTGCCGGGTCCGGGAAGGACACTTCACCTGTGACTGCAAGCAACAGAAATGCATTGCAGTCACCGCGGGTAGGCAGCTTATGTGTGGCAAGTGCAACAGCACCCACGTCAGCTCAGCCTCAGGGACATATCCATTTGATTCTCACCAAGAGGTACAATCAAGTGGACAGTCCAGGGGGAGGGAAGGTTCCACAAGATGGGGCCATGCGGTCAAACGACCCCGGGGTAATGCATGTTATCGGGTTAAAGATGGGTACGTGTTTTTATTTAAAAATGTATATATGACGGCCACAGACAGGCCTCCAAGGTTCTTTTCCGTAGGGACAATCAGACCTCTCACGGTTCCATGCCCAAGTGAAGGGCATGTCCAGAAACGCATAGTGACCAGGGCCATCAGCGCAGAATTTTGCTCCGACTGGCAGGCCCCTGTCACACTAGGGTCTTCTTTAGGATATGGATTTCTGGGGACACTATCCCTGGGAGGCGCCGCAGGGGTGATCAGTGCCAGTAATAGGAACTTCTTCATATGTGGACTGACCATTTTAGGAAACAACACCCTACAAGCATTAGGCGCAATTGACCAAGAACTCGCAGAACTCAGACTATACACACAACAAACGAGATATGCGGTGGACTATCAGCTAGCCAGACAAGGGGGGGTATGCACCATCATCAAGGAAAAATGCATCACATACGTACACGACGAGACACTAAACATAACAGCAGCCATGTCCGGGATACAAAAGCAATTGGATAACTTTAAACAGGGGTTAACAGGGACTGATGGGTGGTTAGGATGGCTGTTTAACACAGTTTGGGGAGCATATATTATGAAGGGATTAATCCTAGTAGTAGCCATCCTGTTCACACTCTGCCTTGGCCTAACCTGTATTAAAGTGATATGTGCAAATATTACATCAAGAATGCTACCCACTGCCAGTATCCAGATGCAAGAACTTAACAACGACCCAGAAGAGGAGGAACAACGGCAAGGACAACAGCTGTACAAATCACTGTTCCTCTGAAGGTCGTCCATGGGGGGTCAGCCATGAATGGCACCCCCTGGACGAGAGGAGGGACTGAAGGAGGAAATTTTCCAGAAAACCATATTCGTATCATCAAACATATTTTTATTGGACTAATTGGCACCACTCATAACGGGCCAACAATGCAGAGGGGCACCCCCGGATGGATATTCGATCGGGTCTCCCCCTGCACAGCTGAGAGACTCACGAATTTCAGAAACTGCGGGAGATCCCTAATCTGCCTAGCAACAGCCTGTAGCTGCATTTTAAACTGGTCAAGGACGATCAAGATCCCTATGAAACGAGACACAGAGTGGGTTATCAAAACCAAGCTATCACTGAAACATTACTAATTCGGCCAAGGCAGACATAAAAATCTGATAAACCAAGATATAAGAATAAAAGGTTAGAATGAAGTACTCCAGACATCCAACAAGACAGGATAACATTAACACTCAATCTCACAAGCAGGAAACACAGACACGGGACAATAGGATCAAATTCAAATAAGGGGACACATAAAGATGATAATGGGAAACGCATTTAGACACCGGGGCAGGACCAAGTAATCCCATTAACACGAACACACACCATACAAATGCAAATTGACAAGCCTCCCAGAGAACTTCCTGACCTGACAGACCACTTTATACATATTGTAAAAAGATGCATAATCAAATGTTCCCGCTCAAATTTGGAGCCCTATAAAGATCCAGGGCTGATGTAATCCAATTGAGATCAACGTGGCCAAGCCACTGTTTCTGAGCTGGCTACGGGGGTCTCCCTAGGATCCTAGTAAATTGTACAATAAAGACACGCTTTGAACCTTGATTTGCGACTCAACGTCTATTCTGCACTGGTAAGGGATATTTCCCTACAACAAGTTAAATGAACTTATTCAAATTTGTGAAGTTCCCACAACTCAGGTGCACAGGATTTCTAATAACCAGAGAGCAACATTTTTGCGTCATGTTCTATAAACAAGATGTCAAAAAACATTAAGTGGCAAAGAGCCCTCAGAGTTCAGTATGGATAGGGCACTTCATCTTATCCCAGGAGATCAACCCAACATTGCAAACCGGACTACAGAGCAAAGGGAGTTACCAGGACCTCAATCAAAATGGTATTCAGCCACTGAAGGTGGGAAATGAGTGACACAATCTAATAAACCTGTATATTGAAGTATATTGTATATACTGTATATTGAAGAGGGTGGCACAGTGGCACAGTGATTAGCACTGCTGCCTCACAGTGCCAGGGACCCAGATTCAATTCCTGGCTTGGGTGACTGTCTGTGCGGAGTCTGCACATTCTCCCCGTGTCTGCATGGGTTTCCTCCGGGTGCTCCGGTTTCTTCCCACAGTCCAGGGGTTAGGTGCATTGGCCATGCTCAATTCTCCCTCAGTGTACCCGAACAGACGCTGGAGTGTGGCGACTAGGGGATTTTCATAGTAACTTCATTGCAGCGTTAATGTAAGCCTAATTGTTACACTAATAAAAAAACTTTGAATTTTATTAGCTTAATTCTCAGATATTAATGCAAAACAGAACATGCATAAACTGAAAACAGCACCATGTGCTGGTTAAGTCACTGTGACTGATGGTCATTCCAATGTGGCCCACATTAAAATGAGATTCTCTTTCTTTTTGGCTATTTGAGCTTTGGCTTAGTTGGCAACAAAGGGTCAAGGAAATCAGGAATGCTCTCTTCACCACAAACCTGTTGAGGCTAGTTCAGTTGAAAATATCAAAGTTTAACGATAGATCCTTACTAGGCTAGCACGTGTAGGAATCTGGAATCAGGAGCATAAATATAGGGCAGAGTTTTCCGATTTTTTCATGTTGTCTTGTGTGGGAAAAGCAGAGGGCGCCCACCAGCTGCCTAGCCGGCATTACCCATCGTATTTTTTGAGAAAAAAATTGGAAGCGCAGGTCCCACAATGTCTGATTAAACCTCCCCGCCGGCAACCTCAGTTTTTAAAAGATCGGAGGGATATTTAGTAAAAGTATCCCCTCCAACTCAGCACTGCCCAGACACTGCCCCCCCACACTCCCCTCCCCCACTCAGCACTGCCCAGACACTGCCCCCCCACACTCCCCTCCCCCACTCAGCACTGCCCAGACACTGCCCCCCCACACTCCCCCCCCCCCAACTCAGCAATGCCCAGACACTCCACCCCCGACACTCCCCTCCCCCACTCAGCACTGCCCAGACACTTCCTCCCCCCCCAACTCAGCACTGCCCAGACACTCCCCCCCTCTCAGCAATGCCCAGACACTCCCCTCCCCCACTCAGCATTGCCCAGACACTCCCTCCCCCCCCCCACTCAGCACTGCCCAGACACTCCCACCCCCCCCACTTAGCACTGCCCAGACACTCCCACCCCAACCCCCCACTCAGCACTGCCCAGTCACTCCCTCACCCCCCCGCCACTCAGCACTGCACAGACACTCCCCCCACTCAGCACTGCCCAGTCACTCCCTCACCCCCCCGCCACTCAGCACTGCACAGACGCTCCCTCCACTCAGCACTGCCCAGACACTCCCTCCCCCCATTCAGCACTGCCCAGACACTCCCTCCACCCCCAGTCAGCACTGTCCAGACACTCCTTCCCCCCCACTCAGCACTGCCCAGACATTCCTTCCACCCGCACTCAACACTGCCCTGACACTCCCTCACCCCCCCCCCCCCCCCCAGTCAGCATTGCCCAGACACTCCCTCCGTCCCTCCACTCAGCACTGCCCAGACACCCCCACCACCCTCTCACTCAACACTGTCCAGACACTCCCCCTGGCACTGCCCAGACACCCCCCCCCCCCCGACACTGCCCAGATACTCCCCCTGACACTGCCCAGGCATTCCTCCGGCACTGCCCCTTGCCAGGGCCAATATGAACGGGCAATCCAACACCGGATCAGCTTGGTCAATCAGATGTAAATGAGAATCCCGACTTTTAAAGCAGGATCCCTATTACATCATTGGTGGGTGGATGGGGACAATGAAGCAGAGAAATGCCACCGTTGTAAGCAAGTTTTGGGTCTCCCGCTGAATTCTCCACCCCGTCTGCCAAACCCACCCCTGAAAACAAGGAGGGGGGAGGGACACTCCCCCCCCGCCCATGGCTCAGATCAGATCAACCACAATCTAATTGAGTGGTGGAACAGGATTGAGGGGCTGAAGTATTCAATATTTCTCTTTCTGTTTGCCGCACTCTCACCTCATGGGGAACTCAGGCTCCAGCTTAAGAATTGAGCCCACAATTTACAGAGTGTATGAAGGGTATCTGTCTCATTGAAGGCACAGTTCTTCAGGTAACATATTAATATAAGTTTCTGTTGTGGGAAGCTAAAAAATGGTGTCGCGTTATTGCAAAGATTTTGGAGTGTCCGACAAACATTCCTCCCCCAAAAACAAGCACCAAAATGAACTGGTCATTCACCTCATTGCTGTTTGTAGTAAGTTCCTTTGTTAAATACGGCAAAAATAATCACATTGGAGTACATATCGACACATTCCTGGAGGGCTTTTGGACACTGAAATGGTGAAAATAAGCGCATGATAAAAAATTCCACTTAAGAGCCACTGTGTTACTTGGCTGGAGAACCTTATTTAAGATTGAACCAGCAATTATAAAATGTCAAAGGTGGACAAAGATCTCAATGCACACTTCTGCTGACAAGCAGAGTAAAATAGCAAGCGAGTCAGTTTGGCAGGAGAGTGCCACTTTAACTTTGAGTCCCAGCTTAATACTTCCCTTTCCCCCATTATTCAATGCTTGTTTTGTTGCCAGCGCTGATGAAGGTTTAGACCCCGTGGAGCTAAGGATACTGTCGCCCATATCAGTTCCCTTCATGTTTTAGCAGTACCAGAGGCACATACTATTCTTGTACGGAACACAGCTTCTGGCAGTTAATGTGCTCTGGCAAGGGTGTCATGGGAATGAGCTTGTGAAGGCTATCACCATGCTTCCTTTTCCACTGATACTTAAATTAGATACTTTTCGTTATCTCCCAGTAACACATTTTGAACAGAAACCCAGGATAGACGCGTACAATAATGACAGGCTAAGGAATTTGCTGGCATTGACAGTTTCAGTAGTTAGTGAATACAGAGCAGTTCATCTCAACTGTTGGTGAATAATTAAAGGAAGTGGCTTTTTAAAGACGAGGCTTTGGAACTGAGATATATTTTTTACTCGGGCTGCATAAGTACATTTATGATAAACTGGATTTTACTGACAGGAGACATTCTGACATAAAAGATAATTAAATAACATTTAAAATAGAGTTCAGGGTTTTTCTCACTCTAGGAATCCATGGTGCAATCCTATACCATAAAATGGCTGGTGTTTTGCGCTGTGAGACGGCATTTCTAACATTCGAATGAAACCAGATTTTAACTGCAGAAAACAATGCTTTATGAAAATCACTACAAGGTATGTATGGCAGCATTGACCATCCCTAATGATTCAAGGATGTAGTTACAGATCTGTAACCCCCACGACTTGCCTGGGCTTGCAAAATCTCACTAACTGTCCTGGCTAGAGACAACACACATCTCTTTAACCTGTGCTTAACCCTCTGTCCACTCACATTGTCTGTACCTTTAAGACTTGATTACCTGTAAAGACTCGCATTCCAACCATTATTTTGTAAATTGAGTTTGTGTCTTTATATGCCCTGTTTGTGAACTGAAATCCCACTCACCTGATGAAGGAGCAGCGCTCCGAAAGCTAGTGGCTTTTGCTACCAAATAAACCTGTTGGACTTTAACCTGGTGTTGTGAGACTTCTTACTGTGTTTACCCCAGTCCAAACGCCGGCATCTCCACATCAAGAGTATCTTACCCAGGCCCATCATCCCCCATCCCCGTAACCCCAAACTTACACATCCTTGGTTATTTAAGGGACAATTGAGCATGGCCAATTCACCTAATCTGCACATCTTTGGAATGCGGGAGGAAACCGGAACACCCAGAGGAAACCCATGCAGACATGTGGAGAACATGCAAACTCAACACAGACAGTGACCCGAGGCCGGAATTGAATCCGGGTCCCTGGTGCTGTGAGGCAGCAGTGCTAACCACTGTGCCACCGTGCCACCCAGTCATCAATATTGAAATGCCAGAATGGAATTGTCTGATCTGAATTAAACTTTCTGAAGAAAGGTTTACAATCCATGCTTGATTTGTGGTGTAGCTAATGCCACACTCTTGCTGTCCTACATTGCACCGACTAAATATTTCCACAGTGCACAGCGTGCGGGAGATTCATTCTGAAACTCCCAGTGGGATTTACTCCAGTTTTTACACAAATTGGACACTTAGAATTCTTTTGGGAGAATCGTCCCCATTGTGATTGTCAATAGGAGAAAGAACACAGTAAGTTTGGATCTGGAATGCACTGCCCGATATTGTGTGGAAGGCAGATTCAAGCGAGTTTTTCAAGAGGGGATTGGATAAGCAGTTGAAGAAAATAAATTGTCGGTCTACGGGGAAAATGTGGGATGCGGAGGGGGAGGTGGGTGCAGAGTGAAACTAGCTGAGTTACTCTTGCAGAGAGCCAGTATGCACACAATGGGCCAAATGGCATTCTTCAATGCTGTAACCATTCTAAAGTCCTATATAATTCCAATTATAAATATGGTGTCGGCTGCATTCTTCAATGAAGCTTGGTCTAGCATATCCAATTATGGGGTTTAAAATACAAAACCTTCATTTTACAGTTTCTGTTTTACTTAAATGAGACATCCTCAAATTACCCTTGTGAGTTTATTTTCTTCCAATTTGCTCTCAAAGGTATCGTACACAATTATAGAATCCCTACAGTGCAGAAGGAGGCCATTTGACCCATCGAGTCTGCACTGACTCTCCGAAAGATCATCTTACCCAGGCTCACCCCACTCCCTTTTCCCGTAACCCCACACATTTACCCCACTAATCCCCCTAACCTGCACATCTTTGGACACTAAGGGGCAATTTAGCATGGCCAATCCACCTAACCTGCCCATTTTTGGAGTGTGGGAGGAGACCGGAGCACCCGGAGGAAACCCAGGCAGACATGGGGAGAACATGCAAACTCCACACAGACAGTGACTCAAGGCCAGAACTGAACCCGATCCCTGGCGCTGTGAGGCAGCAGTGCTAACTACTGTGTCACTGTGCCGCCCACAATCGTTTATTAGTTTTGCTTTGATACTTTAGCTCTGGAGCTAGCGGGCTAAATTTACAGCCCCCAACTTCCAGGAGATGATGGCAGGAGGGGGAAGTTGAAAAATTGGATGCCATGTCAGTGGTGCCATTCCCAATGCCTACCTGCCCATCCCTGCTGCAATATTACAAGTTCTCTGCAAGTTCTGTGATTGCAAAATCTATCACTTTGACCAAGCATTTAATTTGATTTGATTTGATTGATTATTGTCACGTGTATCAGTTTACAGTGAAAAGTATTGTTTTTTGTGCGCTATACAGGCAAAGCATACCATTCATTGAGAACGAAGGGAGAGAGTGCAGAATGTAGTGTTACAGTCATAGCTAGGGTGTAGGGAAAGATCAATTTAGTGCAAGGTAGTTCCATTCAAAAGTCTGATGGCAGCAGGGAAGAAGCTGGTCTTGAGTTGGTTGGTACGTGACCTCAGACTTTAGGCAGTTCAAATAACCCCTTCTTTGACTTGCTGTTGATTTTTTTGTCAGACTTCACTCCAGTGAAGAGGTTTGAAACATTTCCCCATGTTAAAAGCACTTGATAAATACAAATTGTTATTTTATTCAGAAGAGTTGCCAGCTGCCTTATTTTACAACAGTGACACGTTTCCAAGGTACTTAATCACTTCGAAAGCACTTTAAGGAGGTGATCTTACCAAAACAATTCCAAGTGCCAAACGAGTGCGGAAACGGGAGAAATCCGCATCATTTTTTTGGGCGACTTAAAAGTTGAATCTTACCTGAGGCTGATCTCGGGTATAGATGAGTATAGAGGGATATGGGCCAAATGCGGGCAATTGGGACTAGTTTAGGGGTTTAAAAAAAAGGGGTGGCATAGACAAGTTGGGCCGAAGGGCCTGTTCCCATGCTGTAAATCTCTATTTCTCTATGACTCTAGATATCCGGTGCCGGTAAGATCGCGAGAGGTGAGAAATCAGGCGTGAACCTGATTACACGGCTGTCTTGCAATCCTACCGGTTCACCCCGCCCATCGGACCAGCAGGCTGCAATGGTAAGATCGCTCCCTAAGTTCTGAAAGTCACAATATAAATGCAAGCTATAGAATCCCTCCAGTGCAGAGTGAAGCCATTAAGCCCATTGAGACTGCACTGACTCTCCGAAGGAGCACCTCACCCTGGACATTTATTTGAAGCTCCTTTTTACAGACTGACAGGTTCTGAACAGCAGTTTCTGCTTTAATTTCAGATTTACTGCACCAAAAGGAGTTTTTTTTTAAAACTCAATTTTATTTATTGCGCTCAAAACAGATTCCCTTCAAATGGGACATTTCCTAGAAAATTAATTTTTATCAATTACACAGGAAACCATGTAAAATGTTTTTGTTGCAAGCGGCAAGGTAAGGCCTTTGATTTATTCTCCGCTCATTCTTCAACACAATTTCATTTCCTTCACCGGAAAATTCACGATCCCTGGGAGTGCAATCTCCAGGAAGAATGTCAAATCAAAATTCCTTGATATACTCCCTGCATTCCATCTTCAAAACTCCTGCCCTATCAGCCACATTCCAGTGATATTAATTTTACCTTTTATTATGTTCACCCACACCTCCCGCTCTCCCCGCCCCGAGTTTTTTCTCACGTTCCATTGTGCCCTTGTCAATAAACAGCGTCACTTAAAGAGGAAGGATGAAAAATGGAGAAAGGAAAAGCACCAAAGTTCATAAAAGGACACAAAGCTATAAGATACTGTGTCAATATTCCAAACATTGAAGCTACTACAGTGAATGGTCAGTCCACTGGTCTTTAGTAACCAGAGGCATTGGGTTCTTATAGTCTTGGCTTCCTCCACAGGGAAGGATGGGGTGTGTATATGTGTGCTGATAGATGGGGACATGTGAGGGTCAGAGACCTTTGGCCACACAGCACAAAAAGGGACTTGAGCCCTGAAGTGTGGACCTGCCCCAAAACTGAGCACATTGTTTTATCAAACATCTTTATGACTAGAAAGACCTTCTGTTAGATAATCTCTTAGTCTTCTCATAGAATCCCTACAGTGCAGAAGGAGGCCACTGGCCCATCGAGTCTGCACCGACCACAATCCCACCCAGGCCCTATCCCCATAACGCCATATATATATCCTGCTAATCCCCCTGACACTAAGGGGCAATTTAGCATGGCCAATCAAACTAACCCGCACATCTTTCAACTGTGGGAGGAAACCCGAGCACCCGGAGGAAACCCACGCAGACACGGGGAGAATGTGCAAACTCCAGAGAGTGACCTGAGGCCGGAATTGAACCCGGGTCGCTGGTGCTGTGAGGCAGCAGAGCTACCCACTGTGGCACTGTGCCATTCTTTACTAAAGAACAGATCTTCATCAAAGTGGCACAGTGGTTAGCGCTGCTGCCTCACAGCGCCAGGGGCCCAAGTTCGATTCCCGGCTTGGGTCACTGTCTGTGTTGAGTTTGCACATTCTCCCTGTGTCTGCATGGGTTTCCTCCGAGTGCTCCGTTTCCTCCCACGGTCCAAAGATGTACTGGTTAGGTGAATTGGCCATGCTAAATTCTCCCTCAGTGTACCCGAACAGGCACAGACTAGGGGATTTTCACAGTAACTTCATTGCAGTGTGAATGTAAGTCTACTTGTGACTAACAAATAAGCTTTAACTTTAACTTTTTTTCAGTATTTCTTTCAGAACATCAGAAATAGGAACCGGAGTCGGCAATTCAGCCCCTCGATTCTGCTCCCCCATTCAATATGATCACGGCTGATCGCATCTCAGCCTCATCTCTACCTTCCTGCCCGCTCCCTATAACCCTTCATCCTGTTACTAATTAAATCCTATTTATCTATGGGGCGGCATGGTGACACAGTGGTTAGCACTGCTGCCTCACAGCGCCAGGGACCCGGGTTCAATTCCGGCCTCTGGTGACTGTCTGTGTGGAGTTTGCACATTCTCCCTGTGTCTGTGTGGGTTTCATCCGGGTGCTCCGGTTTCCTCCCACAGGTTAGGTAGATTGACCATGCTAAATTGCCTCTTAGCATCCCAAGATGTGTAGGTTAGGGGGATTGGCAGGATAAAATTCACAGGGTTACGGGGATAGGGCAGGGAGTGGGCATGGGTAAGATGCTCTATCGAAGGGTCAGTGCGACTCAATGGGCCAAATGGCCTCCTCCTACACTGCAGGGATTCAATAATTCTTTGATATCTCGTTCTTTAATTTGTTTGTATAATCTCTCATTTACTGCTCCAATCCTGATCTTGTAGAATGCCAACAGCTCAGCTACAACCATGCAAAATATCAAATGGATATTTACAATCTAGTCTTCATGGCTTTGGACTGTACTGGGTACAGGAGGAAGAGATGAGCTATCTCTGGAACCTGACAAATCAGATTACGAGGGGTATAAAATCAACATACAACATTAAAGGTGCAATCTTCCCAAAAAATGGCAAAGTGTCAGGTTCGGATTGAGAACCAACAGAAACGGGCAGGTTTTCTCTCCAGGTCTTCTGGCACTTTGTCAACAATAAGCAGGCGGCATGTTCTGTGCCATCATTCCTGAGGTGTGGGCATAAAGATACCAGGGAGCCCAACTCCACAGGGATCGGGGCTCCCACATAATGGGAAGCCCCCAGTGAGGTTCCCTAAAGACCCTACCCCTGGCACCTTGGCAGTTATGATGTGGAGATGCTGGTGTTGGACTGGGCTAAGCACTGTAAGAAGTCTCACAACACCAGGTTTATTTGGTAGCACAAGCTTTCGGAGTGTCGCTCCTTCTTCAGGTGAGTGGGAGTTGTGTTCACAAACAGAGCATATATAGACACAAACTCAATTTACAAGATAATGGTTGGAACGTGAGTCTTTACAGGTAATCAAGTCTTAAAGGTACAGACAATGTGACTGGAGAGAGGGTTAAGCACATATTATCTCCAGCCAGGACAGTTAGTGAGATTTTGCCAGCCCAGGCAAGTCGTGGGGGTTACAGATAGTGTGACATGAACCCAAGATCCGACACACGACAACACAGAATCGCTGAGCAGAAACTGATAGCCAAGTTCCGCACACATGAGGACGGCCTCAACCGGGATTTTGAGTTCATGTCACACTATCTGTAACCCCCACGACTTGCCTGGGCTTGCAAAATCTCACTAACTGTCCTGGCTGGAGACAATACACATCTCTTTAACCTGTGCTTAACCCTCTCTCCACTCACCTGAAGGAGTGACACTCCGAAAGCTTGTGCTACCAAATAAACCTGTTGGACTTTAACCTGGTGTTGTGAGACTTCTTACCGTGGCAGTGCCAGAGTAAGAAGTCTCACAACACCAGGTTAAAGTCCGACAGGTTTATTTGGTAGCACAAGCCACTAGCTGTCGGAGCACTGCCCCTTCATCAGGTGAGTGGGAGTTCTGTTCACAAACAGGGCATATATAGACACAAACTCAATTTACAAAATAATGGTTGGAATGTGAGTCTTTACAGGTAATCAAGTCTTTACAGGTACAGACAATGTGAGTGGAGAGAGGGTTAAGCACAGGTTAAAGAGGTGTGTATTGTCTCCAGCTAGGACAGTTAGTGAGATTTTGCAAGCCCAGAAAGTTGTGAGTGTTACAGATAGTGTGGATGAAGTGTGCCCCCTGATGAAGGGGCAGCGCTCCGAAAGCTAGTGGCTTGTGCTATCAAATAAACCTGTTGGACTTTAACCTGGTGTTGTGAGACTTTTTACTGTGTTTACCCCAGTCCAACGCCGGCATCTCCACATCAGTGCCAGAGTGCCAGTGGGCAGTGTCAGGGTACTGACCAGCTGCTTGCCTCACCACCCCAGAGGCTATACTCACCTCTGAGCCCCCAGCGTGATCATAATGACTGGTTTCTGTTTTTGGAAACCAGTAGTGATTCCCGCCAGCAGGGGGAGTGGGGAGGGGGGGTGGATCATATTGGGAACCCAGACGCTTTGTCATAAAGTCCTTTCTGCACATTTAAATGTATTGGAATTGATGGAAATCAGGTTCACGTCAGCGCTGGGGATTTGTGCATTCGTGGAATGCAGTTGGGAAATCCTGACCTTAAAGTAGAAATGGGTTTTACACCGGTGTATTCCAGATGACTTGGGGTGGCACAGTGACACAGTGGTTAGCACTGCTGCCTCACAGCGCCAGGGAACCCAGGTTCAGTTCCGGCCTCGGGTCACTGTCTGTGTGGAGTTGCATGCTCTCCCCCTGTCTGCGTGGGTTTCAGCGGTCACGGGCATTCGGCCTCTGATATTCGGGTAAGCGTTCTCCAAGGCGGCCTTCGCAACACACGACAGCGCAGAGTTGCTGAGCAGAAACTGATAGCCAAGTTCCGCACACACGAGGACGGCCTCAACCGGGATATCACACTATTTGTAACTCCCACAGTTGCGTGGACCTGCAGAGTTTCACTGGCTGTCTTGTCTGGAGACAATACACATCTTTTTAGCCTGTCTTGATGCTCTCTCCACTCACATTGTTCTGTTTCTTAAAGACTTGATTAGTTGTAAGTATTCGCATTCCAACCATTATTCATGTAAATTGAGTCTGTGTCTTTATAAGCTCTGTTTGTGAACAGAATTCCCACTCACCTGAAGAAGGGGCTTAGAGCTCCGAAAGCTTGTGTGGCTTTTGCTACCAAATAAACCTGTTGGACTTTAACCTGGTGTTGTTAAACTTCTTACTGGGTTTCCTCCCACAGTCCAAAGATGTGTAAGTTAGGTTGATTAGCCATGCTAAATTGTCCCTTAGCGTCAGGGGGATTTGAAGGGCCTGGGTGGGATCGTGGTCGGTGCAGACTCGATGGGCCAAATGGCCTCCTTCTGCACTGTAGGGATTCTATGGATTTCCAAGGAGCCACTGGTTATGTAATTATCAAGCCAATGAGTAGAATATTTGTTAATGCAGACTGCTTCCAATTTGTGAATTGGGGCTATGTGGACAATCTTTTTCAAAAGGGCCAAGTCTAAAACTGAGCTGTTTTGTCAAAGATGAGGCTCACACATGGATGGTCCAGATCGTACTCCAGATTGACCAGTTTATCTGTGTGATAAGTCTCTTAATTCCACACAATAGCCCTGAGTCAAATATTTCAAAATATTGCCATCTGCTGCCACCCTGTGGCCTCTTTCTGTAATGATGCTGGTTTATCCAGATATTTGCAGTACCTTGCTTTATAGAGAGGAGTGGAAATCAGAACGGTGTATGAATATTAAAAAGCAGGATATTTCACAATATAAATTGTCAGAAATCAGCAGAAATATGCGGATAATACTGTGGATCCGAAATTCTGGGTGTTCTAAGGAACGGAGGATGGTGTTTGGGACTGGTCGGGACTCTGCGACATTGGGTGACCAATGTCTCAAATTCCAGGAATGGCAACATTTTTATCATTGGGGTGGGCGGTTCGCATTGACAGAGGTGCAGGGGTAATGTTGCACTGGTAGAAAAGCACTCTGAGGAGGGGAATCCAAGACACTTGTGGGATTTCAGTAAAAATAGCTCTTCCCTCTCCGAGAAGATAGTTGGAGCTATAAGAATGTAATTGCTCCCTCTGGGACAGAATACCTTGACTCATTCAGTTATTTGAGGCCTTGAGAGACCCATGATAGCAATTAAACCTGGCCTCAGCAATCTGCGATCTGCAACAACTAATAGAATCCCTACACTGCAGAAGGAGGCCATTCAGCCCATTGAGCCTGCACCTACTCTCCAAAAGCACATCTTACCCGGGCCCTTCCCTCTGCCCTATCCCCGTAACTGCATGTAGTTATCCTGCTAATCCACCTAACCTACTAATCTTTGGACACTAAGGGCAAATTTAGCATGGCCAATCCACTTAACCTGCACATAGAAACATAAAAACTAGAAGCAGGAGTAGGCCATTCGGCCCTTCGAGTCTTCTCCTCCATTCATCCTGATCATGGCTGATCATCAAATTCAATATCCTGATCCTGCCTTCCCCCCCATAGCCCTTGATCCCTTTAGCCCCAAGAGCTCTATTAATTTCTTCTTGAAATCAGACGTTTTGGCCTCAACTACATTCTGTGGCAGTGAATTCCACATATTCCCCACCCTCTGGGTGAAGAAATTCCTCCTCACCTCAGTTCTAAAAGGTTTACCCCTTATCCTCAAACTATGACCCCTAGTTCTGGACTCCCCCTCCATTGGGAACATTCTTTCTCAATCTACCCTGTCTAACCCTGTTAGAATTTTATAAGTTTCTATGAGATCACCTCTCACTCTTCTAAGCTCCAGTGAATATAATCCTAACCAATTTAGTCTCTCCTCACATGACAGACCTGCCATCACAGGAATCAGCCTGTAAACCTTTGCTGTATTCCCTCTATAGCAAGCACAGCCTTCCTCAGATAAGGACACCAGAACTGCACACAATACTCCAGGTGTGGCCTCACCAATGCCCTGTACAATTGCAGCGAAACATCCCTATCCTGAGACTCAAATCCTCTTGCTATGAAGGCCAACATACCATTTGTCTTCTTTACAGCCTGCTATACCTGTGTGCTTACTTTCAACGATTGATGCAGGAGGACTCCAAGGTCTCATTGAGTATCCACCCCTCTCAATTTACACCCATTCAAGTAATAATCTGTCTTCCTCGACTGCTACCGAAGTGGATAACGTCTTTGCACATCTTTGGAGTGTAGGAGGAAACTCGAGCAGCTGGAGGAAGCCCACACAGACACGGGGAGAACGTGCAAACTCCACACAGACAGTCACGTAAGGCCAGAATCGAACTCAGGTCCCTGCCGCTGTGAGGCAGCAGTGCTAACCACAGGATTAGGCTGTTTTTCTTTCTCAGGGCTGCCTACAACCATCATCCCCTCTCAGACGCCACCAGCTCGAGCTACTCAGTGGTTTGTGGGGCCAGGGGCAGAGGGGGCAATGGCAGATTGGCTCATCATATTTCCAATGGAGAGAGAATGGGACAAAAATGCCTCTACCTGCGTTTTGCCCTGAACCGTATCTGTTCCCCTATCCCCCTCCCATCCCCCCCCCCACCCCCCCACCCCACGCCTGCCCCCTCCACACCCCCACACCTCCCCCACCACCCCCCCCCCCCCCTCCACCCCCCCACCACCACCACCAGGGCTGCACTTCATTCCCATTCTCCCTTGCTCCAAAAGGACAGAATTAGTCCAAGGTGATATCACAAAACAGGCTCAAGCAAAGCAGCAACTCATTGGCCGGCATTCTCCGGCCATTTACGCCAGCTGGATTCTCCGGTCCCACCGGAAGCACACCCCCACCTGCGGGTTTCCTGCCGGCGTGGGGTGAAATCAATGGGAATTCCCATTGACAGTGGCAGGAGCAGGGAATCCCAACACGAGCAAACAACGCGCCACCTCCCACTGGCGGGAAACATGTGGCTGGAAGGCCAGAGATTCTCACCCATTCACTTTCACAGCAAAAAAAGTCAAGCAGGGTGTAAAGAAAGGCAAAATAATTCACCATTGCCAATTTCGCAACATCATCGAAGACTAAATCACCCTCATGTGCCTTTAATATTATAGGAAAAGGATTTAATCGGTAATAACTGTACATAGCATGCTCTAAAGTATACAATGTGTTTTCTTGTATTTTTATAAAAACTATTGATTTTGGATGATAACATCATTGAAAGCATTATTCTTCCAGCAAGTATCCGAGGCAGCTGTTTTTGGGTCATGCTAAGTGAGAGGACATTTCAGTGATCGGTTTGCTCCCGGATAATTGGGTCAGGCTGTCATCGGCCAGGATATACAGTCAGCGCCTTCAACTTGCATCTCAGTTGGATACAATACTGGCGGCAAATGTCAATGTGATGATATTAATGAGTTTAAATCACCAAAAAGTACACAGTTCCTTCAGCGAACTGAAGCAAATGAAACCATCACACTCCAAAATTACAAAGCAAGTCAAACGACCACAAGAAGGGGGCAAGAGAAAGTTGAATAAAATCAATGTAATAAAAAAACGCAAATGTCTTTTGAAAAAGAATGTCTGTGCGAGTATGTGTTTCTGGTGGGAGTTCTGTCCTTGGTTTGTGCTGAGTTAGCTTATCTATGGACAGCAGAGGGGGGAGGGGGGAGCGGTAGAGGGAATCAGTCTGAGTTCCATCTTCTGAATCCAGTAATCACTGCTGTAAGTATGGGCATGTAGCTATTGAAAGAAGGAGCCCACACGGTCAATTGTGACGGAGCCCGTGGTCGAATAGTTAGGCCTTGTTACATATTGTCCATATTTGTCCATTAAGGATGCTGTCACTCACTCAGAGACATGCACTTAGAATGCTGTTGTCACCCCCTAGGGGCGGCACGGTAGCACAGTGGTTAGCACTGCTGCTTCACAGCTCCGGGGTCCCGGGTTCGATTCCCAGCTCGGGTCACTGTCTGTGTGGAGTTTGTACATTCTCCTCGTGTCTGCGTGGGTGTGCTCCGGTTTCCTCCCACAGTCCAAAGATGTGCGGGTTAGGTTGATTGGCCAGGTTAAAAATTGCCCCTTAGAGTCCTGGGATGTGTAGGTTAGCGGGTAAATATGTGGGGGTAGGGTCTGGGTGGGATTGTGGTCGGTGCAGACTCGATGGCCTCCTTCTGCACTGTAGGATTTCTATGATTATTCCATCAGCTTTATAGCTTAAGTTTATTTATTAGTGTCACAAGTCGGCTTACATTAACACTGCAATGAAGTTACTCTGAAAATCCCCTAGTCGCCACCCTCTGGCGCCTGTTCGGGCACACTGAGGGAGAATTTAGCCAGCCAATGCACCTAACCAACACGTCTTTCAGACTGTGGGAGGAAACTGGAGCACCCAGCGGAAACCCGCACAGACATAGGGAGAATGTGCAAAGACGGTGACCCAAGCTGGGAATTGAACCCGGGTCCCTGGCGCTGTGAGGCAGCAGTGCTAACCACTGTGCCACCCTTATAATGAGTAGTAACGGAATACAACAGGAGTCATATCCTTCATAGGTATTCTATGATTCTATGACTGCAGAGCTTTGATCTATTCCATTGAATCCAGAATCGCTTATCTCTATCGCATACTGTTCTGCTGCTCGATATGCAAGTTGTCCTGTGTTGTAGCTTCACCAGGTTGCCACCTCATTTTGAAGTATGCCAGGTGCTGCTCCTGGCATGCCCTCCTGCACTCTTTATTGAACCAGGGCTTGTGACAGGAAACCATCGTAAGTATAAAACATGCATGGTTTCATGAGCCTTTGGGGAAGTAGGAGGAAACCCAAGGAGAGGAAAGCACAGTCACTTTGTGTAGGAAAAGAGGTTTAGAGGGAGAAAATTGGCAGAAGGAAAGAAAATACAATTTCTGTAAGTCCTGCAGTTCATACCACACAAGAAAATAAATAGTAAAATCAAAGATTTGCAGATACTCACTCTTTTAATCTTACATCCTAAAGGCCTGCATCCAGCCATTACTCAAGCTAGCTGAAGACACCTTACTGATCCTATGTGTATCAAAAAAGTTTGGTCAGTAAAGTCCCACTTGGTAATGACAATCCTGCAGTTGATAAGTCGACAGTTAAATGTTTTGTTCAGGCACTACTTTTTAAGAAAAGAATGGCGCTGTTAATGAGAACATTGTAACTGGATAATGGATCAAGAAGGCTGGGGAAAGCTTTGATAACCCCTGCTACTTCATTACATTTTCTCTAAACATTATTGTGAACTTTTATTCGACCATGTCTTTTGCGTTTTAGCTAAAATAAGAGTAACAAATAGAAGAAATATGACCAAAAACAAATGTGACTGTCCTCTCTCAAAGTACGGACAGTCAGAACCCCGAAGGCTCATGAAACCATGCATGTTTTATACTTAGAATGGTTTTCTGTCACAAGCCCTGGTTCAATAAAGAGTGCAGGAGGGCATGCCAGGAGCAGCACCTGGCATACTTCAAAATGAGGTGGCAACCTGGTGAAGCTACAACACAGGACAACTTGCATATCGAGCAGCAGAACAGCATGCGATAGAGATAAGCGATTCTGGATTCAATGGAACAGATCAAAGCTCTGCAGTCATAGAATCATAGAATACCTACAGTGCAGAAGAAGGCCATTTGGCCCATCGAATCTGCACCAACCACAATCCCACCCAGCCCTATTCCCATAACCCCATGTATTTACTCTGCCAATCCCCCTGGCACTAGGGTCAATTTACCAAGGCCACTCGACCTAACCTGCACATCTTTAGACCTGCCGCATCTCCTCGTGAATGGTGCTGGACAATTTCTTTGTTCATTGAGGGGTTGGGGATTCGCTGGCTAGTCTGGGATTTATTGCCTAATTACCCGTGAGAAATTAAAACACGAACCAGAGGAGGAGGCTTTCCAGTACCCCCTCCTCACTGAGGGGGATGGGGGTGTCAGCACATCAGTGCAAGCGACAGGGTTAAAGTATTTGCAACCATCTTCAGACAGAAGTGCCGAGTGGATGATTCATCCTCATCCTCAGGCCCCCAACATTACAGATGCAATTCTCCAACCAATTCAATTCACTCGATGCAATAGCATGAAGCAGCTATAGGCTGTGGACACTGCAAAGGCTATGGACCCTGACAACATTCCGGCAATAATACTAAAGACTTGTGCTCCAGAACTAGCTGCACCCCAAACCAAGCAGTTCCGGTACACCTACAACATTGGCATCTGGCTGACAATGTAGAAAATTGCCTAGGTATGTCCTGTCCACAAATAGCAGGACAAATCCAACCTAGCCAATTACTGCCCCATCAATCTACTCAATAATCAGCAAAGTGAGGGAAAGTGTCATCAACGGTGCGATCAAGCAGCAGCTACTCAGCAATAACCTGCGCACTGGCACTCAGTTTGGGTTTCGCCAGGGTTATTCAGCTCCTGATCTCATTACAGCCTTGGTTCAGACATGGACAAAAGAACTGAAATCAAGAGGTAGTTGAGCATGTGCTCCTTCCCATCAAGGCAGCATTTGACAAAGCGTGGCATTAAGGAGCCCTAGCAAAACTGGAATCAATGGGAATCACGGGTCAGAGGCTGGGAATGCTGCAGAGAATAACCCACCTCCTGACTCCCCAAAACCTGCCCACATCTACAAGGCACATGTCAGGGGTCTGATGGAACACTCTCCACTTGCCCGGTTGAATGCAGCTCCAGTAACACTCAAGAAGCTCAACAACATCCAGCACAAAGCAGCCCACTTGATTGGTATCCTTTCCACCAACTTAAACATGTACAACCTCCACCAATAATGCACAATGTCAGCAGTATGTGCATCTACAAGATGCACTGCAGCAACTTTCCAAAGCCCTTTCAACCGCGCCGTCCAAACACAGGACAACAGATGTGTAGGAACATCACCATCTGCCTGTTCCCCTCCTAATCACTCACCATCCTGACCTGGAACTAACCCACTGTCCCTTCACTGTCATTGTGTCAAAATCCTGGCACTCCCTCCCTAACAGCATTGTGGGTGTACCTACACCACATGGACTGCAGCGATTCAAGAAGGCAGCTCACCACTACCCTCTTTAGGACGGCACGGTGGCTCAGTGGTTAGCACTGCTGCCTCACAGTGCCAGGGACCCGGGTTTGATTCCCGGCTTGGGTCACTGTGTGTGTGGAGTTTGCACGTTCTCCCCATGTCTGCGTGGGTTTCCTCCAGGTGCTCCGGTTTCCTCACACAGTCCAAAGATGTGCGGGTTAGGTAGATTGGCCATGCTAAATTAACCCTTAGTGTCAGGGGGACTAGTTGGGGTAAATGCATGGGGTTATGGGGATAGGGCCTGGGTGGGATTGTGGTCGGTGCAGACTCGATGGGCCGAATGGCCTCCTTCTGCACTGTAGGATTCTATGATTCTTAAGGGCATTAAGGGATGGGTAATAAATGCTGGCCTGGCCAATGACTCTCTCACTCTATGAAAGAATAAAGTAATGTCTGCACTTAACATGTTTCACTGGGATTCACTATCCCAAATGTCACAATTTTTCATTAAAAGTCCCTGAAGCAGCAAGGTTGGTTTGTGAGTGCATTTTAAGTGGTGACAAGCAGTTGTGGCCTCAGATCACTTGCCTTATAGTCAGCCACAAACAGAACACTTTTTAATGAAAATTATAATCAGATATAACGTTTATAGTAAATTAGTTGCTTAATAATAAATTATTTTTTTCTTCCTTTCCTATAACATGCCTTGTCACTACCTGGCCAATCTGATTCTATTCAAATAAACAATATAAGAAGCTGGTAAGACAGCCTTGGGCATCAGTCTCAACATAGCTTTGCAAAAACTATTCTTAGAAAATGACATTATGATGCCGAGAAATGTTATCTTCAAATCTTGTTTCCCCCTGAGTTAGGAACGTTGGCAAAGTTTGATCTGACTATACTTCATGAATAAAAGGACATTGGGTAGATTTTAACCAACTGGCAGAAACCAATTAGGCCTCTAGTTAAAATCCAGTGAATCATTTACCCATTGATGTCTGTGCCCAATTTCTATTGTTTCTGATTTTGACCAGAACTTCTTAAACAGGCAGCTAAAAGCCACCCATCCCAAAGCCAACAGGGTCCTCCTTTAAATGTGCAAATCAGGCCCAAACTGCAATTTGATCTCAGCCTGAGCCTGTCAGAAGGGATCAGAAGCAGCACCCACTCAGGAGAAGGTTTTTAACTTCCCTTTGAGGGGCAAGGAGAGCAGCAATATTGTTCACCCCCAACCCCACAAAGAATGTGCAGACTGCCAGTGTGTCAGACTGCTTCCTCTTCCGAGATGCCCCCTGACCCCTGAATTCCACACTTTCAAGAGCCAGCAGGCAACCCTTGGCCACCTATTTTCCCGTCGGCTTGCAGCTATCCTGCTTTCTTGCCTATTCCAGGTGGGAAGCAAATTCTCTGGCATATTATCCTGGTGGAAATATCCACTACAAGTTTGCATCCACCCCATTGTAAATTAGCCTGCATTGTTTAGGGATCCCTCAATAAAGTCCTGAAAAAGGTGAAATATTGCCATTGATGTGTTTGTGGGTTAC
Source organism: Mustelus asterias (assembly GCF_964213995.1). NCBI lineage: Eukaryota > Metazoa > Chordata > Chondrichthyes > Carcharhiniformes > Triakidae > Mustelus > Mustelus asterias. The sequence continues at coordinate 43,515,591 of NC_135811.1, read as the reverse complement.
TCAAACCTGGAAACTCTGGTAAGAGTTTATTTTGGCAGCAACATCCCATTGCTGCCAGTAATTTGAGAACACATTATTTCATCTCTTTGCTACTCTCCGTGTGCTCAATAGGAATTTTTTTATTATTCATTCATGAGATGTGGGCGTCACTGGCTCTACAGCATTTATTGTCCATCCCTAGTTGCCCGAGGGCAATTGAGAGTCAACCACATTGCTGTGGCTCTGGAGTCACATGTAGGCCAGACCAGGTAAGGATGGCAGATTTCCTTCTCTAAAGGACATTAGTGAACCAATGGTTTCATGGTCATCAGTAGATTCTTAATTCTTAATACTTTAGCTCAATATGGCAACTAATCTCAATGGTTACCCCGATGCCCACACTCATTCCTGAATCCTTGAGGGAATTAACTCCCAATATTCCAATCTCCAGTGTTGAATGGGAATTACAGCTGAAGCAATTTCTTGCATGTGCAGAATCAGATCAAATGCATAGAAGTATCATATAATCTGGTTACAGTGAGCAGTGTTTCCAATGGTCCTTTGCCCTCTGATTTACTGGGTGAGCAGGAGCAGAAGGAAACTGCCAGAGATGTCAAAATACAGCAAAGGCGTACATTTGCGAGTGAATAATCTGTATCTATCTGACAATGAGTAAAGAACACCACGGCCCCAGAGGCTCATCTCTAACAGGAAAGCCCAGGATTATGCCATCTGTTTCAGGGATGAAGCCAGAGATCCCTCCTAAGCTCAACCTGGTTTGTTCCATCACTCACTCACTGCCACCCAGGTACACCCTCACCCACCTGGCACCTATTGAAGATGTCATTTGCAGGCAGCATTTTGACATTGTTCCGTTAGTTATGAGGGGGAAAACACCCAGAAGTTATAGATCTTTCCATCATAACAAAGGAACTAAGAGGAGATCGGATATTCAAGGTGACATGCACTTTTGAAAAGGTGAAATGGGAAAGTACACAGTTCGGTGAGTCATTAACTAAAGGGCCATAAATTTGAGATAATCTGTCAGGGAACAAAGGATTTGGTGAGGAGATTTTTTTTTGCACAGGGAGTTGTCATGCTCTATATAATAGCAAATGCCGAATCAAATATGGCTTTTAAAAGATGATGAATATTTCCGAAAGAATAAAAAAATAGGGAATGGAACTAAATTGCTACCGCTTTCTCAGATTGTGGCAATCAAAAATTGTTCAATACTGGCCTCCTGAAACCCACTGGCATTCATCACCTCATTTCTGGCAAGCAGACTGGGAATTCATTTGCATTTTATTAGCATTAAATCCAGTGTTTAGTTTAATTTAAGGTCTGAGCACCTTTGGAGCAGATTTCTCTCCTTTATCACAAAGGGTAAGTGGAGCAGGGCAAGCACATGACTTTGGCCTAATTCGGGCATTCAGAATAGTTTTGAAACTCGGGGGTTAGTGCCAGGCTTATTCATGGTAGTGGTCCAGGATATGGAGAGAGGTGGGCCTGGAACTGGTACAGTACTATGGGGCAGTGAGGTGTTACCACTGGGACCTACGCAAGAAGAATATCATTTTTTCTGCTGTGCAGAGGGACCTGGGTGTCCTTGTGCATGAATCGCAAAACGTTGGTTTGCAGGTGCAGCAGGTAATTAAGAAGGCAAATGGAATTTCATGATTCATTGCTAGAGGGATGGAGTTTAAAAACAGCGAGGTTATGTTGCAGCTGTATAAGGTGCTGGTGAGGCCACACCTGGAGTACTGTGTACAGTTTTGGTCGCCTTACTTGAGAAAGGATGTACTTGCACTGGAGGGAGTGCAGAAGAGTTTCACTAGGTTGATTCTGGAGTTGAGAGGGTTGGCTTATGAGGAGAGACTGAGTAGACTGGGACTATGCTCATTGGAATTTGGGGGGAATCTTATATATAAAACATAATTTATATTACATATAAAATTATGAAGGGAATAAATAAGATAGAAGCAGGGAGGTTGTTTCCACTGGCAGGGAAACCACCACTAGGGGGCATTGCCTCAAAATAAGGGGGAGCAGATTTAGGACTGAGTTGAAGAGGAACTTCTTCACCCCGAAGGGTTGTGAATCTGTGGAATTCCCTGCCCAGTGAAGCAGTTGAGGCTACCTCATTGAATGTTTTTAAGGCAAAGATAGATAAATTTTTGAACAGTAAAGGAATTAAGGATTATGGTAAGCATGCAGGTAAGTGGAGCTGAGTCCATGAAAAGATCAGCCATGATCTTATTGAATGGCAGAGCAGGCTCAAGGGGTCAAATGGCCTACTCCTGCTCCTAGTTCTTATGTTCTAAGTGTGCACTATGATAAAAGCAACTGATCATAAATTATTGATTAATGTAATGTTTCAAAAATCACACTTCCCCAGGCTCCCAATTGCATTCCCGAGACTCAGCGTACCTCATCCACTCAGCGAGGTCGGAGAATTTGGCGCCCAGGCAAATCTCCGTTTACTGCAGCAGGATGGGAAAATGCCGCTGGCATGAACAGTGGTAACATTCCGGCCTACATCTTCCAATCCAAGATCATTTCTTGCTATCCTCCGTGTTCCATCTCGTACTAACAAAGCTACCCCTCCACCCTTTCCTTCCTGCCTGTCCTTATCAAAAGTCTACCCCTGAATATTTAGTTCCCAGCTTTGATCTTCTTGTAAACATGCCTCTGTAATGCCTCTAAGATCATACCCATTAATCTCAATTTGTACTGTTAATTCATTGATTTTGTGCCAAATTCTATGTCCATTTACGTAAAGAGTGATTAATATTGTCTTATTACCATTTTCCCCCTTTGACTCTATTTGCTGCTGCTTTTTATGTGTGTACATTCTGTCTCTCCCTGTCACACTCTGGGTATCATTCCCTAAATAGCTGCCTTGTAATGCTGCCATATCCTTTTGTTCTGTAAGCTTGCATATCCCCTCTCCAGAACTGTCCCCCTCTGTCCCCCCATACACACTCTATTTAATTTAAAGCTCTCTCTACTTCTCCAGTTATGCGGTTTGCAAGAACACTGGATGGTTCAGATGTAGGCCATCCCAATGGTACAATCCCCACTTTCCCCAGTACTGATGCCAGTGCCCCATTTCTTCCACACCAGTCTTTGAGCCGTGTATTCATCTCTCGAATTATATGTACCCTATACTAATTTTCACATAGTTTAGGTAATGCAGAGATTACAACTTTGGAGGATCTGTTGTTCAATTTTGTGCTAAGCTCCTCAAAGTCCCTATGCAGAACCTCTTTCCTTGCTCTATCTATGTCATTGGTACCTACATGGACCACATTAATGGGATCCTTCCCACTGCAAGTTCCTCCCCTATCTGAAGCAGATGTCTCAAACCCTAGCACTGGGCAAGCAACACAGCCATCTGGACTCAGGCTCTTTGCTACGAAGGACATTGTAAATCCCCCCTCATTATACTGTCCCCCACTACCACTACATTCTTAGGTGCTCCCCCCACTTGAATGTCTTCTTGTACCACTGTGTCATGGCCAGTCAGTCCATCTACCCTGCAGCCCCCACGTTCATCCAAACAAGTTGAGAGAACCTCAAACCTGTTGGACAATTGCAGAGGCTGACACCCCTGCACTGCTGCCCTCTGGGCAACCGGCCTTGCCTCAGCTGAAGTCTTACACCTGTGTCCATGACCATTTCCGAACCAGAATTCCCTATTCTGAGGGGTGTGACTGCCTCCTGAAACAATGCATCCAGGTAACACTCTCGCTCCCTGATGTGTCGCAGTGTCTCCAGCTCAGCCTCCAGCTCCACAACTGAGCCGAAGTTCCTCAAGCCACAAACACTGCCCATGTGTTTGCCCTGGATCACAATGCCATTCCGGAGCTCCCACATGTTGCAACCTTCACACATCATCTGTCCTGCCATCCTCAATGTATTTTAAATAATTACTTAATTATTTACTTATTCATGCTGCTTTTCAACTTACAAAACAACTTTCCTATACTATTTTAAACCTTAGGAATGGAATAACCCTAAACACTTACTAGATACTCACTAGATATGCACCAATCAGCTATCTACTCCTGAAGCAGGACAAGATCACTGTCCGGAGAGTTGGAAATCATGAAGCATGAGAGCGCCACTTTTCCCTCTGCACTGAATTCCCACTTTGATCCAAATCCCTGAATATACTCTCTCAGACTGTGTCTCACTCAGGATGTAGCCTCACCCACTGCTAAGTGAGCCAGGCATCTGAATCACATCTATAGCAGTCCAATGGTCTGCTCTATGAGGATGTGTGTGATAGAGTGAGCAGTGTTCTATCTTTCCTTAGCTGAAATCTGAGGGCAACACACCAGAGTCAGGAGCCAGTATTTAAGTAGGAAGCCCTTATCCCTCAGCAACCATCCCTGCAGACGTTCTGATTCCTTGAAGATCCCAGGAATCTGGCAGTGACTGAGGTTGTAGGTGTCATGGCAACTCCTAGGGAACCATGCCAACGTGTAGTATTTGCTTTTGATGGTCACACGCCAACTGCATTTTGATGGAACGAAAGTCCTTCCCGTTCAAGGGCTATGGCCAGGGAGTCCATCGAACCACATGGGTGGCTAGCTCTACAGTTTTCCCTTGGAGTACACAGTACCCGTCCCTGCAGCAGGGTGCACCTTGCTTCCAATGGGTGACTAATAGCCACTATTGCTCCCTGCACTCTTGGGAACCCAGAGATAGCTGCAAACCCAGTGAATCTCTCAGCCTGGCTATCCTGGTCCAAAGCAAAGTTCACATAAATATGGGCTCTCCTGTAAAGGGTATTGATCACCTCCTGAATGCATTGATGCGTTGCTCTCTCTGAAATGTTGCACAGGTCCCCTGTTGATCCCTGGAATGACCCAGAGGCAAAGAAATTGAGTGCTGCCAACACCTTCAGTGCCACTGGCAGGGGAAAGCCTCCAAATCCACGTGGCATCAGGTCTTCTGAGAGCATGTGGCATATGTGGTGGACCAGATCTCTGGACAATTGCAACCTTGTCCTGCACTGTCTCTCACTCATTTGTAGAAAGGAAACTTGTGGACAATAGACCCTCGGTGTTGCTGATCATCTCCGCAGTCTGGGTCTCTGCTCATCAGCCTCCTGTCGATGCTCGGGCTCCCCTCTGGCCATTTCCCCCATACAGTGCCTCCTGCGGGAGCTGTGCGCACAGACACCTTTCCCTCCTTCACCCCCTGCATCGAATGAGGATTCGTGTTAAAGTTCCCTGGACCGCTGGATCCAATCTCACTTTTGTTTCCTCTCTGAAAAGGACATATTTAGGAATCTGGCTTGCTGTTGCTTCCTGAGCAGTGGGCTGTATCGTGTAGAATTGACCTGGACCCTGTCCACTGTAACAGCACCAAATGTGCATGTGTCCCAAGGGGAACCCCGGGGCCAAGCTCGGCATTATTCCCACACTTCACACCCTTCCCAGTCTGAGTTTCCTTTAACTTATGCAAGACACTATTTTGCCTGTGTGTTGAGATGGTGGTGCTGCAGGGCGGGGCTCAACCCTCCCTCCCTCACTGCCCCTGCTCCTGGAGCCTCATGATGTGCAGGTGGAGATGTCACCTGTTACTCTCCAGCCCCCCCCCCCCCCCCCCCCCCCCCCCCCACTAATACTGGGTCCTGGCATTGTAGTAGTGGACACTGTCACACTCCCACTACAGCCCTTTGTGATGGCCATTCCTCACATGGTGCTAGACCCACTCCATCTGGAGGCTGTGTGTACTGTCATTTACATTCCATCCCCCCCTCACCCCACCATGAGAGCTACACACACCCGCCCCCACTTTTGCCTCCTGGCACCGGGTGCCCCCTGTGACCATCACCATACCCTCTGTAGTCCAGTGCAGAGCCCGTCACACTCAGAGACATCCACTGTAGGACAACCCTACACACCAAGCTGAGCATTTTCCCTGTGGAGCACACAGTCTTTGTCTCTCCCTACAGCTGGGGTATGCCATGATCTCAATGATTACTCTTGCTTACATGCCTGCTGCTCTTCCACACTGTCTCTTTTCTTTGCTTCAGACTGTGAGGCCCCATAGACCCTGGATTCCCATCATATATGATTCCTTTCTATCTCACAGCAGGAATGTCTGCACTCTGTGGCCCCTGTCTGCCAGCCACCGAACTTAACCAGGAGCCTTGACATGGTTCCTATTTCCAAAGAGGACTAACAACAGTAACCTTCACAAAGCACTGCAGCCCTGACCTGTTTAGTGTTTGTGTGAACCAATCCTAATGTGCCACACTAACAGGCCACAACCCCCTAACCTGCAGTCTGCATCCGTTCCCCTTCCAGCAATACCTGTGCAATCACTTAGACCCCCTTGTCTGTCTGTGTTTAGAAACATAGAAACATAGAAAACTACAGCACAAACAGGCCCTTCGGCCCACAAGTTGTGCCGAACACATCCCTACCTTCTAGACCTACCTATAACCCTCCATCCTATTAAGTCCCATGTACTCATCCAGGAGTCTCTTAAAAGACCCTATTGAGTTCGCCTCCACCACCACTGACGGCAGCCGATTGCACTCGCCCACCACCCTCTGTGTGAAAAACTTACCCCTAACATCTCCCCTGTACCTACCCCCCAGCACCCTAAACCTGTGTCCTCTCGTAGCAGACATTTCCGCCCTGGGAAAAAGCCTCTGAGATTCCACCCGATCTATGCCTCTCAACATTTTATACACCTCTATTAGGTCTCCTCTCATCCTTCGTCTCTCCAAGGAGAAAAGACCGAGCTCCCTCAGCCTATCCTCATAAGGCATGCCACTCAATCCAGGCAACATCCTTGTAAATCTCCTCTGCACCCTTTCAATCTTTTCCACATCCTTCCTATAGTGAGGCGACCAGAACTGAGCACAGTACTCCAAGTGGGGTCTGATGAGGGTCTTATATAGTTGCATCATTATCCCCAGACTCCTAAACTCAATCCCTCGATTGATAAAGGCCAGCACACCATACGCCTTCTTAACCACCTCTTCCACCTGCGGGGCCGATTTTAGAGTCCTATGGACCCAGACCCCAAGGTCCTTCTGATCCTCTACCGTACTAAGAGTCTTTCCCTTTATATTGTACGCCTTCATCCCATTCGACCTACCAAAATGGACCACGACGCATTTATCTGGGTTGAAGTCCATCTGCCACTTGTCCGCCCAGTCTTGCATCCTATCTGTCCCTCTGTAACTTCTGACATCCCTCCAGACTATCCACAACCCCACCAACCTTTCATGCAGTCTTGGCAGGGTCCAGCTTCCCTCCGCTCAGTCTTCCTTCTGCCTTGCATTGTTCATCCTCTTCATCCACCTCCTTGCCTCTCTGCCTGCCATCGTGAGCCCTCGCCCACGTGCTCCCACCCTACACCCCCTCGTTGCACAGTCCTCCCTCCACATTACCCCCCTTGTCTTTGTCAGGCAATCCCCCCACCTGGCCTCACTTCGTGCCCTATCCCTGGTTGAATTTTGGACTTGGCGGTGGCTGCATGAGTCCGAGAGCACAGAGCTGTCCAGATAGACACTGGTGTGGGGCAGGAGACCCCTGTACTCCCCAACCCCTGGCGCTGTACTGATCTGGGTTGCTGACACAGGGGTGTCCATGGGTCCAGCAGCACGGTGTTGTCCGTGAAGACCAGCTCGGCATGGAGATGGTTGTAGGACCTGGTCTGCCCCGGCAGACTGGTGAACAGCGCATCAGGGAGCAATGCGGCGCTATGATGGAGAGTTATTGCGCACACCCTGAAATCTCTGGTGAACCGAGGACCACCGTGCCCACCAGCCTTTATTAATCGGGTTTCAGGTGGTGTGACTTCCGGCTGACGTGATGCAAAATTGGAAGTCTTGACGGGACGCCGATGGACAACTGTTTTCAAGAGCATTTATGAAACACAAATGATTGCACATTGTGTTCAGAGCGCCAGCCAGCGGGAAGAGTGACCCGCCATTAACCTGCCATTTGGGGAATTGTGACGTGATTGTGATTTTACGCCGGTAGGTTTCCAACATTTTGGGCGGGATTTTCCAGCTGCATTCGCCCCAAAACCATAAAATCCCACCCGAGGTCAACGAACCTTTGTATGGTCCGTGCCCCACCCCCGCCCGCTACGATTCCCATGGCAGGTGGGACTGGAAAATTCTGCCCTTTGGATCTCACTAGATTCTCCACATCTGTCTGCCATCAAACCCGCCCGCAGACAGAATGGGAGAATTCCACCCTCTCAGCTTTCATTATCCACTCTGCCTTTCGGGGTGGGATTTTCCGGCCATTCACGTCAGCGGAATTTTCTGGTCCCGTTGCAATGAACGGAGATTTGGCTAATTCTCCATCCTCACTTGCAGTGGCAGCAGGGCGTGAACGGCGGGTAAGATCGCGCCCTCTGAGTTTTATCAAAACTCTACCAAGTAGTGCAGCATACAAATAGATCGCTGGAAATGTCGCTTGCGCTGAGAAATAAACAAAGTTTAAAAAGAAGTTAGGCAGCCCGGTGCGATGGTTTTACTGGATGGAATCTTCTCTCCAGTGTACAGAGAGCTGGCTGAAGTGAGAAACACTGTGTGTAGCCCTCCAGCTACATAGCCGGGTTTTCTCTACAGATTTTGGTGCACTCTGCAAAGAAAATCTGGGAGCGTGGTTTTCGCTGTCACTCTGGAGGGGCGGGGCCTGCTGGGCACCATTTTTAAAGAGTACTCCGATCTGCAGTAGAAATAAACTCCCACCCCCACGCCCCCCCCCCGCCAACTTCATGGACATTGAGGACACCCCCACAAACATCAGGGTGACCCCCCCGCCCCAACACACAAGCATTGGGGCGAGCCCCACCATTTCCACACAAGCACTGGACCCCCCCTCACCAAAAGCATCAGGGGTGGCACGGTGGCACAATGGTTAGCACTGCTGCCTCATGGCTCCAGGGACCCGGGTTCGATTCCCAACTTGGGTCACTGTCTGTGTGGAGTCTGCACGTTCTCCCCGTGTCTGCGTGGGTTTCCTCCGGGTGATCCGGTTTCCTCCCACCATCTGAAAGACGTGCTGGTTAGGTGCATTGGCCATGCTAAATTCTCTCTCGGTGTACCTGAACAGGCGCCGGAGTGTGGCAACTAGAAAATTTTCACAGTAACTTCATTGCTGTGTTAATATAAGCCTACTTATGACTAATAAATAAACTTTAACTTTTTATCAGGCTGCCATCCCATAAGCATCAAGGCATCAATCGCCCCCACAAGAATCCGAGCGCCCCACCCCCCCACTTAGCACACATGCATTGAGGCTTCCCCCCCTACACAGGCATCAGGGTGCACCCCACCCTCCACAAGCATCAGGGTGCACCCCTCACATACCAATATAAGGGGAGCATCGTTCTTTGGGGCTCCCCAGAGACCACGCCCCGGCAGTGCCAGGGTGTCAGGGGGAAGTGGCATGTCCCTGTCCCCCTGGGAGCTATACTTACCATGGTGGATTTCCCTCCAATGCTTCAAGTTTTTAAAATCCTGAATCCTCGACACCACGCTGACGAGGAATGAATGTTCAGTGAAGGTGGAACATATTGCGGGGAAGACCAATAATGACATTTAAATTTATTGAAATGAGGGTGAGAACCTTGTTACATCAGAGGCGAGGGGAATAGAAAATGGGGGAACGTGATCTCGCCAGCAAGAATCTTGTTTCCCGACTCACACGGGATTTTGGAGCCGCTGTTTACGCTGAAGGTTAACGGAAGGTCAAAATCGCCCTCAAGATGATCTCATTTGAAAAGATCCCTTTCTCCATCCTGAAGTTGCTGACTCACGCTGGGATAATACTTCACAAACACCGACCCCATTACTCTTCATCACAGCTCACCTCACACACACCTGCTTTGCAGTAAAAAGCACTGGATAGCGACTGAGCTGAAACATTCCGGCTGAAGATTTCTAGCTACAGCCCGGGGCACTTTGGTAGCCTCTCTAACTCCAACAAATTTAATCTAATTCATATAAAAAAAGGTCAAAAATTGTGTTAGTTCTTTTCAATCATTGGTGAGTTACTGGACATTAGAAGCAGAGTTCTGTGCAAACTCACAGCACATTAATCCATTTGTGTAGGATATGGGGGCAGGTGGGATCAGGCTATTGAGTTAGATGATCAGCCATGATCATAAAGAATGGGCTTTCGGAACACAGCAGCTTCATCAGGTGAGTTGTCCTTCATCAGGTGAAGTGCACTCACCTGATGAAGGAGCAACACTCCGAAAGCTCGTGCTACCAAATAAACCTGTTGGACTTTAACCTGGTGTTGTGAGACTTCTTACTGTGCCTATCCCCAGTCCAACGCCGGCATCTCCACATCACAATGAATGGTGCAGCAGGCTTTAAGGGCTGAATGGCCTTCTCCTGTTCCTATTTCCTATGTTTCTAGGTTTCATCTATTGAACTCCATAATTGCAAGTACACACACACACACACACAAACACAAAAACACACACACAAAAACACACACACACACACACACGTATAGAAACACACACACACACACACACCTCGTCTTTTCTACTCAAAAGCACTGAATGCAGGCTGTAATATGGGGTGGGATTTTACAGCTTCGCTCATCCCGAAACTAAAATCCCACCCAAGGTCAACAAACCTTTCCATGTTCCGCCCCTCGCCCACTCTGATTCCCACGGCAGGCTTGCTGGTAAAATTCCAGCCACGATAGTGGGTGTCTGCTTACACTGACATTTGAAAAGCTCCTGGTAACAGCTCTGTCCAACCAACTCAGCAAAAATAAACCATGGTCTTCAACAGTTAAGGTGTATTTTTTTTAACATACCTTCTGCAGGCCTATGCCTAGGACTTGTCCAAGTAAAATGTAGCATCGTCTTTTGCTCTGTTAGCCTGCAACGATTTTGCTTTTAACCTTCATTAAGTAAACTGAATTATGGTCCTCTTTTTCTCAAACGATCAGGAAGAACTTCAGTGAATGCAGTCACATGGATAGCCAGCAAAAAGTTGCAAGAGGGCACGGTGGCACAGTGGTTAGCACTGCTGCCTCACAGCGCCAGGGACCCGGGTTCAATTCCAGACTTGGATCGTTGTCTGTGCGGAGTCTACACATTCTCCCCGTGTCTGCGTGGGTTTCCACCGCGTGCTCCAGTTTCATCCCACCAATTGCAAGACGGGCTGGTTAGGTGCATTGGCCATGCTAAATGCTCCCTCAGTGTACCTGAACAGGCACCGGAGTGTGGCGACTAAGGGATTTTCACAGTAACTTCATTGCAGTGTTAATGTAAGCCTACTTGTGACACTAAAATGTAAACTTTAAGAGAATGTGTATCAGGATTTTTACGAAACCATTCAGAAGATCAATGTGTTTTGGATGTTGGCTTTCACCTTTTAAGCATTAAATATTCTCAGCTAGACAGTGTTCCAGTCTCTGCTTCACTCACACATATAAATGAGCAGCTACATTTGTTGGCTGAACTAAATAACTGTGGGCCTCTGTTGATAAGTGATTTTCAAAGAAAGCCTGGAGCTCAGACAAATGAAGAAAAACACAGAGGAAAGGTGGTAAACCTTCCTACATCTCTCAACAAATCTTAAACGGATGAGAAAAGAAAGCAGCGTCCTTTGAATGTCGCCAGTGCGTTTCCAGCAACAGATTCTCTCCCTTCCCTCAAGGTTGGCACTTCCAGACTTCTTCAAACATCTGTCCTTGGCCCAGGTCTCTTCCTCACTTTAGGTGCTGCTCCTCAAACCTCCACCTAAACTCTGTTCTCACTCCTGGTACTTTGTGCAATGTCCACGGAGTCAGGTTACATTTAACTGGGCTGTGCTAATGTTCTGGGACAACAAAAGCAGCAACTTTACTGGTGCACTGTGCCTACACATGGCTTGGAGGGTGGGGGGGCGGGGAGGGGGGAGATTTGATTTGATTCATTATTGTCACATGTATTGGGATACAGTGAAAATTATTGTTTCTTGCGCGCTAAAGAGACCAAAAACATACTGTTCATAGAGTACATAAGGGAGAAGGAAAGAAGAGGATGCAGAATATAATGTTACAGTCATAGCTAGAGGAAGATCAGTTTAATATATGGAGGTCCATTCAAAAGTCTGATGGCAGCAGGAAAGAACCTGTTCTTGACTCGGTTGGTACGAGACCTCAGACTTTTGTATCTTTTTCCCAACGGAAAAAGGTGGAAGAGAGTATGTCTGGGGTATGTGGGGTCCTTGATTATGCTGGCTGCTTTTCTGAGGCAGTGGGAAGTGGCACAGTGGTTAGCACTGCTGCTTCACAGCTCCAGGGACCTGGGTTCGATTCCCGGCTTGGGTCACTGTCTGTGTGGAGTTTGCACATTCTCCTCGTGTCTGCGTGGGTTTCCTCCGGGTGCTCCGGTTTCCTCCCACAGTCCAAAGATGTGCGGGTTAGGTTGATTGGCTATGCTAAAATTGCCCCTTAGTGTCCTGAGATGCGTAGGTTAGGGGGATTAGTGGGTAAAATATGTAGGGATATGGGGGTAGGGCCTGGGTGGGCCTGGGTGCAGACTCGATGGGCCGAATGGCCTCTTTCTGTACTGTAGGGTTTCTATGATTTCTATTCTATGATAGGTTTGATTCCTGGCTTAGGTCACTGTCTGTGTGAAGTTTGCATATTCCCCCCGTGTCCGCATGGGTTTCCTCCAGGTGCTCCGGTTTCCTCCCACAGTCCAAAGATGTGCGAGTTAGGTGGATTGGCCGTGCTAAATTGCACTGTAGTGTCAGGGGGTCTAACTAAGGTAAATGCATGGGGTTATGGGGATAAGGCCTGGATGGGATTGTGGTTGGTGCAGACTCGATGGGCCGAATGATCTCCTTCTGCAATGTAGGACTCTATGGATGGAGCCAATGGATGGGAGGCTGGTTTGCCTGATGCTGTGAGCCCCAGAAATTAAAAGAGGAGAAGGATAAATATGAAAATAAATTGAAATTCAAGTAGTAAAAAAAAAGCTGCCAATAACTATAGTGGCACCAGAACCAGAATAGCTGTTAAAGTCACCTGAACCCCCAAAAGGATATAGCTTTTTATTTTTCTCTTTTCAAAGCAGTTAACTTGAGTGTTTGCAAACCTCTGGCCATCGATTGTAATAATACAAGCTATTTGTGAAATTGCTTTAAAGGAATAAATGGAAGAACCATAAAGGGTGTAGAGACGCAGAGGGACCTGGGTGTGCAAGTCCACAGATCTTTGAAGGTGACATCACAGGTGGAGAAGGTGGTGAAGAAGGCATATGGCATGCTTGCCTTTATAGGACGGGGCATAGAGTATAAAAGTTGGGGTCTGATGTTGCAGATGTATAGAACGTTGGTTCGGCCGCATTTGGAATACTGCGTCCAGTTCTGGTCGCCACACTACCAGAAGGACGTGGAGGCTTTGGAGAGAGTACAGAGGAGGTTTACCAGGATGTTGCCTGGTATGGAGGGGCTTGGTTATGAGGAGAGATTGGGGAAACTGGGGTTGTTCTCCTTGGAAAGACGGAGGATGAGGGGAGACTTAATAGAGGTGTATAAAATTATGAAAGGCATAGATAGGGTGAACGGTGGGAAGGTTTTCCCCGGGTCGGTGGTGACGTTCACGAGGGGTCATAGGTTCAAGTGAAGGGGGGGAGGTTTAACACAGATATCAGAAGGACATATTTTACACAGAGGGTCGTGGGGGCCTGGAATGTGTTGCCGGGCAAGGTGGTGGAGGCGGACACACTGGGAACGTTTAAGACTTATCTAGACAGCTATATGAACGGAGTGGGAATGGAAGGATACAAAAGAGTGGTCTAGTTTGGACCAGGGAGCGGCGCGGGCTAATTGTTCCTTGTTTCTCGTGGAAGTGGAAATGACTAGGGTTGGGAAGCATTTTCCGATCAGGGCCATGTGATCTCCTGGACTCGTTTCGATCACCTCAGGGGGTCGGAGAGGAATTTCCCAGATTTTTTTTTCCCCATATTGGCCCTGGGGTTTTTCACTCTGGGTTTTCGCCTCTCCCTGGAGATCACATGGTCTAAAAGGGGGGGGTGGGGGTGAGTTAATAGGTTGTAATGAACAAAGCATTGTAGCTGTGGGGGACAGCTCGGTGGATAGGATATTGGTATGTAGATAGGCTGGAAAATTGGGCGGGGATCCTGGATTCAGGTTTCAATCCTGGACCGGGGAGCGGCGCGGGCTTGGAGGGCCGAAGGGCCTGTTCCTGTGCTGTATTGTTCTTTGTTCTTTGTTGAAACTAAGATTTCAAATTGTTTCTATGAACATGAATTTCCATCTTGTTAATGTTACTTACTTGTTACTTTTCTTTTCACAGTTGGCCCATGGCCAAACATTATTCAGCTAGATTGTGGAGAAGACTTGGAATGACACATTGAAAATTGAGATATTCTAAAGGTCAAGATGCACTAGTAATAGTCAGAGGCATGGAAGGACTCCCGTGTCCTGATAAAAGAGTCTTTCTCGATAAATTTTGCCACTGCTCATGAGTAGTTACTTTGCATTGTCACAAGTTAAATTCTGCCCAAAAATATCAATGTAACACCCATTAGCAAGTGAAAAATAGTCTGTTAACATGCAATTATTCAACGAGCTTATATAACATTCCTGCAGCTATGCTAACCTTTTCAAAATCGTAATTTCAACATTTGTACACGTTACTATATCAGTATGTTTGAGTAATTAAAATGTGTGGAATTTGTACATTCTCCCCATGTCCTCCATGTGCTCCGGTTTCCTCCCACAGTATAACGACATGCAGGTGAGGTGGATGGTTAAATTACCCCTTAGTGTCCAAAGACGTGTAGGTTAGAAGGATTAAATTTGTAGGCTTAAGGGGATAGGGCAGTGGCTGAGCCTTGATAAGAGATCTGTTGGAGAGTCAGTGTGGACTCGAGGGGCCGGATGGCCTCCTACAGCCCTGTAGAGAGTCAATGATTCTGAAGCAAAAAGATGGATCATTGGTACAAAATTAAATATTTAGTACTTGCCATGGTTGGTGAATCTAATATTACAAAACTGGGTTTGTAATTTATTCTATTGGAATCTGAAAGAGAAGTCAACAAAAATGGCTGATATTGATGCTCGTTACTCTTTAGTCAGGAATAAGTATTTCAGCAGCAACTGAGCAGAAACTGAAGTAAAGTTCTGCAGGTGGAGATAGGTTGTCTCAGTGATGGTTTGCATAGACGATTGGAAGATCACTTTAGGATCATATCTGACACCCGGCTTGTGAACAGACGGGTGTAAAGCCAGATTTTCGAAACCAAGGTGGGTAGATCGAGATGTAAAATTCTCTGACTCAGCAGCGTTTTAGTTTAAACTTTTTGGCATCTCGAAGACATCTCGATCAACCATTTACTGGAGGCCTGGGCTAAACAACTGGGGACCCATGGCCATGAAAAAACAGTCCAAGAGAAATTTTCAAAGAATCCTTTGTTTTTGATCCCTGTTCTAAATTCTGTTCCCTAGTTCTCGTCTCCCTCGCTATCCCTGGCAACCATCTGAGGTTGAGGGCTAGATTTTGTGGAGTAAGGAGGGTTTCTTAGGAAGCTCAGGTCTCCAGTCCTTGGTTGATTGAGGATGCTTTCTGCATCATAAAGTAGTTTGATCATCTGCTTCACATGGAGTCGGACAAAGATAAATTCTGGAAGCATTTGTTATCCTTAGGGATCAAAGGAACAGTAACATTAATTCCATTCTCAAAATATAATAACCACATGATAATGGACAAGCAGTTTAAAAAATTATCATAGAATCCCTACAGTGCAGAAGGAGGCCATCCGGCCCATCGAGCCTGCACCGACAACAATCCCACCCTAACCCTGTAACCCCACTACCCTGAAACTAAGGGGCAATTGAGCATAGCCAATCCACCTAACCTGCATATCTTTCGGGTAACTACAGGCCGGTTAGCTTGACATCTGTAGTTGGGAAAATGCTGGAATCCATCATTAAAGAAGAAATAGCAGGCCATCTGGATAAGAATGGTTTGATCAAGCAGACGCAGCATGGATTCATGAGAGGAAAGTCGTGTTTGACGAACTTACTGGATTTTTATGAAGATGTGACGAGTGTGGTTGACGGAGGGGAACCGGTAGATGTGGTGTTTTTGGATTTCCAAAAGGCATTCGATAAGATGCCTCACAGAAGGTTGCTGCAGAAGATTGGGGCACATGGAGTTGGGGGTAGGGTGTTAGCGTGGATTGGGGATTGGCTATCCAACAGGAAGCAGAGAGTTGGAATAAATGGGTGCTTTTCTGGTTGGCAGATGGTGACTAGTGACGTGCCGCAGGGATCGGTACTGGGACCTCAACTGTTTACTATTTACATAGATGATCTGGAGGAGGGGACTGAGTGTAGGGTAACAAAGTTTGCGGATGACACGAAGATAAGTGAGAAAGTGAATTGCGTGGAGGAAGCGGAAGGTCTGCAAAGAGATTTGAATAGGCCGAGTGAGTGGGCGAGGATCTGGCAGATGGAGTATAACGTTGGCAAACGCGAGGCTATTCACTTTGGAAGAAATAATAGCAAATTGGATTATTATTTAAATGGAAAAAAATTACAACATGCTACTATGCAAAGGGCCTGGGGGTCCTTGTGCATGAGTCGCATAAACTCAGTCTGCAAGTACAACAGGTGATCAAGAAGGCAAATGGGATGTTGGCATTTATCGCAAGGGGGATAGAATATAAAAGCAGAGAAGACTTGCTGCATCTGTACAAGACATTGCTGAGGCCGCAGCTGGAATACTGTGTGCAGTTTTGGTCCCCTTACTTGCGAAAGGATATATTGGCCTTGGAGGGAGTGCAGAGAAGGTTCACCAGGTTGATACCGGAGATGAGGGGTGTAGATTATGAGGAGAGATTGAGCAGATTAGGTTTGTACTCATTGGAGTTTAGAAGGCTGAGGGGTGATCTTATAGAGGCATATAAGATAATGAAGGGGCTGGATAGGGTAGAGATGGAGAGATTCTTTCCACTTAGGAAGGAAACCAGAACTAGCGGGCACAGCCTCAAAATAAAGGGGGGTCAGTTTAGGACAGAGTTGAGGAGGAACTTCTTCTCTCAGAGGGTGGTGAATCTCTGGAATTCTCTGCCCACTGAAGTGATGGAGGCTACCTCGTTGAATATGTTTAAGTCACGGATAGATGGATTTCTGATCGGTAGGGGAATTAAAGGTTATGGGGAGCAGGCGGGTAAGTGGAACTGATTCACTTCAGATCAGTCATGGTCTTATTGAATGGCGGGGCAGGCTCGAGGGGCTAGATGGCCTACTCCTGCTCCTATTTCTTATGTTCTTATGTTCTTTGGACTGTGAGAGGAAACCAAAGCACCCAGAGGAAACCCATGCAGACACGGGGAGACCACAATCGAACATGGGTGCCTGGAGCTCTGAGGCGGCAGTGCTAACCATTGCACCACCGTGCTGCCCTTCTTCCCTCATTCTTAATCTCTCCCCACCACTCCCATGGCCTAAAGACAGCCAGGAGTTTCCAGCAGGCTTCGGGACACTGATGTTGAGATCAAATGAGACTGGTGTGTAACTTGAAGGGGAACTTGGAGATGGTGATGTTCTTATTAATCTGTTGCCTTTGTCCTTCTAGGTGATACAGGTTGCAAGTTTGGGAAGTGATGTAAAAACATGGATGCTAATACAAGAAAAGAAATTAATTGAAATCATTCTTATTTTCACAGTGTCCAGCAACGAGATCATGTTTGGTGCATTGGCCTGAATATCTTCCAGTCCAGCTCATACCACTAACTTGGCTGAACTCACCCCTGTAAATGCCTCATAGGGATGTCTCTTATGCCTGTGTAATGTTGCAATACGTATTTGGAAGATGTGACCTGTAGAGCGGAATTTTCCCATGGCGAGTGGGATAGGGCCATGCGAAGGTCTGTTGACCTCGGGCAGGATTTTCTGGTCTTGGGGGAGAGTGTGGCCAGAGGGTGTTGCTTCTTTGGTTAGTCCAGAATCAGCAGACCTTGCGCACAGGCCCGAGCAGTATGATTAGGAATTGGAAGTGCCAACCACTGGTGTGAAATGGTTGGCAGCACCATGTGCTGCAAGTAAAAGGCTAAATTCTGCTTCTCTCTTCCCACCCCAGCACGATGTTATAGCAGATCTGGGACAGGCCTGAGTGGAGGTTTGCCTGGGGTCATGCTCTGGCACATCTCAAACCCCTCTCTCTGTTTCCCAACGGGCATTACCTGGCATCCTAAGAGCTGCCTGCCTTTATGCGGGCAGGCACGTCAGTTAAATATGAATGGAAGAAAATGGCCTGACTGGACACTGGGCACAGTGGCCAGTGGTTCCATACCCGGCTTGAATGCCACCGTTTCCCATATTTCACAGGGATATTTTTTAGATGAATGAATTCACTTTCATAGTTTCTACCAGCTTGAATTGCAATAAATGTTTATTACTGCACTTGCTATTTTTGATTTCCACTACAAAACTGCACTCTCAAGTGCATATTTCCAAACCACATACGAGTCTGTTAATGAATAATAAATTACGTGAAAATACGGGTTTTTCACCTACTTTTTCTTGGTGTACAGAATATGTTACTCAAATGTCCCACAGGAGAAACAAAGGAGGAGTCAAGCAACAAAACCCAGGCAGTGTCAAGCTATTTTTATATTTGTGTCATGGTGTCATGTTTTATTTATTAAGCTCTGTGCAGTAATTGCCAACATTCTCAGAGTCACAGCCCTTTCGTGTCAAAGCCAATGTTGATTTTAGAAGCTGGTCTCAGTGACAAGACAAGATTTCTCCCCCTTCTCCTTAACCAAGCACAACCTAATAGTCATGAGCATTGAGTACACTCAAATCAAAAAGCAACATCAGTATAGTACATCACTGACTATATTAAAACATGCAAAATCAAGTATTATTTTTAAATAAAATGAAAAGAGGCTCGGTTCTAAATTTCAAGGCTGATCTTGTAGGTTGTTTGTATATTTCTTCCCCCTGGAACAGAAATCCCTGTTGATCCTAATGCCCTGACAACAGAGGAGGAGACTGGGAATAGACAGAAACAGACAATGTTGAAACAGAGTGATTCAAGGTGAACAGATAAGGCACAGGAAGAGAGACCAGGAGCTCAGAGACTTTTACCAGAACTTGCTGGCTCCGCATTCAAGAATTCTGCATGAATTTGACACGGGACATGTGAAATGTTTTCACGTTAGCAAAGAGCTAATTATCCTGTTTCCTCTTTGCCAAAATTTTAAAAAACATAAAACCAGAGCTGTTGTTTTGCACCTTGAAATTGTGCTTGCTGAATCGATCAATGTACAACTGCTTAAATTAAATTCTGTTGCTTGCTATTTTAACAGAGGCCTTGTCGTAACTCCTTTAAACTGGTTACCAACTCGGTTAACACAGGCAAAGGAATTTCATATGAACTCCAATGCATTTGTGCACTTTCAAGGCATTCCTTTCTAATCTGTACAGAGGATGCAGTGTTAGCTGGCTGAATATAATCTGGAACCAGTATGATGATCAACACATCTGCGATTGCTTCCTTAAAATGGCTGAGCGCCTTGTCTTAAAGCTTCGTCTTCTCGATTTCAAAATTTAGCAGTGCCAGAGCCTGTGGCACAAAATCACGGTGGCACAGTGGTTAGCACTGCTGCCTCACAGCGCCAGGGACCCGGGTTCAATTCCAGGCCTGGGTCGCTGTCTGTGTGGAGTTTGCACATTCTCCCTGTGTCTGTGTGGGTTTCCTCCGGGTGCTCCGGTTTCCTCCCACAGTCCAAAGATGTGCGGGTTAGGTGGATTGGCCATGTTAAATTGCCCCTTCATGTCAGGGGGATTAGCAAGGTTAAATGTTTGGAGTTATGGGGATAGGGCCTGGGTGGGATTGTGATCGGTGCAGACTCGATGGACCAAATGGCACTGTAGGATTCTATGAAGAACTTCATAACGAAGCAAAATCTCTCAAGGCCCTACCTTTAGTTGCCAATTGCCCAGCATTGTCCTGGAATTTCCAAGAATTAGAGAATAATCACTCAGACACTGTCATAGGGTCATAGACATTTACAGCATGGAAACAGGCCCATCGGCCCAACTTGACTATGCCGCCCTTTTTTTCAAACCCCTAAGCTAGTTCCAATTGCCCACATTTGGCCCATATCCCTCCATACCGATCTTACCCATGTAACTGTCGAAACGTTTTTTAAAAGACAAAATTGTACCCACCTCTACTACTACCTCTGGCAGCTTGTTCCAGACACTCACCACCCTCTAGGTGAAAAATCTATCCCTCTGGGCCCTTTTGTATCTCTCCCCTCTCACCTTAAACCTATGCCCTCTAATTTTAGACTCCCCTACCCTTGGGAAAAGATATTGACTATCTAGCTGATCTATCCAGCAGTGAGCAACCTAGGAGAAAAGAAACAAGAGGCATTAAAAATTGTACGTGTTTTGTTCATTTGATTGGAACACTCATGAAAGTTATAGAAAAATTAGCGATTGGATAGAAGGCTGCTTTGACGGGCTGAAGCGGTTGGAGTTGGGAGATGGAAGAGATTGAAGCTCCAGGAATACATGGATCCAAAAGTTAAATTTTTGTATCCACCACTCACACACCTCACTATCACTGATGGATGAATTTTTGAAGCAATGTGAATCCAAGGTGAAAGTCAGGAAATTTGATTTGATTTATTATTCTCACATGTATTAGTGTATAGTGAAAAATATTGTTTCTTGCGTTCTATACAGACAAAGCATACTGTACATAGAGCGGCACGGTAGCACAGTGGTTAGCACTGTTGCTTCACAGCTCCAGGGACATGGGTTCGATTCCCGGCTTAGGTCACTGTCTGTGTGGAGTTTGTACATTCTCCTCGTGTCTGCGTGGGTTTCCTCCGGGTGCTCCGGTTTCCTCCCACCTTCCAAAGATGTGTGGGTTAGGTTGATTGGCCACGCTAAAATTGTCCTGAGATGTGTAGGTTAGAGGGATTAGTGGGTAAAATATGTAGGGATATGGGGGTAGGGCCTGGGTGGGATTGTGGTCGGTGCAGACTCGATGGGCCGAATGGCCTCTTTCTGTACTGTAGGGTTTCTATGATTCTATGATTTCTATGATTTCTAGAGAAGGAAATGAGAGAGTGCAAAATGTAGTGTTACAATCACAGCTAGGGTGTAGAGAAAAATCAACTTAATGCGAGGTAGGTCCATTCAAATGTCTAACAGCAGCAGGGAAGAAGCTGTTCTTGAGTCAGTTGGTATGTGACCTCAGACTTTTGTATCTTTTTCCCGACGGAAGAAGGTGGAAGAGAGAATGTCCGGGGTGCATTGTGTGGAAGCCTAAAAAAAATGTCATATTCACATCATATTGGAATGAAGCCTTTCCTCCAACCTCCATTTTCCTGTCAGGAGATTCTACCAGCCATCAACCTCCACCACCACAATGCCCCCTCATCCCACCCCAAAATGTGAATTAGATCCAACTGTGCTTAAGTTGATTTTAGGGAGGAAAAATATCAGAAAACCTACGCTGGTATTGCTTCATCACAATTTGAAATAGATGGCATAGAAGGTCACAGAAACAGGCCTGCTTTTGCCTTCATTGGTGGCTTACCAGGAATTTCTTCACTCTGCACAGGCCACAATATTCACAGCAACTGGGGAATGACTAAACGTTTTTAATGCAGTTTTACAAAGCCACACACAATAATGCTGTTAAAAATGAAATACAATTAAGGATAAAGGCTTGCCTGTGTCACCCATTCATGTTGGACCTTCCCCGGCTCCATTTTCCAATGGATTGTTTAAAGTTTATTTATTTATTAGTCACAAGCAAGGCTTACATTAACACTGCAATTAAGTTACTGTGAAAATCCCCAAGTCGCCACAGTCTGGCACCTGCTTGGGTACACTGAGGGAGAATTTAGCACGGCCAATGCACCTAACCTGCACATCTTTGGATTGTGGGGGGAAACTGGAGCACCCGGAGGAAACCTATGCAGACATGGGCAGAACTTGCAGGTTCCACACAGGCAGTGACCTAAGGCGGGAATCGAACCTGTGTCCCTGGCGCTGGTGAGGCAGCAGTGCAAACCACTGTGCCACCATGCCGTTCCGCCGGATTGCTTCTGTATTTTTTTCTTTCACTATTGTCTTATGCTGCAGCCAGCCAATTAAGGTCCATAAAATTATACTGAGATGACGAGTTCCTAACTCGGGCGGCCGGGGGGGGGGGGGGGGGGGCGGGGGCGGGGGGGGGAATAAAGCTTCCTGCTTACTTGCAACCAATAAAAATTGTCAGCTGGAGAATGCACAACAGAGTGTTTATTCTGACCAAGGTTTCAGGGAATAAGCTGCACACAGATATACAAACAGCTAATCACTGATAACTCTGCCAAGGACTGTCTGAGCATTATTATTATTACATTAGCATCCCTGGCTGATCCAGGGGGTATACATTTCAATGTCTTTTTATGACAGCAGGCTTTTTTTTCTTCATCACCATTACAACCTCTGTCTGTCTATTTTTCACATGATTTAATTCACCCTCACATGGAGTATGCGGAGCGCAGTGAGATTCTTTCTCATTCAATGTTGGGCCTTTAATTGGGCGAGTGACAGCCTGCCACCTGATTGAAAAAACAACCCCAAAACTGAGGACAAATTCTGTCCATGTTTACAGTATTCCCTGTGACACACAAAAGCCAGCTGAGGTTAAAGTGTGTCACACCAGCCTAATTGTCTCCATATCGTGGTGACTGCTGCTCTTCTCACTGCATAAGCTGAAGCTCTGAATCTTGGGGGTTTCAGTTTATGAACTTCTGTGTAAATGGTACCATTACCAAATTCTCGAAGGACAAAAACGCAGTGGGCCATAATTTGATGTAGCAATGTATCTTACTGTGCCTACCATTAGTAAGACTTTTGCCCTTATATGTTCAGATGTATAATTTTTTCCCATGGCAACGTGCTGAAAGTGGAAGCTGGTAAAAAGGCAATGAGGAAAATTGGGGCCTAGGACTTGAGTGAACAAGGCAAGTCACTGTCTACTTGCATAGCCAATCAGAGCAAAGTATTGCAAAGTAAATAGCAGCAGGACTGGTCAGCAAGTGTAAATTAGAGAGTCACAGTCATAAAGGTTTACAGCATGGAAACAGGCCCTTCGGCCCAACTTGTCCATGCCACCCCTTTTTTTTAACCACTAAGCTAGCCCCAATTGCCTGCATTTGGCCCATATCACTCTATACCCATCTTACCCATGTAACTGTCTAAATGCTTTTAAAAAGACAACATTGTACCCGCCTTTACTACTACCTCTGGCAGCTTGTTCCAGACACTCACCATCCTCTTTGTGGAAAAATTGCCCCCTGGACACTTTTGTATCTCTTCCCTCTCACCTTAAACCTATACCCTCTAGTTTTAGACTCCCCTACCTTTGGGAAAAGACATTGACTATCTAGCTGATCTATGCCCCTCATTATTTTATTGACCTCTATAAGATCACCTCTCAGCCTCCTACACTCCAGAGAAAAAAAGAGGGTGAATTCAATGTCAGACCAGGTACAGAAAGAGAGAGAAAGAAAAAATGGATTTAGAGAGAGAGAAAAAATGAGATGGGAGGAATAGTAAAGTAATAAGTAAAGTTTTCAAATCTCCAACAATGATTAAATATTTAAGAACATAAGAACATAAGAAATAGGAGCACGAGTAGGCCATCTAGCCCCTCGAGCCTGCCCCGCCATTCAATAAGATCATGGCTGATCTGAAGTGGATCAGTTCCACTTACCCGCCTGATCCCTATAACCCCTAATTCCCTTACCGATCAGGAATCCATCTATCCGTGATTTAAACATATTCAACGAGGTAGCCTCCACCACTTCAGTGGGCAGAGAATTCCAGCGATTCACTACCCTCTGAGAGAAGAAGTTCCTCCTCAACTCTGTCCTAAACTGACCCCCCTTTATTTTGAGGCTGTGCCCTCGAGTTCTAGTTTCCTTTCTAAGTGGAAAGAATCTCTCCATCTCTACCCTATCCAGCTCCTTCATTATCTTATAGGTCTCTATAAGATCCCCCCTCAGCCTTCTAAATTCCAACGAATACAAACCCAATCTGCTCAATCTCTCCTCATAATCAACACCCCTCATCTCTGGTATCAACCTGGTGAACCTTCTCTGCACTCCCTCCAAGGCCAATATATCCTTCCGCAAATAAGGAATGAGACTTCTCATTTGGAATAGTTAATTTTCAGTGCCAGAGAAGTTTATATTGTTAATAGGTTACTTAGATTGAAATTGAATTAACTTTCTGTGATTAATGTAGTTTGCATCCAGCATTCAAGTAGAACAGTTTCATCCCATTTCAAAAGTGATGCAAAAACAAACATCGTTTTCGGAGAAGCTAATGGCGGAGAGATGAAACACTTCAGAAACTTTTCGTTCTCCAAGGTTAGCTACACATCTGCCCCAGTCTGAAGTTGCTGTAGCATTTGCACATAAATAACTATGAGTGGCATTCACCTCACTGCTATTTAAACAAGAAATATTGAACCATTTTGCTATCATCTGAAAATAAAGTTTATGCTTGGGAGATGAATATTAGCAGGAGAAATTTGCAGATAATTAAAAATAAATCTAATATTTTCATCAAATGCAAAATTCTAAGCCAACTTGTTGATCAAATTAAAAGTTTTTTAAAGCTTATTTATTAGTGTTACAAGTAGGTTTACATTAACACTGCAGTGAAGTTATTGTGAAAATCCCCTAGTCGCCACGCTCTGGTACCTGTTCGGGTACACTGAGGGAGAATCTAGCATGGCCAATGCACTTAACCAGCACGTCTTTCGGACTGTGGGAGGAAACTGGAGCACCCGAAGGAAACCCACGCAGGCACAGGGAGAACGTGCAGACTCTGCACAGGCAGTGAACCCGGGTTCCTGGCACTGTGAGGCAGCAGTGCTAACCACTGTGCCACCATGCAAGTGCCAGCCAAACAAGTGTAAGAGAAGGTTAATTGATCCTCACGCAAAAAACAGCAAGGTAAATGGTTCTCCATTTCTATTTTCAGCATAAACTGTAACAGTGTTTTTCATTTGTCCAATTAACTAGCAGAATATCAGAATTCTTTCAGTTATTCCTTTATTCTGTGTCATTTGGAGGCAAACAAAGAGGATAAATGGAATGGAAACAGGGCACGTTTAAGATAACTTTTATCTTCCTTTCCGACACCTTCTAGAAACTAAGCAATACCTACCTACCTGGGGATTGCCCAAAGAAATCTGAGGCAAATTCTGATTGAGCTATGGCCTGCAGACATCTTCAACCACAGGGACAGCAGGGTCAAGGCAATCAAATTCACCACATCCCCTAATCTTTAGGCTAGAGATTGCTGTTCCTGCTCTTCTATGATTTTTAATCCAATAATGTCTAAGCTGAAAACTGCAAATTGGTGAATGAAAAGGCAGAATAAACTGTTGATTCTTCAGGCTCTTTCCAAGATAACACAGGCATGTTCAACAAACATCAACCTGAAATGCACAGATGCAAAGAGGGTTTCTGATGCATTGTTAAACGGAGCAAACTTGCATTTTCTCCAAGGAAAACCAGCCACAGAATGAAAAGGCCCTACAAAGTTTCCACATCACAGGATTCACAAAACTCCAGGGAATTACAAATGGCACTCATATGGTTGTAGACACAAGAAGCATAACCTTCTTGTACCACAAAGAGTTGCACTCCATCAATGAGCAATTGGTCATTAACCAGCAACATGGAATTGTACAGTCCAAAGGCAATTTCCAAGTGCAGTCGCAATAAATTATTTTTTTATTTTATGGTACTCAACTCACCTAGACTATTCGAAAGAGAATGCGGCCTGCAAGAATGGCTCCTATGGGATCTGGCTCATGACTCTACTAAGACAGCCATAAATAGTGGCTGAATGAAGATACAGTAAGGCCCCAGCAACTGTCAAGATCATTATCGAACACGCTCCAGGCACCTTAAAGATGTACTTCAGGTCTGGCATTGCAGTGTCTTTCAGTAAGGTTGATACATGTTTAGGATCTTAGATATTGTCTTGGATACAGGGATGCTGGCCACTTCTATAAGTGTGAGAGTTCCTTCAAAATGACTAGTGCCCACACTTCACATATACTTCAATGTTTAACTACACAAAAGCGCAATCCAGCAGAGTAACAACATTACAACCTAACTTTTCATAGGTTTTTCTTCAATTCCTTCAAACTGACGGAACCCTTGGTGTGACAAGGCCACAAACAAAGATATTTTATTTCATAGCAAGCAAGCATTAAGGCCACTGGTTATGATTAGTTTAACTCAATCAATTCAACAAGTCACTATGTACTACTACAAGGTAAGATACACACTATGTTACCTCACTTCAGTCAACCATCATACTGGATTGAAACAAATAATATGTAACTCCTGCCTTTGACTGGTGAATGTTAAAATGTGGCCCTCACAAGTTCCTATTTCCAAAACCTGACTGATTACCTGTGTCTCTGACTCTGTTTCTGTTTTGTTTTGTGTGTCTCCTCCTGCATAATGGCAGCGAAGGCCTAGCCTAACCAACTCCTATTGCAAATTTAATGTTAATTGTTTATGAATTGCTTATTGTTCACAGTCCTTGGGGAACATAACTTGCAATTAAATATTAATAACCACTTTCAACTGTTTTTAAACTTGGATGAACGAACTTAGCATTAAAGTCCCACATTTAAAAATAGTTCCTTTTCACAAAGTTTTTCTATGGAAAACCAGTGAAAGAAATTTCAAAGTTTGGTAATAAATGTTGTGGAGAGCATGCATGATGTGCAATTATACTGGGAGCTAACTATGGAGTATCCAATTGTCCTGAGCAGAAATCACCTCCATTGACGTCAGCCCTTTGATCTTGAAATACCTTACAGGGCACTGTGGCTGGGAGCTTTTGCAATAATTTGAAGGCAGGTTTTATGCTCCTTTTGGATGCTGCCCCCAGTGGTAGAGGTTAGTGAGATAGCTGATGGACGAATGTCAGTGGAGGCCATTTGGGATTGAGGTGGTCCTTTGCCTGCTGCGCTTGGTCATTAAATTGCCCTTCAACTGTTGTCAGTACATCCATTGCAGCTAGTGCTGGCAGTTCCTGACTACTTTCTATCACATTGATCCTCACCTTACTTCATTGCAGAGTGCGGCATTGTCCTTTTATTATTTCATTCATAGGATGTAGAGATCACTGTCAAGGCCAGCCCATTTATTGCTTTGCAAAACTGGTAGTGATCCAACTCTTGAACAACTGTGGCAAAGGCACATGCACATACTGTTAGGGAGTTCCAGGATTTTGATCCAACGAGGGGGAAGTGAAATCGATATGTTTCAAAGTCAAGATGATGTGTGGTTTGGAATGGAGTTTTCAGGTGGTGGTGTTCCTTTGTCCCTGCTGCTCTGTGGCAGACATTATGGGTTTAGAAGGTGCTGTCGAAGGAGCATCCCCAGGGTGCTGCAGTCAGTGCATCTTGCAGATGGTACACTGCAACCACTGTGTGCCTATGGTAGAGGTAGTGAATGTTCAAGCTGGTGGATGGGACACCAATTAAGCAGGCTGCTTTGCCTGAATGGGTCAGGCTTCTTGAGTATTAGTGGAGCTGTACTCATCCAGGCAAGTGAAAAATATTCCATCAGACTCAGAGCTTGTGCCTTGTAGATGGTGAACAAGTTCTGGGGAGTCAAGAAGTGAATCACTTATCATGGAATACCCAGATTCGCATCTGGTCTTGTAGTCACAGTATTTGTTTGGCTGGTCCAGTTAAGTTTCTGGCCAATGGTGACACCCAGAATATTGATGGTGTTGGTGCAGATGGTCACTGCCTGGCTCCTGTGTGATGCAAATATTACTTGCCACTTGTGAGCCCAAGCCTGAATGCTGTCAACTACTTGTTGCATGCAGATAGGGACTGCTTCATTATGAGGATTTATGAACGGAACTGAACATTGTGCAGACAACATCTTCATTTCTGACTTCATGGGAAGGTCATTAATGAAGCAGTTGAAGATAGTTAGACTTAGAACATTCCCCTGAGGAACTCTTGTTTGAAGTCCTGGGGCTGAGATGACTGGCCTCCAACAAACATCTTCCTTTGTGCTAGGTATGACTCAAGCCAGTGGAGAGTTTTCCTTAATTCCTATTTACTTCAATTTCACTGGAGCTCCTTAATGCCACACTCAGACAAATATGACCCTGATGTTAAGGACATCCACCCTCACCTTACATCTGGAATTCACGTTTGGACCAAGTCTGAAATGAGATCTGGAGTTGAGTAGTCCTGGCAGAACCCAAACTGAGCATCGCTGAGCAGGTTATTGGTAAGTAAGTTCTGTTTGATAACATCCATTACTTAACTGATGTTTGGGAGTAGACTGATGGGGTGGGAATTGGCTGGATTTGATTTATCCTGCTTTTTTTGGACAGGTCGTATCTGGGCGATTTTCCACTTTGTCGGGTCATTTCCTGTTCTGTAGCTATACTGGAAGGACTTGGTTAGAGGTGCAGCTAGTTGTAGAGCACAAGTCTTTTGCTCTCAGCCAGGATGCCAGAGCAGCCCACAGCCTTTGTTATATCTAGTGCACTCAGCTGTTTATCAATATTCCACAGAGTGAATCAAATTGGCTCAGGACTGACATCTGTAATGTTATGTTCATGAGGAGGAGGCCAAGATGTGTCATCTACTCACAACTTACAGCTGAAGATGATTACAAATGCTTCACCTTGTCTCTTACATTCATGTTGGGCGCTGCTGTCATTGAGCAAGTGGATGTTACTTGCTGCCTGGTCCTCCCATTAGTTGTTTAGCTGGTCTGCCAACATTCTGCTTTGATCCATTGGTTGTGGGATTATCTAACTCTGTCCATGGCATGCTGCTCTCGCTGTTTAGCATGCATGCCACAGTCATATAGCACACAAAAGGCCCTTCGGCCTATCAAGTTTGTACTGACATTAACTACCACTAAAGTCACACTAATCTCATTTTTCAACACTTGTCCCATATCCTTGAATGTTACGATGTTTCAAGTGCTCATCCAAACACTTTTTAAAGGTTGTAAGATTTCCAACCCCCACTACTTTCCCAGGCAATGCATTTCAGATTCCTACCAGCCTCTGAGTGAATTTTGTTTTTCTCAAATCCCCTCTGAATCTCCTGCTCTGGGCTCTAAAACTATGCCCCTTCGTGATTGACCCCTCAACCAAGTGGAACAGCTGCTTCCTATTCATACTCCACATAATCTTATATACCTCAATCATGTCTCCTTTAGCCTTCTCTGCTCTAAAGAAAACAATCCAAGCCTAGCCAGTTTCTCCTTACAGCCCAAATGCTCCATCCCAGGCAACATCCTGGTGAACCACCTCTGTAACCCCTCTAGTGCTATCACATCCTTCCTATAGTGAAGTGACCAAAACTGCACAAAATACTCAAGCTGTGGCCTAACCAATCCTCTGTCCAACTCCAACATTACCTCCTTGCTCTTATATTCTATGCCACGACTGATAAAAGAAAATGCCCCATATACCTTCTTAATTATTCACCTGCTCTGCCACCTTCAGGGATCTGTAAATAATTACCCCAATATCCAGCTGTTCCTCTGAGCTTCCTAGTGTCCTGCTACTCATTAAATGATCCTTTGTCTTGTGACTTGTTCCAAAGTGAATCACCTCACACTTAACAGGGTTAAATACCATCTGCTACTGCTCTGCCCATTTAATCGATATCTGCCTGTAACCTATGATATTCTTCTTCACTATTAACTACCCTACCAATCTTGGTGTCATCTGCCAACTTGCTTATCATTCCCCCCACATTAGCATCGATATCATTCATGTATGTAACAAACAATAAGGGTCCCAGCACTGAACCTTGTGGTGCACCACTGGACACTGGCCTCCCGTCACTAAAACAGCCTTCTATCACCACCCTTTGTGTCCTATTACTAAGCCAGTTTCAGATCCATCTCGCCAGGTTTCCCTGAATTGCATGTGTTTCAACCTTCCCAATCAGTCTCCCATGTGGGACCTTGTCAAAGATTTTCCCGCCCATTTTTTGGACGTACTTAGCTGAATGAATCTCTGGCACTCTGTGCTTCACAGAGTGCCTCAGAGGGATTCAAGCCAAAAAGTGGGGAGCGGGGCCTCAGCCCGTTGGAGGGGCCGCCAGCATGGTGCTGAGTGGGCCACTGCGCATGCGTGATTTGTCAGTGGGGAGATCAGCGCATGCGCACTGGCTCCCCCCATCACCAGCCTCCTGATCGCTGGCCTCCCCCTCCTGATCGCTGGCCTACCAGACACGCACTCCCAGGCCAGTCCCGATCTCCCCACCCCTATAGCCAGCCCATCCTCCCGTCCATGGCCAGCCCCGACACCCCCCCCCCCCCCCTCCATGGCCAATTCCGATCGCTTCCTCACTCCCTCCCCCGCCGATCCCATTGCAGAGTGGCAGCAGGTTTCCCTCACCACTGACCACCTCCCAGTAGGCCCTGCCGCACCCCCTTGGCACTGCCTGGTACTTGGTGGGCAGTGCCAGGGTGTCTAGTGGGCAGTGCCAGGGTGCCAGGTGGCACTGCCATGCTGGCACTGCCCAAGGTGGGGGTCAATCACAAAACAAAATGGCAGCTTTCAGCCTAATTTCTTCTGTCGGCCTGTTTTAGGTAAGGTTAACAAGTGAGATCCGTTTTATGTAATACAGTGTATTTGTCAAGGTTTGATTGCCTCCTTATTGCGGAATGATTCCACCTATACTGCCTGCTTTTACATTACTCAAGCAGCAGTGTAGTTCCTGTTTGCTCCTAATTTAATCACCTCAAAAACAAGCCTGATCTTATCCTGAACAGACACCCATGTCCGCATACCATGGGGAAGTGTTACTGAGTAACAATGGCAAGAAACATGCCTGTCCAATGTCCCCACCGCCCCCCTGCCCCCAACCTCCTGGGGGGTCTCAATGACCTCTGCCCCCACCAGCGGGGTGAACACGCCTGCTTCCTGTTGGTGGGGAGCAGTTGTAAACCCTGCTGGCAGGAACTTCTCCTGGCACACTATGGACCTGGATAATACCATCCTGAGCCCGCTAATCATACGGAAATTGAGATTTTCATATGATAATCAGCCCAGCGCCACTTTCTGGTCGGGTGGGGGGTCAGGCTGATTATGCAAAAAAAAGGGCCTGGGAGAGTCGCAATCTGCCAGATGCCAGTCGCAAATCCCACTAAAGGCCCCCCCACTGATGTCTCCCGACCCGCAGTACTACTCGAGCAGCGCAGCAGGCTGGGAGAATCCTGGCCCATAAAAGTTCTGTCAACTGCATTCCCCTCATCCACACACTCGATCACAATTTCAGAAAACCCTATCAAAATTGTTAGGCATGACCTCCTTCTGACAAAACGATGCTGACTATCCCTAATTAAGTAAGAAGTCTCACAACACCAGGTTAAAGTCCAACAGGTTTATTTGGTAGAACAAGCCACTAGCTTTCGGAGCGCTGCTCCTTCATCAGGTAAGTGGGAGTTCTGTTCACAAACAGGGCATACAAAGACACAAACTCAATTTACAAAATAATGGTTGGAATGTGAGTCTTTACAGGTAATTAAGTCTTAAAGGTACAGACAATGTGAGTGGAGAGAGGGTTAAGCACAGGTTAAAGAGTTGTGTATTGTCTCCAGCCAGGACAGTTAGTGAGATTTTGCAAGCCCAGGCAATTCGTCGGGGTTACAGATAGTGTGACGTGAACCCAAGATCCCAGTTGAGGCTGTCCTCATGAGTGCGGAACTTGGCTATCAGTCTCTGCTCAGCAACTCTGCTTTATCATGTGTCATGAAGGCCGCCTTGGAGAACGCTTCCCCGAAGATCAGAGGCCGAATGCCCGTGACTGCTGAAGTGATGTGAAGTGAAGTGACCGCTGAAGTGAAGTGATGAAGGGGCAGTGCTCTGAAAGATTGTGGCTTGTGCTACCAAATAAACCTGTTGGACTTTAACCTGGTGTTGTGAGACTTCTTACTGTGTTTACCCCAGTCCAACGCCGGCATCTCCACATCATAGGTACCCGGTGACCAGAGAGGAATTAAAAATTTCTGTCAGAGCCCCTGCAATTTCCTGTCTCATCTCCCAGAGGAGCCTAGGATGCTGGGGAATTGTCCACTTTTAAGCCCATCAGATCCTCCAATACCTTTTCATTCCCTATGTCAAACTGTGCAAGTTCCTCACAGTCCCTTTTCTTGAATTCTGTACCTACGCTTTCCTTTTCCTGAGTGAAGACCAATGATATGTATTAATTTACTATCCTTCCAATGTCCTGCGGTCTCACACACAGATTGCCCCCTTGGTCTCTAATGGGACCTACTATTTCCCTGGTTAACCTCTTCCCTTAATGTATTTATAAAATATCTTAGGAATCTCCCTAATCTTGTTTGCAAGTCCTGTGTTGTAGCTTCGCCAGGCTGGCACCTCATTTTCAGGTATGCATGGTGCTACTCCTGGCAAGCTCTTGTAGACTTCTCATTGAATGCGATTAGGTCCCTCACTTGATGGCAATAATAGACAGAGAAAGCAACCTCATCCAAGCCTTTCTGTGCTCGTTGGTCTGTACTGCCTTGGCAGCTAGGAGAATGAAACTTTCTTCCGCAAACTCCTGCGCTGAAACCGGGAGTGGCTGCCATTATTAGATTGGGGCCCAAGATTTCTCTAAGAAGTGAAAACTTGGAAGAGATTCTCCATTGTGAAAAGGACCTCTTGCGATGGCGATAGGTCCTATAAAGTAGTGGACTTAATCCAGATAAATGATTGTGCAGAACTACATTGATTCAAGCTGGTAAGAAGTTTAACAACACCAGGTTAAAATCCAACAGGTTTATTTGGTAGCAAAAGCCACAAGCTTTCAGAGCCTTAAGCTCCGAAATTTCTCCTTAGGAGCTTAAGGCTCCGAAAGCTTGTGGCTTTTGCTACCAAATAAACCTGTTGGATTTTAACCTGGTGTTGTTAAACTTCTTACTGTGTTTACCCCAGTCCAACGCCGGCATCTCCACATCTTGATTAAAGCTGTCATTGCTAGATCTTGCTGGATACAATGCATTGATATTCCCTTTAAGCAGCATGTGTGCATTGCCCCACAGTAATCCAGAACACACTGTTCAGGGAATAATCAAGTCATGCATAATCTCCTTTGCCTCTGAGATGCACGCATGCACAGTCACGCAGAAATCTTAAGGGAACCATGCAATGTAGCAAGCAAGCTGCACATTGCAAAGCAAAAATTAGGCTGAATGTCTCTTGCCGTGCTTTCCAATGGTAGCAAGTACTCCGATAGTATTCATTTATTTAATGCATTTGCCATGGGGTTCCTCCTCTGCTGCCAACACATGTTCCTACAATCATCCTCTGTGATTCACACATTGCACCTTCCTTACACTATCTGAAATCCTTAAACAGGATATATTGATATTTGCCATCTGTGTAGTACATAATACAACATGCTGTGGGGTGTGGAGCTGCTAACCTCAAAAGGTTGGCTGGTTTTTTGGAAGTCACCTACAGAAGCAGAGCAGTAAACATTTGTTAGATTGCTGGATACCAGACATCCCTTCATCTGGTTGATATAAAGGCTGCCTGGTTTAGCCTTGATAGACTTCCTGAGGCTATGAAACACTTCCCTTATCTGCTCCCATGTCCTTTGGATATTGTGCACAGTATGAGCCCATGGAGCCACTAAATCCCAACCTGCATGTATTGTTCTTCTGTAGGGGATACAGGGGCTGGGGGCATGGAGTGGTCCTGGTAAATCAAACAGGGAAAATCTTCCTTTTTTTTGAACAGTCACCTTCAGTACAGCAGCAGTGAAGGAAGGTATCTCGTCCAGTCATCTGCACTGTTGTGCAACAAAAATACTCTGGGAAATTCTGAATTATAAAATCTTAGAATTATACATCACAGAAGAGGTCATTTGGTTCATCATTATTCATGCTGTATATTGCCATTGTCCATGATACTAATAGTTACTTTTCATGATAAACCACAGACATAAAATTTGTAGGATTTTTCATATGCCCAGCTGAAAGACATTGTCTGACTGAAACACTTAGTAAGAAATCTTATGCCAGTGCTTACCCCAGTCCAACGCCAGCATCTCCACATCATGAACCACTTAGAGCAGAGGCCCTGGCTTCAGTTCTCAGCCTGTGTGAGTTTATTGATCTTGAACAAAGTGATATCAGGGATGCTATGGTGGGTTGGTGAAAATTCACCCCAGACTCACACTGGTGATCACTATCCAGCGCCACTCAATAGAAAATACATATGCAGGACAGAAGGATCTGACTCACTTGTGATGCCTACCACAGTTGAATAGTCTGTTCTTCTTCATTGCTCAGGGTCACGTATGACAAAATGGTCATTTGGGTAGGATTTATTTAGGCTGACAGGAGCACTGAGGGGTAACTATTTCAACAAAGAAACCTGCCCTGGTTACCCACTTATTGCTTTGTGCACATGTCAAATTTGCGAACAGCATCTGACGCCTAACATTTAAAAGCTAAGACGTTTAAGAGGCTGATATCCTATTCCAGGGGCAGTAACAGTTTAGTCAGTGCAACAAGCGGCAGGGGGATAAAATCAGAACTGCTTCATAGTTTCATATATACATATGTGCGTGTATTATATAAGTAATATTTATAATATATATTACATAATCGACTAATCGCAACAAGTTACACATATTAATATTGACAACGCCATATTAATACATATAAAAGATTCATTTCTGTGGGGATAATTTCTGAAGCACCTAATCCAGTTTTCTCGTCCTTGGCACCCACAAGATTTGCTGCGGCAGCAGTAAAAATCCTTGCACTTTGTCCTTGATGCTGGAGCCCTGTCATATCTGTTGGAAGGGAGGCAGTGAGATAAGACTGAAACTTACTGTAAACTCCTTGGAACTACGAGTTCTCCATTATATCACCATCTTCGATGCATTGACGCATAAGATGTATCAACAGATGATAATAAGAACAATCTCTTCGAATGTGGGTCACATCTTGTTAACAATGTACCTCTTTTTTCTCCATCTCGTTTGCAATTATACATATCATAACCCTTCCATGACCATTTAATAGATAGATACGTGCTATTCCGTTTGAACGAGAGCTTTGTGCTCAGAAATCTTGCAGGTGCAGCAGAGACCTTGGCCAGAGTCTGCTGCTGGGTTTTTTTTAAAATATTTCGAAAACAGTTACAGTGTGTTGTTAAATAATCCTTCAAGGTCTTCGAAATGGGATAAATGTGGATGAGAGACAGCTTCTCGGTATTCTGTCTGCGAGAGGGGTGAGTAGTACTTTTGTAGTGAAAATTAGTTGGACATAGTTCCGAACATAGAATAGTGTCGATGTAAAATTAGACAGCTGGATGTTAATGCATTTCACTTCATCAATAACGTTTGATGACTAGACCTTAGACCAGATATAGTTAGGTGAAACTTTATGGGATCGCTGAACTGGACTATTATTTAGAGTTAAGCTATTTCAACACAATATTTGACGGAATGTATTTTTTTGTAGAGTTAAGGTATTTCAACAACTTTTTATTCCTAAAAGGAGATATTTCAGAAAGCAAACGTCTGTCTCAGATGAGTTTTATTTTGTAGCCCATATGTGTTCGATCATATAGTTTACATTTACATAGCTAAATTTCTGTTTGTGAATAGCTTCGATTTGCTACCGAGACCAAATATAACAGCTTAATAAAGCCATTTGGTTTATTGTGTGGATCTGTTCATTTTTCCATGTCATAATGATGATAAGATTGGACTATCCAGTCTGTCTGTTACAGTTGAATAAATCTGCTTCTCCCATTTTAACAAAGGCTTATAAATGGCTTCATTACAGGACTGCACGGGACTGCCCAGGACTTCAGCTGTACTCGTTGTTCCTTTTTCCTATGCACATACCTCTTTGAGAATTTGGTCTAAAGAGGCATAGGGCATGGGAAAATGGGGCGATGGAGACTTCGTCTTCCCCTCATCAGACCGTGAAAGAGAAAGGAACCTGCGTCGCACCATGTCGCCTTTAATCACTTTGCTTGCGTGGCCGGCACAATATGTGCAGGGTTGTTCTTTCCCAAACCATTACCTTCACAGAGAACCCAACTACCGAAGCTTTCATTCCTCGTTATATTTCCAGTCATTCTTCTAAATAAAGTCATCAATATTCAGATGCGGCGCCTATGTGTTTTCTCTGTTTCCAAGTAGTTTTTCATACAGGACACGACATCGAAAGGCAGAACAAAATTACACTGAAAACACGTACTGAATGCAGCAGTGATTAAACCAATATACTTCTAAAAAAAAATTATATTTTACTGCAGCGATGTGACAAAGATATCAGTAAATATAGAGCACACTTAAGTATTATTCAGTTCAACTATGCAAAGCCCCATCAAACTCGCACATCAAGGAATTCTGAGCCCAAATAGATAAACTTTTCAAGGTACAAGTGTTGCATTACATGTATGCAGCTTTGACATGTTAGCTCTGACATGCTTCTGGGTGTTCAACATTTAAAGGTCCTAAATTTAAAACAGGAAACTATGCCTGGTGATGATTAATACTAATGGATTCGCGGTATATTGACGGCTCAAACACAAAGAAGCACATGCAAGTTCACAGTTGCATTTTTAAAAGTGAGAGTGGAAGAAAAATACTGAAAATAATCCCACCCAAATGTACGTGAGGAAAAAGAGAGGTGGGACTCTAAATTACGTGTCCAGGGCTGTATTCAAAAATCGCCTGAGGGAATGGACAGAGACATAACATTATAATTCACCGAGCACCAGCACTATAAACTTCATAATTTACAAAACATAATTAGAA
This sequence comes from Mustelus asterias, assembly GCF_964213995.1. Classification (NCBI taxonomy): domain Eukaryota; kingdom Metazoa; phylum Chordata; class Chondrichthyes; order Carcharhiniformes; family Triakidae; genus Mustelus; species Mustelus asterias. The sequence goes on along the minus strand of NC_135811.1, from coordinate 43,478,725 downwards.
AAGCAATAATATGATTGCTCTGGCGGGAAAAGTCCATGCTGCCCACTTCTTTAAAAAAACACATAATGTTCCCTTCTTAAATTCAAATTTCTCTATAGACAGTTACATGGGTACGATGGGTATAGGGGGATATGGGCCAAATGCGGTCAATTGGGATGAGCTTAGGGGTTTAAATAAAAAAGGGCGGCATGCACAAATTGGGCCGAAGGGCCTGTTTCCATGCTGCAAACCTCTATGACTCTAAATTCAAATTTGTTTTTTTTTGGTTTGGCCCTTTGTATACCTCTGGACTCTCCTGCCAACCTCCTCACTGCCCCCGCCCCCCCCCCCCCCCCCCCCACAAGCCGCTCCCTGTGATATTTCCCTCTTCATGCCTCCCGGAGATGGTGATTAAAGTATTGATTCTGATCGCAGTCCACAGCCAAGTCACCATCGGGTGTTTTCTTTTACCTCGGGTTTAAATGGGGTGTTTTAAGGGCTCAACTCCAAACAAGTAGATCTGTCACAACAGCTGGCTGACAACCCAGAGTAAACTTGCTACACTCCCCAAGTCCAGAAAAAATATAAATGATGGTTCTGCTTTTTTAAACAAATCCAACAATTGTACTCCAGCTGTTGCTGACAGTGGGAAATCTGCCTCTTCAGTGCCCACGACAGCAGCACCGCATTAAACGCGATCTAAAACACAGTTACTATTCAACCATGTGTGGAGCCGTTGCTATTTGGCCGAGGGGTGTGGGGTCGGGGTCTTCACGACTAATCCTTACTCTCTTCTCGCTGAGGGAAGGTTCTGTCTGAAACAAAAACAAAACATGTTCTTTATAAATGCACTTAGGATTTGGTAAGCCCGATACCCACCCCTAAACTATCAAGACTTTTAATTAACAGTTCGTACGATGCGAGGATCACCATGGGATAAAAAGTTGCTATCTTTAGACTTCAGTGAAGTTTGGTTTACTCGGTTCTGGCGATACCAGCAGGATTACACACTATATTTAAGACTGGACCAAGAATATTGAGCTCACGTACCAACCGACTCAAGAACAGATTCTTCCCTGCTGCCATCAGACTTTTGAATGGACCTACCACATATGAAGCTGATCTTTCGCTTCACCCCAGCTATGACTGTAACATCATATTCTGCACCCTCTCCTTCCCTTCTCCCCTATGTACTCTATGAACGCTACGTTTTGTCTGTATAGGACGCAAGAAACCAATACTTTTCACTGTATCCCAATACATGTGACAATAATAAATCAAACCAAATCAAGAAAGATATTGGCGATTGTTTGATGGGATAACACATAAGAAATAGGAGCAGGAGCAGGCCATTCAGCCCCTCCAGCCTGTTCCATCATTCAATAAGATCATGACTGATCTGATCTTGACCATCCCCATTCTCAATTCCACTTTCTGCCTATTTCCCCATAGCCTTGATTTAGGGTTAGGTTTATAATGAGGGGTTTTCATACCTTTCTTATGTACAACAAAATCATAAACTGATGCTTTCCTATAGAGTTAAGATCTGCTTCCAAATATTCCATAGAGTAACTGCCCCCCCTCCCCCACCACCCATTTTTGTGCACACGCACAATATTCTTTCATAGAAATCATAGAAACCCTACAGTGCAGAAGGAGGCCATTCGGCCCATCGAGTCTGCACCGACCACAATCCCACCCAGGCCCTACCTCCACATATTTTACCCACTAATCCCTCTAACCTACGCATCCCAGGACTCTAAGGAGCAATTTTTTTAACCTGGCCAATTAACCTAACCCGCACATCTTTGGACTTTCGGGCACTTGAGAAAAAAATCTAAAATTGCGACTTCCAAAATACTCATTGAAAATACCAATAGGTAATGTATTTATTTTATCCATTGATTCAGAAAATTAAAATAAGAAGGGTTGAGGCAATGTGTGAAAAAAAGTCCCCAACACGCAGAATATTGTGAACTCTGTCTTCTGACGTTTAAAAAGCAGGAGCTAGCAAATGCTGAAAAGAAGAAGCAAACACGGACAATGTTGGAAATATCCTGTCGATCAGTTGTAAGGCCCACATTCGGGCTGTGACACAATCTGGAGGACATGGTTCGGCTTTTCCCACTAATTCTAAGCTGAACTGAACTCAAAATGTTAATAAAGTTAGGTCAACTAGATTCACTAAAATGTTTCATGTCATAAGTGTTTCTGCAAACGCTGAGCGGAACCTTTTGTATCTGTGTATCCCCCAAGTCTCAAAGAACGTTGCTGCTTGGAGAGGATATTATGCTGTCAAGTTGCACCACAAATACCTCAAGACTTTTAACTGACCAATGATTCAGCATCTGATGGAAATCTATTCAGTGCTTTTCAAGTAAATATTTAGCCAAATCCTGTAAATAGGCTACATGAGATTAGTGCAAGAAACGGAAGCAAAATTCCAACATATACTCAATTCTGTTAAAATACACACACAAAAAAAGCATTATTTTGAGAAGTCTGTAAGATTTGATACTCTTGCGATAAAGTTGTCGGGATAGGTCCGAAATATTTTCTCAATGCTTGGCAATCTGAATAGCCACACGTAGACACAACAATACACATGAATAAGAGAGGAGTGTATGCTGTTTAGTCTGGGTCAGTATTTCCTCCATTCGTTTTGTTTACATTCCATATGTGTCCTCAACACCTGATTATTGCATCAACCCACAATCTGCATTACTCGGTGGATCATTCCTATAAGGGTTGTTTGGCCTTGGCTCGAGCATTGAAATAATGGAAAACTTCTACCGGGGTAGAAATTCAGTACACGGTTGAAAATAATGTGTTAAATTATGACGGTGATTCATTATGCCCGCTGTAACTTGATATCTATTTGTGGCTGTCTTTTAGGCTTCTCGAGATTTTCTAGTTAACCCTGATGTAAGTTTAAAACCTGGAGCAATGATCTCTTCATAATTGGAAGATAGTTTGCAATTATAGCCCGTTACCTGGGATTTAAAATAAGAAATCTTATTTTTATTGTGTTATAGAGAGATTTATTGCATTGTATTTAAGGTCACATCTATTTGGACATATCTGATATTGTTTATCTAATGTTCTTTAAGTTTAAGCTAAATATCAACAGTCTGGAGATGGAAGTAACTTCATTGAAATAAAGATCAGCTCCACCCTCGCAATTTTTTAAATTATGAAATAATTAGGCATTGCAGATGCCCAGCCATTCATTATTCAGGGTTGCCTGCGAGACAATGCATTCTTCATGCAACCATACCAAATAAACGCAAATTCCCTGGAAATGTGGCTGTCATAAGTTAAATCCACATTTCAAAATGTGGGAGAGTCACTTAATGACATTGAAAAATGATGTAATGTAACCAGAAAGTTGGGAAACTGTTTTTTTGAAAGAAATGTTTTAAAAAGGACGAAAGGATAAATCCGACAACTACAGGCCACCAGCCTAACATCCGTGGTGGGAACAACTTTTGAGATGTGCGTGTGTGTAAGGAGGTGGGGGGAGCGGTGGGGGGGGGGGGGGGGGGGCGGATAATTAGCATTTGAAGTGTAAAGGGATAATAAATGAAAGGCAGGACTAATTTGTTAAAAGCAAATCGTCTTTGACTAACTTGATCAAATTCTTTGATGAAGTAATGGGAGTGGATTGCTGAGGCCAATGCGGTTGAAATGTATATGAACCTTCAAAAGGCTTTTGACAAAGCACCGCATAATAAACGGGGAGATTAAAGGGAATTGGAACAGTTGTTTTTCAGATTGGAGGGAGCGAATAGGGGATGTCTCCCAGGGAGAAATCCGCTCTCTAATTAATGATCTGAATTCAGGTATGGGCACAATTTTAAGGTTTGCAAGTGACACAAAAACTGGGAAATGTAGTAAAGAGAGGCGAGCAGACTCCAGACCGATATAACGCAGCTGTGAAATGGGGATATATATATGGTAATGAAATGTAAGTCATGATGTGGAGATGCCGGCGTTGGACTGGGATAAACATAGTAAGAAGTTTAACAACACCGAAAGCTTGTGGTTTTTGCTACCAAATAAACCTGTTGGACTTTAACCTGGTGTTGTTAAACTTCTTACAATGAAATGTAATGCAGAGTAATGTGTAAATGATTCATTTTGACTGGGAGATTGGGAAGAGGTACAAAATGCTACACTGTTGGATGAGGCTGCTTAGGATGTTTTATTAAACCAAGGCTAGTCGGTCCTCTCAGGGGTCAATAAAAGATCCCCTGTCATTATTTAAAAAGAGCAAGTGGTGCTCCCCTGATGATCTAACTAACGTTACTAATTTCATTGCTGTTTGGGAGAATCTCACCGGGTGGCTCCTTCTGGCCTACCGTGATTCCTCAACACCAAGACCTCAATTTTAAAACTCAAGTTGTTTAAATCCTTTCCCTCCCAATCTGTACAATCTTCTTCAGCCTGATACCTATGTGGCCTCTGCCTCTGGGCCTCTAATACATCACAACTCCCACCCCCCCCCCCCCCCCCACCATCCCCTCCCCACCACTCCACACTCCCTATGCTCACTAATAAAGACTGGGCCTTGAATCATCCTGGCCTTAAACTCCGTGTTTCCCTCTCTAAAGCTCGCCACCCCACCCTCCCGCTTTGAAACACATCTTGAAACCCACTTCTTTGATAAGGTTTTAGACATCTCTTTCTGCGGCTGCATAACATCTGTGTGAGTTGCCTTCAAGCGTGCTTCAATGTTAAAGGTAAGATATAAATCCAGGTTGCTGGGTGTCCTTTTCAATCTTCCATTCCCCCTCCTCCACTCCCTTCCCCTCTCCACTCCTCTCTGGATGATCTATTCTTATATATATTAAATAGCTTTTCCCCCAAAAGATATACTTCATTCATAAGAAATCTGCAAGAACATTACAAACATTCCGAAATGGCCATCACACAGAAAGGTAGTGATATTCAGGTTCTTTATATGCATCAAATAACACCCAGAGATGTTTCAATACAGCAAAAGAAACGTTTCAGACAATTTACAATGATCCTTACAAATGTTGCGAAGTTATTTTAAAGGTTGTCTACATAGAACAAGTTGTACTCCGAGGTGCTTCAGTACAACAGAGATACATGTAATAGTCACTCTATGCACTCAGTCATATATATTCTTACATATATATTTATTAAATAGCGTTGACCTTCACCGACGGAAGAAAGCACTTTTAAATCGCCAGTGACATACAGCTGGCGTCAGATATATTCACTGTGAAGTTGTGTCCAGAGCTGATTCGGTGAAGAATGATCACTTATTTCCATCACAATGTCATGAGAGGAGGGATGCCGAGGGAACGATCCAGTCCAGTCCCTTTCATCTGTGCCTTTGCTTGGCAAAATAACCCCCCCATCTCGGTCATATGTCAGCTGTTGGTAAGTGATAGCGATGGCTCGCCCTTCGATCCGAGGCATGATTAGCTCCTGTCACCATAGTCTTGCCCCTACAGTTAAAAACATTAGCAAACTAGGTCCATTATGTTCCAATAACGACCTCAATAGAAAAATGTGATAACTAAGCACAACACTGTCACAACTAAAAAAAGGGTTATCACATGTTTATGCTAATCAAATCGAAACTTTGACCCCCCCCCCCCAATATTCTTAATCATTTTACAATAGAGTTAATGACAGTTTCTGGCCCTGAGACAGTCACTTTCACCCCCAGGGTAAAACAGGCTTTAAAAAGGTATCTCTTGAACCCAACTCTTGTGAACCCGTTATAACGACATTTGATCTGATTTAGTAACAAGTGCCGCCCATTTGAATGGTTACGGATTCCCCCTTGTTATAAATGTGCTGTGCTTGGGGGCTGTCAGATAATGGTGTCTTGTAATGGCCTGGCGGTTTAGGTTCACAGTGTTTACTTCCAGTTAATTCATCACCGACACTTATCGTTATATTGATAATGTCATCTTATTTCTAGTTGAACTTGGCGCCATATCTCGATATCCCCAATTTATCACGTCGTGTATTCATGCCTTTGCTGCCGAATGTTGCAAGGGATCGCTGGTGAGTCAACCCCTTGTTTATTGGAATCCTTGCTTTGATGTGGAAACAAATTTACTGATCGGGTGTAAAGGAAACGTCCCCATAAATACTCAGCTCTTTTTAAAACGGCGGCAGCTTTCTGTTTGTGTTCGACCCTACAGATGCTGGAAGGAGCATTTTCAGTGCAATGGCTTGCACAGAGCAGTCAATGTCTAAAGGAGCCAGGGCAAGACTTAGCCCAAGGCCAGAACCTGGGCAACCATTCGCCTCCCGACAGTAAAACGCTTCAAGGTGAACAGGAGACAGGGCACTGTGACCTGTGCAGAGCTCAGACAGCACATGCCCAAGATACAAGGCATCCCATTAACAAGAGTGGCAGCTCAATAACAAGAAATAACCAAGGGGAGAAATCTCCACAGAAAGCTTCTGAACTCCTGGGTAAGTAATGATGGGAATCTCATATTTAAAGTGACATGTGTTCATGAACTATAGTTTCAACTTTGATCTACTTTTCCACAGGTCTAATCGTTTTTTTACTCGTACTAAATTTATTTTTGCTTTGCTTTGCCATGCACTCGGACATTTTCTCTTCCGCCTTCTTCGTCGGAAAACAAGACATAAAAACCAACCGGCTGCCATCAGACTTTTGAATGGACCTACCTTACATTAAGTTGATCTTTCTCTACACCCTAGCTATGACTGTAACATTACATTCTGCACCCTTGCCTTTCCTTCTCTATGTACGGTATGCTTTGTCTGTATAGCGCGCAAAAAACAATACTTTTCATTGTATCCTAATACATGTGACAATAATCAATCAAATCAAAAAATATGTTATTTTTCAGGTTCTGGGCAGTTCTGTTCTATTTAGAGCATCCATTTACATTAATCGTATGTTACAATTGTTTGGAAGGGAAAGCTAAATTTTTTATCAGGTACCATAGAACCATAGAATCCTACAGTGCAGAAGGAGGCCATTTGGTCCATCGTCTGCATCGACCACAATCCCACCTGGACTCTATCCCCATAACCCCATCTATTGACCCGAGACATTCCCGCCTCACACATGGCCAATCAACCTAACTCGCATAGCTTTGGACTGTGGGGGGAAACCGGAGCACCCAGAGAAAACCCATGCGGAGAATGTGCAAACTCCACACAGTGACCCGAGGCCAGAATTGAACCTGGGTCCCTGGTGCTGTGAGGCAGCAGTGCTAACCAGGGTGCCGCCATGCCGCCCAGGTAACCTGGTAAAGGGAGTTGTGGGGCTGCTATTTTAACCCAATAACCTCTCACCCCAATGATTATGCAGAAGCCAGGGGCAGCAGAAGTTTGAGAAGTCAATGGACTGACTATAATTGTCTCGCAAGAGCATGCTTTGACCAGACACAACCAGCTGCCTTGTTTGCCTTTCTATACAGAAGCTGGGGCCACCTGCAGACTGAGTGTCTCAGAAAAGACAGACAGTGACTCCAGGAGCGAGGAATGGACTGATCGCCGGCGCCTCCGAACTGTCTTCAGCGTGGAACAACTGCGCAGACTGGAGTTGAGTTTCCAGTGTCAGCCTTACCCGGGATCTGATCAGAGACGGAGGCTAGCTGGAGAACTTCACCTATCAGAGACACAGGTGAGAGCTGGGATTCTTCCCAACCACAGCCACTTCCCAATCCTTGCCGCCTTCCCAATCTCAGACCCACATCTAACCATAATCATAGAATCCTTACAGTGCAGAAGCAGGCCATTCAGCCCATCGAGTCTGCACCAACTCTCTGAAAGAGCACTTTACCCAGACCCTATCCCCATAATCCCACGTCTTTACCCCATTAATCAACCTAATCTGCACATCTTTGAAGTGTGGGAGGAAACTGGGGCAACCGAAGGAAACCCGCGCAGACACTGGGAAATTGTGGAAACCCTACACAGACAGACACCCAAGGCCAGAATCATAGAATCCCTACAGAGGAGAAGGATGCCATTCGGCCCATCGAGTCTGCACCAACCACAATCCCACCCAGGCCCTATTCCCGCAACCCCATATATTTACCCTGCTAATCCCTCTGACACTAAGGGTCAATTTAGCATGGCCAAGCAACCTAACCCGCACATCTTTGGACTGTGATGGGAAACCAAAGCACCCAGAGGAAACCCATGCAGACACGGGGAGAATGTGCACACCCTACACGGACAGATACCTGAGGCTGGAATCAAACCCGAGTCCCTGGTGTGAGGCAGCAGTGTTAACCACTGTGTCACCAAGCCACCCATAATAATTTTTTTTAAATTACTCCATCATTAAAGTTTCAAAGCCAATGCTCAGAGTGGACTGGGCAAACTTAAATCCATTCCTTTCTTGCTCCAAAGACCAAGTTCAAAATCCAACTGAATCCAATTCATGGTCCCCACTAGAGAGACGAACGAGATCCAAGCTGACAAGTTTGGCATTGCACCCCATCGTGGGCTTGATCTGATCTTTCAGAGACTCGGCACCAGTGGTCAGCCCATTCCTCGAATGCTTCTTTCAAATACACCCCAGTAACAGTGAGCAACTAAATGACTGGGAAATCACTGGCGGGCCTTTGTCACTTTATAACCAGCCTGTCCAAGAAATAGGAGAGTTTTCACCTTGACCTGCCAACTAACCTGGCCAGGACTGGGAAATCAGCTGTTAAATAGCACAATGGAGTAGTTGGCTAGTGGATTGATGTACTGAATGGGAACTCTCAAAATGTTTCCATACAATAATAAGGAAGATCTTTCTCATCACCCTCCCCTATTAGCACACTGCGAGTTCCTTGATCTCAGTTACATCACTGAAGGAATCAGAATGCTGATGAAAGTTCATCACCAACCTGAAACATTAATTATGTTTCTCTCCATAGATACTGCCTAGCTTACTGAATATTTCCAACATGTATGTTGTTTTCAAAATTTCAGATTTCCAGCTTCTGCAATATTTGTGTTTGTTTAAAATAGTGGTGTTTTTATTTGGGGCAAATGGCCACATGAGCAACAATTAGAACATAGAACATAGAAAGCCACAGCACAAACAGGCCCTTCGGCCCACAAGTTGCGCCGATCACATCCCCACCTCTAGGCCTATCTATAGCCCTCTATCCCATTAAATCCCATGTACTCATCCAGAAGTCTCTTAAAAGACCCCAACGAGTTTGCCTCCACCACCACCGACGTCAGCCGATTCCACTCACCCACCACCCTCTGAGTGAAAAACTTACCCCTGACATCTCCTCTGTACCTACCCCCCAGCACCTTAAACCTGTGTCATCTCGTAGCAACCATTTCAGCCCTTGGAAATAGCCTCTGAGAGTCTACCCTATCCAGACCTCTCAACATCTTGTAAACCTCTATCAGGTCACCTCTCATCCTTCGTCTCTCCAGGGAGAAGAGACCAAGCTCCCTCAACCTATCCTCATAAGGCATGCCCCCCAATCCAGGCAACATCCTTGTAAATCTCCTCTGCACCCTTTCAATGGCTTCAACATCTTTCCTGTAATGAGGTGACCAGAACTGCGCGCAGTACTCCAAGTGGGGTCTAACCAGGGTCCTATAAAGCTGCAGCATTATCTCCCGACTCCTAAACTCAATCCCTCGATTAATGAAGGCCAGTACGCCGTACGCCTTCTTGACCGCATCCTCCACCTGCGAGGCCGATTTAAGAGTCCTATGGACCCGGACCCCAAGGTCCTTCTGATCCTCTACACTGCTAAGAATGGTACCCTTCATATTATACTGCTGCTTCATCCCATTGGATCTGCCAAAATGGATCACCACACACTTATCCGGGTTGAAGTCCATCTGCCACTTCTCCGCCCAGTCTTGCATTCTATCTATGTCTCGCTGCAACTTCTGACATCCCTCCAAACTATCCACAACACCACCTACCTTGGTGTCGTCAGCAAACTTACCAACCCATCCCTCCACTTCCTCATCCAGGTCATTTATGAAAATGACAAACAGCAAGGGTCCCAGAACAGATCCCTGGGGCACTCCACTTAGACATCCCAGCAGTGGATAAGTGAAAGAGATTCACTAAAAAAAACTTCAAATGCAATATAAAAGCAAATTCCTGCAGATGCTGAAATCTGAAACCAAAAGAGAAAATGCTGGAAAATCTCAGCAGGTCTGGCAGCATCTGTAAGGAGAGAAAAGAGCTGACATTTTGACTCCAGACGACCGTCTAAGGGGTCTGTTGAGATTATCTGGCATTTTCTCTTTTGGTTTCAAATGCAGTAAAATGGCAACAGAAAGTACCAGAATAACCAACAGATAGCTTATGATTTTGAGTGTAAACCTCTCTTCAACAGATTCTTACAGAGAATCTACATTTGAATATTACCCTAAATTTCCTCTTTACACATATTGACAGTATTACCATGTAATTCTAGAACTTGCTGCATTTATTTTACTGCCTCGGGCGTGGTGCTAACTAAAACATAAAATAGTCAAGAAGCAAATCCAACTGACTGGCAAGTAGTAAACACAGTGATTTACATTTGTGTTGTTAGAATGTTCCCATCGATTTCAATGGAAGTGATTAACTGTTCTCATGTTGTCCTCCACACTAAACATTCCCCGCACCAGCCCCCAACCTGAGCTATTTGACACTGTGGTTTAATCTGACATTAAATGATCAATTGCTGAGACATCCTATTCCTTTGATGATATCAACAATTCACCCCCATTGCTACAGCAATCTGGTCTGATCTCTCATTCCCAAGGGCTGCAGAATTTGAAACAAGAAAACCTTCAAAATTCTGCCAGGTCCTTGATCCCAACCCAATGCACTCATTTCCCATGACTTTCATTATAAACAGACCCTAGGCTGTTATTTCTTTGGTATTAACTGTAGAATCCACTCATCAGTTCTCCCAGATACAGATACAGCTCGTGATCCCATTACTGCTGCATCTACTTCAAAACATCATAACTCCCTTCCAATGCTCCGATGCCCAACTTCCACCATATCAGTCCTCCCACAGGTCAAACCCCCTCTTTCATACTGATATTCCAAGACTTTCCAAACCCTCCATCTCCACACATGTAATGTCAAACTCAAACATGATCCCACCTTATTTTGAAAGTAAATCTTCCATTCAATAACTAGATTCAAAATGGTCAGAACATTTTGTGTCCAAATTAACAATGTATTCCATTGGCAAATGTCCACTAGCAGCAGAGTCAGAAAATTACTCCTGTCAATACATAGCCATGATGTGGAGATGCCGGTGTTGGACTGGGGTAAACACAGTAAGAAATCTCACAACACCAGGTTAAAGTCCAACAGGTTTATTTGTAGCAAACGCCACTAGCTTTCGGAACTGGCTGTTCCTTCGTCAGGTGGGTGGGAGTTCTGATCACAAACAGGGCATACAAAGACACAAACTCAATTTACATGAATAATGATTGGAATGTGAGTCTTTATAGCTAATCAAGTCTTAAAGGTACAGACAATGTGAGGGGAGAGAGCATTAAACACAGGTTAAAGAGATGTGTATTGTTTCCAGACAGGAAAGTTAGTGAGGTTTTGCAAGTCCAGGCAAGCCGTGGGGGTTACAGATAGTGTGACATGAACCCAAGATCCTGGTTGAGGCCGTCCTCATGTGTGCGGAACTTGGCTATCAGTCTCTGCTCAGCGACTGTGCGCTGTCGTGAACGCCGCCTTGGAGAACGCTTACCTGAAGATCAGAGGCCGAATGCCCGTGACCGCTGAAGTGTTCCCCAACAGGAAGAGAACAGTTTTGCCTGGTGACTGTCAAGCGGTGTTCATTCATCCGTTATCGTAGCGTCTGCATGGTCTCCCCAATGTACCATGCCTCAGCACATCCTTTCCTGCAGCATATCAGGTAGACACCTGATACGTTGTCTAACCTGTGCTTAATGCTCTCTCCACTCACATTGTCTGTACCTTTAAGACTTGATTAGCTGTAAAGACTCACATTCCAATCATTATTCATGTAAATTGAGTTTGTGTCTTTGTATGCCCTGTTTGTGATCAGAACTCCCACCCACCCGACGAAGGAACAGCCAGTTCCGAAAGCTAGTGGCGTTTGCTACAAATAAACCTGTTGGACTTTAACCTGGTGTTGTAAGATTTCTTAATACATAGCCACACAGACATAGATTTAAAGGTTATAATGTCACTAACACTCCCCAAGTAATGTGTAGTAAAAGTAAAACTTGACTTATGTAATTACCATTAGTGAGTAGCCTCACAATACATAGTGGGTTGGTGTCTTGTTTGACCCTGAGCTGAGCTTCCAACCACATATCCTCAAAAGCAGCAAGGCCACTGACTTTCACCTCAGCCTCAGCACATCTGCTGCTATGATCCTCCTTCTTGCCTTTTTTGCCTTTAGAATTGACTATTCAGTGCTTTCCTGGGCAGCCTCCATTGCACATTGTATACACTTGAGCTCATCCAGAACGCTGCTGACCAGATCCTAACTTGCCTCATTCCTCTCCCACCTCCTTGCTTGCTGATTGACATTGGCTCTGTCTGGTGAGGCAGAACTTTAAAAATTCTCAACTTTGTTTTTAAACCTTTGCCCCCTCCCCAACTCCATAACCTCACCCTTCCCTATGTCTAATCTCCAGGCGCTTCATGATGTTGACTCTCTTTCACTTCTTGCCCATTCTCAATTTTCATCATTCCACTAGTAATGGTGGACGTTCACCTTTCTGTGTCCTACGCTCTGGAATTCCTTCTCTAAACCCCTCTGGCTTTTAAAAAAAATATCGCTTGCTCCTTAAAATCCAGCTCTTTGACTAAACCTTTGATGATCTGGTCTAATATCTCCTGATATGGCTTGCTGCCCAATGTTGTCTGATAATGCTTGTGTGAAGTGACTTGGTATGTTTTACCACATTATAGCCTGTATAAAATGTAACTTGTCGCTTAGACAGCATATGCTCTGAATCGCAGTGTCAAATTCCATTGAAGATCCGCTAATACTTGTTAGAAACAAACCTTCTTCTATTCTCAGTATATTATGGTAACCAATTTCAGTAGGGAAGCTGTTACAGTCCCTGGATTATGGAGGGGAAAATGTCAGCTTGAATTATTCAGTAACCCTTGCTAGAAAATGTCCAGTGGTGTGAATTCTGTGTGAAGCGGGATCAGACTTTGTCGCACACTACCCAAATATTGAGTGGCACACAGACATTTACTATCCCCACTCACACAGAAAAGAGTCACAATTTGAGAGAGTTAGTGAAGCAAGCTGGCAACTGGTCATATCCCTGTGAGTTCAGGGCGGTAGGTTGATCATTTCTTACTTGTTCCTGCATCAAGGGCATTGTTGGGAAGGCCAGCAATTATTGCCTATCCCTAATTGCCTTGGAGAAGATGGTGGTGAGCTGCCTCCTTGAACTGCTTCCATCTATGTGGTGTAGGTACACCCACAGTGCTTGCAGGATTTTGATCTAGTGATATTGATGGGGGAAAGCTGGAAGAAAGAGTAATTGTGATTGCTGGCAGGGTGGTACTGCTCTAACATTACTATCTTCATAATTCAGATTCACAGCATTCTGGAACATAGGTACACAGGAATTAGAAGCAGAAGTCAGCAAATTTGGCCCTTCGAGCCTGCTCCGCCATTCAATCAGATCATGGCTGATCTCTCCCTGGTCTCAAATCCACTTCCCTACCTGTTCCCCATATCCCTTTATCCCTTTTTTATTAGAAATATATCCATCTCCTTCTTGAAACCATTCAACAATTCAGACTCTACCACATAATGGGGCAGTGAGTTCCACAAATTCACCACTTTCTGCGAGAAGTAGTTCCTCCTCATCTCAGTTTTAAATCTACCACCTCTCAACCTATACCTGTGACCTCAAGATTACCCCATAAGAGGAAACATTTGGTCTACATTTACTTTATCAAACCCTTTAAAAATTTTACATACCTCGATCAGATCCCCTCATCCTTCTGAACTCCAGAGAGTACAAGCCCAAACTGTTTAATCTTTCCCCGTACGTCAATCCCTTCATTCCCAGAATCAATCTGGCGAACCTTCCCTGAACTGCCTCCAGTGCCACCAAATCCTTCCTCAAGTAAGGAGACCAAAACTGGACACAATACTCTAGATGTGGTCTCACCAACACCCTATACAATAACAACACTTCTCTACTTTTATACTCCAGTCCTTTTGCAATAAATGCCAAGATCCCGTTTGCCGTTTTTATTACATGCCTGCACCTGCATGCTGTACAGCTTCTGATGTCAATCATTCTATCCACATACTTTCCTACAAAAGGCACATCCCCATCAGGATTGTGGAGAGGAGGGCGTGCAGGAAGGAAGACTTGACATTTGTGCTTATGTACTTAAAATGGCTCCAAACCAGATGGCATAATTATTGGTGGTGATCTGTCATTTTATATCCTTTTTTTAGGTTAAAACCTGGTTTCAGAATCGCCGAATGAAATTCAAACAACAACTTCAAGATGCTCAGGCTGAGGCATTCAAGTCCAGGTTGTTCCTTCAGTATTTCTCGCACCCATATGCCTCCATTCACAGTCAGTATCCCATGGCAGATTCCAGCCTCTTTCCTCATTGTGTCAAATTTGGACCTCACCACACCCAGACTTCTACCTCTTCACCACTTCTTGAACACCAGCCGAATTTACCTCAGATAGGTGCAACCACTCATCGATTCCATCCGTACCTCAGTATCTAATAAAGGATTAAATGTACGGCAGCATCAGATACACATCAAAAGGAATCATTCTAAACCTTGCATCATGCAATATATTATAGTATATTTATTTTTTCTCATGTATTTTACAATCATATGTGGGATATTATTACATTTATATGTACTAAATCATGATGTATTGGTATTGGTAAATTTTCATTCACAATCAGTCCTGTATAATCCAGCCTAAATTAAGTTGTGCTCCTGAGGGAAAATGCACTGATTTGCACTGTTGTGAGACACATTCCTCCTCATTGAAACTTGTGCAATTATATATTTTTTAAGTTCTCAAAGGAGCTATTGCACAAATACATAGGAAAGTTGTATGTCGGAGCCACTATTTCTGGAAACAGAATGCTGCTGAGGCATTATATCATATACACTATAATATAAATATAAAATATTTGGACTCATTTCCCTGTGGTTTGCTTCAATCAATTTATAAGCAATGTATTTCTTTCTTTGTCCAATTTTCTTTCCACGGAACCCTTCAGACCTGATCCAAATTGGGATGTGAACTTATAGAAAGTAGACACCTGCAACTACCTCCGAATGAGTTTCTCCTGAATTTTGTGGGTTAGTCATAGTTGTTTTGAACTGTGGGAACTCTTGTCCACTCATTTCTTCCTTGTAAGCTTGCAATGTTACACCTCCCAAGATTTATAACTGAGTCTAAATAAGCAAAAGTACTTCTGTGTATAGTTCTGTTCCTTAATATTGATCAGGTATTTTCACCACACTTTCATATTGCAGTATTAAACTTAATCTAGAATGGAAGTCGCAATGGTATAGGCAGAACATGCCAATAAAACATTTATAATGAGCTGTAGTATAAAGTGTGTTTCAAAGTGAAGCAATACAATTCCTTCACCTTGATTTTAAAATTGGTGTGGCTACTATTTGCAAAGTAGCTGAAGTGAGGTTCTTTTATTTGTTCAGTTACAGAATGTGGGCATTGCTGCCTAGGCTAGCATTTAATGCCTATCCTTAATTGCCCTTGAGAAGATGATTGTGAGCTGCATTCTTTAACTGCTGCAATCCATGTTATGCAAGTACACCTGCAGCGCTATTAGGGAGGGAATTCCTGGATCTTGGCCCAGCGACAGTGAAAGAATGGCAATATTTTTCCAAGTCAGGAGGGTGGGTGATTTGGAGGGGAAATTCAAGGGATGGTGGTGTCTGCTGCCCTTGTCCTTGGATTGGTAGCGATCATAGGTTCAGATGGTGCTAGCTCAGAAGCCTTGGTAAGTTTCTGCTTGAACTGGAGGCAGTAACCCAGTTTGGATACTAGGGATAACAAATTCTGAAAATGTAATTACCTGAATACAGCAGCAATAATGTAATTCAAAGGCACATTTGTTCAAATTGTGATATAATGTTCCTGTAAATGTTATGGACCCTGAATTTTTGGGATGTTAACAACCACAAGATTATGATAGGCTTAGATAAGGTAGACAAGGAAAATCTCTTCCAGTTAGCTAATGGTACAAGGATGAGGGAACACCAATTTTAACATTTTGGGCAAGAGATACATGGGGAATGTGAAGAATAACATTTTGCGCAGTGAGTGGTGATGAGTTGAAACTCACTGCCTAGGATGATGGCGGAAGCAGAAACAACCAATGATTTCAAGAGGAAATTGGATAGGGCACTTAAAGGAAATAAACTTTTTTAAAAATTCATTTATGGGACCTGGGCATCGCTGGACAGCATTTATTGCCCATCCCTAGTTGCCTAAGGGCAGTTTAGAGTCAACCACATTGCTATGGCTCTGGAGTCACATGTAGGCCAAACCCGGTAAGGTTGGCAGATTTCCTTCCCTAAAGGACATTCGTGAACCAAATGGGCTTTTCCAACAATTGGCAATGGTTTCAATGGTCATCAGTAGATTCTTAATTCCAGATATTTTTTATTGACTTCAAATTCCACCATCTGCCGTGGCGAGATTCGAACCTGGATCCCCAGAATATTAGCTGAGTTTCTGGATTAATAGTCTCGCGATAATACCACTAGACCATCGCCTCCCCAATAAACTTGCAGGATGATGGGGATTGGAACTGACTGCATAGCTCTATGGGCGGCCAGCATGGAGACAATGGGCCAAATGTCTCCTTTGCTGAAAATGTCTTGTAAGTGGCAAACTTTCCCGTTCCGCTCGCCACGGGACTCATAGTGGGCAAGGGACAGACCATGGAAAGATCCATTTACTTCGGGTGGGATTTTCCGGTTTCAGGGCACGCATGGCTGGAAAATCCCGCCCTCAATGTCTAATATGAAATTTTTGAAAATTAGCAGATGCATTAAACCATTCAGTTCAAGCAGATTAATGCCTCTGGTCAGACAACAGAGGTAGGATATTTAGGCAAATGTGTTATGCATTGTAATTTTGTCTCCCATGGTGTACCTTAAGTATGATAAATGTAGATAATAAAAGTTACATTCTTTTATTCTAATGAAGAGAAGAAAAAATTCACATCAAAAATTCCACTACAGTTGGCAGATGAATTCATCTTGATTAAGCAATTATGGTAACAAAGGGAAATGTTTTCCATTGGAAACAGGTGAGAGGTTGCTTGATTACAATACATTGTAGTGACATTGTTATGTCCACAATCACTGGTTTCTCTGAATTACTCAGGAATGTGCTCTGTCTTAGGTTTACCATCTAAAATGGGGCTCGAGACCAAATCGGTTCTCACCTTTCAGGAAGTCAGCATTTACAGATAGGCCGCTGCTTTTGAATCACAGAATTCCTACAGTGCAGAAAGAGGCCGTTCGGCCCATTGAGTTCGCACTGACAACAATCCCACCCAGGCCCTCTCCTCATAACCCCACGTATTTACCTTACTAATCTCCTGACACAAAGGGACTATTTGGTATGGCCCATCAACCTAACCCATACATCTTTGGAGTGTGGGAGGAAACCAGAGGAATCCCATGCTGACAAGGGGAGAACGTGCAAACTTCACACAGTCACTCAACGCCAGAATTGAACCTGGGTCCCTGGCGTTTGAGGCAGTGCTAACCACTGTGCCACACACCACCCTGAAAGAAAATACTAAAGTTTAAATTTGTGTTGGGTGATTTTCTTTGGCAGCTTTTACCTAAATTTTGGTTGCCACATTTTTGGTTGTGATTGGTACCAGCCCCCAGACTCTTTTTGATTCCAATTAGGCTCGGGATTATTCATCACTGCCTTTCACTTTGCCTTTCAGCTATATTCATGGACTGTATAGTGATACATTTGTCACTACTTTTGCATGTGTAACACTAAGCCACATTTTATATTCAATGTGAATATGTATTGGTTCAACCATGTGCTCCTTTCCTGTCACCCAATATACAGCCCTGCTTTGCCCCCATCTCCCTCCTTTCATAAACCCTGCCTCTCTCCCAGATCCCCACCTCCCCATCATCAATGCCCTCCCAAGACTCTATTGAATCATTCACATACTGCAGCACACAGCTTCTGGTCCACTGAGCATCTCCCTCAATGCCTCCCCAAGATCGAGTCCATCCTGGGTGGGTCCATGGCTTTTCTCTGCTCTACACAAAGCATTTTTCACTGCAGTCACGCAAGTCTCTGCTGCTGCCTCATTCTCCTTTCGCAACATAAATCCAGCTAAACTTTCCATTAGAATCGAACCCCAACAACCCTTGCCCTTCATTGTGCAAACATTTGATTAGGCCGCCAAATAAAAAGTGTCAAAAATTCTATTTCTCTACGTGCTGCACTCCAACTCTTTCTTGAACAGGAATTAAGTGTTGCAACTTTGCAGCTAATTGCCTGTGACACATCTGACCATGAACAATTGGAACTGTGTCAACCCTCTATGGAAGGCATGCTACAGATATATAACCTTAGTACTACTCTGTCACTGTGACTACATGTCAAAAAGTACTTCATTAAATGCGAGGCAGAGAATCACAGAATAATAGAGTACAGAGAGAGGCTGTTTGCTCCATTCAACCAATGTCAGCTATCCAATTAGTCCCTATCCCCTGCTTTTCCCCATAGCCGTAAAACATCCCCTTCAATTATTTATCCCAATTCCCTTTAAAAAGTTATTATTGAATCTGTTTCCACCACCCTTTCAGGCAGTGCCCTTCAGATCATGAAAACATGCTGTGCAGAAATTATTTTTCGCAGGTTGCCTCTGATCCTTCTGCCAGCTATCTTAAATCAGTGTCTGATGGTTACTAACCCTTTTGCCACTAGAAACAGTTGTTACTTTGTAACCATCAGAAGATTTTGCATGTCTCTAAAAATCATTTACCCTCACAGCTCCAAGAAGGACAATATTCTCCAGTCATTGACCACATAACTGATGCTCCCCACCCCCATTACTATTCTGGTAATTCTCTCCCACAGGGCGGGATTTTACGGCCTCACTCATCCCGAAACCACAAAATCCCGCCGGAGATCAATAGACCTTCCCATGGTCCGTCCCTCGCCCGCTCCAATTCTTGTGGCGGGCGGGATGGTAAAATTCCGGCTAATGCCTCCAAACTCATGACTTCATTCCTGAAGTGTAATACTCAGAATTCACCACAAAATGCCAGCTGAAGCATATTAAATGTTTTACAAATTGTTTAGCATAACTTCCTCCATGCTTCCATTTATAAAGCCAATGACGTTGTGGGCATTCAAAGATTTGTGTGTGTATGTGTATATTCATCCCCAGATCTCCCTGTCCTGTACCCACTTCAAATTGCCACATTCACTTCACACTTCTCTGTATAATCTGTTGTGCATCTTCCTCATTTCACCCGTCTATGTCCTCTTGAATTCAATTACCATCCCCCTCACTGTTTATTACATTTCCAAGTTATGTCATGTATATCCAGATCCAAGTCATTAATATCTATCACAAGGAATAGCAATCACATTGACATCTGCGGGACACCAATGCATTCCCTCAGCCTGCAATGCAACTATTCATATTCTGCTTTTTGTCTCTTAGTCAATTGTGTATGCATATGGCCACTGCTCCTCAAATCCCTTGACTTCAATCTATTATGTGATACTTTTATCAAATGCCTTTTAAAAATCTACATCAATCACTGTCCTCCTCAAAATACTACATTGTTTCATCAAATAAAACACATTAACAAATCCATGTTGGCTTTTATTTATTAACCTACTTCTGTGTTGCATGTTTGTATGTTCTTTCATTTCAAAGCCTCTAAACGTCACCTACCATAGAGGTTAGGCTGACTGGCCTCTATCTCCCTCATCTTTTCAAAACATAGAAACATAGAAGATAGGGGTATGAGGAGGCCATTTGGCCCTTCAAGCCTGCTCTGCCATTTATCATGATCATGGGTGATCGTCCAACTCAATAGCCTAATCCTATTTTCTCCCATAACCTTTGATCCCATTCGCCCCAAGTGCTATTTCTAGCTGCCTCTTGAATACATTCAATGTTTTGGCATCATATACTTCCTGTGGTAATGAATTCCACAGGCTCACCACTTTGGGTGAAGAAAAGTCTCCTCATCTCTGTTCGAAATGGTCTACCCCAAATCCTCAGACAGTGACCCCTGGTTCTGGACTCCCCCACCATCGAGAACATCCTCCCTGCATCTACCCTGTCTAGTCCTGTCAGAATTTTATAAGTTTCTATCAGAAACCTCCCCTCATTCATCTGAACTCCAGCGAAAACAATCCTAACCTCACTCCTCAATCTCTCCTCATACATCAGCCCCACCATCCCTGGTATCAGCCTGGTAAACGTTGGCTGCATTCCCTCAAGAGTAAGAACATCCTTCCTCGGAAAAGGAGACCAAAACTGCACACAATATTCTAGATGTGGTTTCACCAAGGCCCTGTATAATTGCAACAACAGTTTCCTGCTCCTGTACTCAAAACCTCTCACAATGAAGACCAATATGCTATTTGCCTTTACCGCCTGCTGCACCTGCATGCTTACCTTCAGTGACTGGTGCACAAGTTCACCCATCTGCACACTCCCCTCTCCCAATTTACAGCCATTCAAGTAGTAATCTGCCTTCTTGTTTTTGCTTTCAAAGTGAATAACTTCACATTTATCCAAATTATACTGCATCTGCCATTGATTTGCCCACTCACCCAACCTGTCCAGATCACGCTGAAAGATCTTTGCATCCTCGTCACAGTTCACCCTCCCACCCAACTTGGTATCATCTGCAAACTGGGTTATAACGTTTGCACTTCTCCAATCCTCTGGTACCATTGCTTCATCCAAGGAGGATTGGAAGATTATGATCAGAGCCTTTGCAATTATCACACTTATTTCCCTCAATAGCCTTGGTGTCATCCCATTTGGACTAGGTGACTCTTCTACTTTGAACACAGTCAACATTTCACCCCCAACAAATTCTCTATTACCTCCTCCTCAACAGTGACAATGGGAGCATCTTCTTCTTTCGTGAAGGCATGAGCCATTGATTTAATATCTCAGCCATGCACCTTGCCTCCACAAAAAACAATCTCTAGGTGAAAAGTAACCAGTGAGCCTGACATATTGAAAAGTATGCCGGGGTTTTAGATTCATCTGCCTCAGCCTCAGATAATCATGTTAACCGGAACCTTTGTGAATAGTTGATGCTACTCTGAAAACCAGCAAGAAGCTTTACTAAATGTTCTTTTGTGCTGTGATGCCATAAGCCTGTTAAGCTTCACCAATAGAATCATAGAATGTTTGTAGCACAGAAGGAGGTCTTTTGACCTATTGTCTCTTCTGGTTCTCTGCAAGAGCAGCTCTGCTTAGTCCTACTTCCCCAGCCTTTCCGCATAGCCCTGCCTTTTTATCTCCTCAGCTGCTTGTCCAGTTCCTTTTCAAAAGTCACAATTGAATCTGCCTCCAGCTCACTGTCGGGCAGTGCATTCCAGAACCTAACCATATCCTGCATAAAAAATGTTTTTCCTCATGTCACTGATAGTTCTTTTGTCCTCTGGTTCTCAACTCTTCCAACATTGGGAACAGTTTCTCATGATCCATTCTTCTCTATACCCTTCAAGATTTTGAACACTGTGTCAAATTTCCTCTCAACCCTCTTGAAGAAGGCCAACCCCAATTTCTACATTCTATCAACATAAATGAAGTCCTTGATCCTTAGATCCATCCTTGTAAATCCATCCTGCACTCTCCTCAATACCTTTACATCCTTCTTGAGTGTGGTAGGGAGATTTCTTTTTTATGCCATGAAGGAGTATTCCATGCATATCAGACTGATGTTTCAGACATGCTAACCCTTGCAAATTTATTGTGAGAGATGTGATTTCTCAGTAAAGCTAAGCCTCGCTCACAATCTCAACAGAAGGTACTGAAATCTTGGCATTTGTCACAGGCAGTTTTCCTCTCATAGCCTTCTATGGCTTGCTCTCCCCCAGACAGCAAGGACCAATGGTGTTCTTTTGCCCTGAAGTCATCACATGGTGACACGAAGCAGTGCATGTGGACATGTCAATGGCACCACAAGAGGAAGATGTCATGGGAAGCATCCCTCTGTATCTGCTCTCATTATGGCCAAGCAGCTTGGCCAGATCCATTGCCCACAGTGGGGCCCCGAACCCATCAGCATACAAGGGCTAGGAGTCACCATGCTGAGGTTCAATGGTGTTGTCATCATCCACTTTGAGAGTTGGGGCAGGCTGAGTAGAATCTGCACACAAGCAGGTAGGGGGTGGGTAAGAGAAAGATTGGTGACAATGAGGTAAGGTACTAATATTAGTGCGGTCTTTCACTCTCTCTCTTTCTTTTTCACTCATGCTTGACCTATGGAAATAGCCTAATTTTCAATTTCCTGAAACCTCCGACATGCCTTTAACACAAAGTTTCTTACAGCTTCTCATTTTTTCACTCCTGTATTTCGAAGAACTCCACCAGGCTCGTAAGGCACGATCTGCCCTTGACAAAGCCATGCTGAGCAGAGCATATAAAAACTGCATTCATCGTGGACCCAAATGTATGGATTTCATTTTTGATGAGACTTTGTAGAAATGGAATTTTATTTCCAGGTTCATTCTTGAGCATACTAAACCTCTCTAAATGCTCATATATCCTGTCCCTCAGGATCTTCTCCATCAGTTTACCAACCACTGAGGTTAGACTCACTGGTCGGTAATTACCTGGGCTATCCCTATTCCCCTTCTTGAAAATAGGAACCACATCCGCAATCCTCCAATCCTCCGGCACCTCTCCCATCTCCATCGACGACGCAAAGATCATCGCCAGAGGCTCTGCAATCTCCTCCCTCGCCTCCCACAGTAACCTGGGATACATCCCATCCGGACCCGGCGACTTATCTATCTTGATGCCATTCAAAGATTCCAGCACAACCTCTTTCTTAAAGTCCACATACTCAATCCTTTCAGTCCACCGCACGCCCGCAGTACATCCACCCAGGTCCTTCTCTTCTGTGAAAACCGAGGCAAAATACTCATTGAGCACCTCTGCCATTTCTACTGGTTCCGTACAAACTTTCCTGCCTTCACCTTTTATAGGCCCTATTCCGTCACGTCTCATCGTTTTACTCTTCACATATTTATAGAACGCCTTAGGGTTCTCCTTAATCCTACCTGCCAGGGCCTTCTCATGACCCTTTCTGGCTCTCCTAATTTCCTTCTTTAGTCCCTTCCTACAAGCCGTATACTCTTCTAAATCCCTATCTTTGCCAAGCTCTCTGAGCCTTCTGTACGCTTTCCTTTTCTTCTCGATTAGGTCCCACACAGCTTTCGTGCACCACGGTTCCTTTAACCGACCAACACCTCCCTGTCTGCTCGGAACGTTGTCCTGTAGAACTCTAGACAGACATTCCTTGAAAAACTGCCACCTCTCTTCAGTACATTTTCCCGAGAATACCTCCTTCCAATTTACTCCTCTAATTTGCTGTCTAATGTCTTCATATTTCCCCTTACTCCATATAAACACTTTCCTAGCTTGCCTGATCTTCTCTTTTTCCAATGCAAGCCTAAAGGAGATAGAGTTATGATCGCTATCCCCAAGATGCTCTCCCACTGAGAGGTCTGACACCTGTCCAGGTTCATTGGTCAGTATCAGATCAAGTACAGCCTCTCCTCTTGTAGGCTTGTCCACATGCTGTGTCAGGAAACCCTCCTGAACACACCTAACGAACTCTTCCCCATCCAATCCCCTTACCCTTGGGATATTCCAATCTATGTTTGGGAAAATAAAGTCTCCCATCACAACAACTCTGCTATTACTGCATCTCTCCAGGATCTGTTTCCCTATCTGCTCCTCCACCTCCCTGTTACTATTGGGCGGCCTATAGAAGACTCCCAGCAAAGTGACCGGCCCCTTCCCACTCCGAACTTCCACCCACAGAGACTCGGTGGACAATCCCTCCACAGCATACACCTTCTCTACAGCTGTGACACTATCCCTGATCAGCAGTGCCACTCCACTCCCTCTCTTGCCTCCCTCCCTGTCCTTCCTGAAACATCTGAATCCCAGCACCTGGAGTATCCAGTCCTGTGCCTGAGACATCCAAGTCTCTGTAATGGCCACCACATCACACTTCCAGGCATCGATCCACGCTCTGAGCTCATCCCCTTTATTCACTATACTCCTGGCATTAAAGTAAACACATCTCAATCCTTTGGTCTGAGCTCTCCCCTTCTCTATTCCCTGTCCATCCGCCCTCTTGCACCGCCTATAACCCTTCTCTGTTTGCGAGCTACCTTCCTCACTCTCAGTCACCTCATTTTGATCCCCCTCCCCCCAACCTATCTAGTTTAAACTCTCCCCAGTAGCCTTAGCCAACCTTCCTGCCAGGATATTGGTCCCCCTGGGATTCAAGTGCCACCCGTTTTTTGTGTACAGGTCACACCTGCCCCTGAAGAGGTCCCAATGGTCCAGGAACCTGAATCCCTGCCCCCTGCACCAGTCCCTCAGCCACACATTCATCCTCTACCTCACTCCATTCCTGTCCTCACCTTCCCATGGCACAGGCAGCAATCCTGAGATTACTACCTTTGCTTTCCTCCTTCTCAGCTGTCTCAGCTAAACACATGTGACTAAACACATTGACGAAGGGAAGGCGGTAGATGTGGTTTATATGGATTTTAGCAAGGCGTTCGATAAGGTTCCCCATGCAAGGCTTCTAGAAAACGTGAGAGGGCATGGGATCCAAGGGGCTGCTGCCCGGTGGATCCAGAAGGCAGAGAGTGGGTATAGATGGGTCTTTTTCTAAATGGAGGTCGGTCACCAGTGGTGTGCCCCAGGGGTCTTAGCCCGTTCTGGGACCCTTGCTGTTTGTCATTTTCATAAATGACCTGGATGAGGAAGCGGAGGGTAGGTTTGGTAAGTTTGCCGACGACACGAAGGTTGGTGGGGTTGTGGATAGTCTGGAGGGATGTCAGAAGTTACAGAGGGACATAGATAGGATGCAAGACTGGGTGGACAAGTGGCAGATGGACTTCAACCCAGATAAATGCGTCGTGGTCCATTTTGGTAGGACAAATGGGATGAAGGAGTACAATATCAAGGGAAAGACTCTTAGTACGGTAGAGGATCAGAAGGACCTTGGGGTCCGGGTCCATAGGACTCAGAAATCGGCCCCGCAGGTTGAGGAGGTGGTTAAGAAGGTGTATGGTGTGCTGGCCTTTATCAATCGAGGGATTGAGTTTAGGAGTCCGGGGATAATGATGCAGCTATATAAGACCCTCGTCAGACCCCACTTGGAGTACTGTGCTCAGTTCTGGTCGCCTCACTATAGGAAGGATGTGGAAAAGATTGAAAGGGTGCAGAGGAGATTTACAAGGATGTTGCCTGGATTGAGTGGCATGCCTTATGAGGATAGGCTGAGGGAGCTCGGTCTTTTCTCCTTGGAGAGATGAAGGATGAGAGGAGACCTAATAGAGGTGTATAAGATGTTGAGAGGCATAGATCGGGTGGACTCTCAGAGGCTTTTTCCCAGGGTGGAAATGTCTGCTACGAGAGGACACAGGTTTAAGGTGCTGGGGGGTAGGTACAGGGGAGATGTTAGGGGTAAGTTTTTCACACAGAGGGTGGTGGGCGAGTGGAATCGGCTGCCGTCAGGGGTGGTGGAGGCGAACTCAATAGGGTCTTTTAAGAGACGCCTGGATGAGTACATGGAGCTTAATAGGATGGAGGGTTATATGTAGGTCTAGAAGGTAGGGATGTGTTCGGCACAACTTGTGGGCCGAAGGGCCTGTTTGTGCTGTAGTTTTTCTATGTTCTATGTTCAATG
This sequence comes from Mustelus asterias, assembly GCF_964213995.1. NCBI lineage: Eukaryota > Metazoa > Chordata > Chondrichthyes > Carcharhiniformes > Triakidae > Mustelus > Mustelus asterias. The sequence goes on along the minus strand of NC_135811.1, from coordinate 43,452,785 downwards.
TATTGATGGCCTTGAATTTAACTATTACTGTCCTGCCTTCTCCTTTCAGTTCTCTTCACCCTCTGTGCTCTTAAAATCAGTCCCCAGAGACTTCATCTACTGTGACTTTCAGTTACCAATCTTAAACTTTTGCCTCTGGCTTAGCATTACATTCTTCAGTGTAAAGTAACTGGCAATTGGGCCTTGCATTCGGAGTACTGTACAATTGTGAATTGTTGTCTGTTGGTACTAAAGCAGCAATACAATTGTATTGTTCATTGAGTATTGTTCTACATTTCCATGTTACATTAAATTATTTCAAGGTATTGCAAATGAAAACAACTTATATTGATCAATGCCTTTTACGTAATAAAACATCTCATGGGAGTGCTTCAGGAGAGTATTATAAAGCAAAATGTAAAACCAAAGAGGGATATATTAAGGGTATGGCAGCTGAAGGTACACCACCGGCGGTGGAACTATGGAAATCATGGTTATGCAAAGGCCAGTCATGGATGGACACAGATTTCGTGTGGATTTGATTTGATTTGATTTATTATTGTCACATGTATTAATATACAGTGAAAAGTATTGTTTCTTGCGTGCTATACAGACAAAACATACCATTCGTAGAGAAGGAAACGAGAGAGTGCAGAATGTAGTGTTACAGTCATAGCTAGGGTGTAGAGAAAGATCAACTTAATGCAAGCTAAGTTCTTTCAAAAATCTGGCAGCAGTAGGGAAGAAGCTGTTCTTGAGTTTGTTGGTATGTGACCTCAGACTTTTGTATCTTTTTCCCGACAGAAGGTGGAAGAGAGAATGTCCGGGGTGTGTGGGGTCCTTAATTATGCTGGCTGCATTGCCGAGGCAGTGGGAAGTGTAGATAGAGTCAATGGATGGGAGGTTGGTTTGCATGATGGATTGGGCTACATTCACGACCTCTTGTCATTTGGCAGAGCAGGAGCCATACCAAGCTGTGATACAACCAGAAAGAATACTTTCTATGGAGCTGGAGGAAATTACAGAGATATAAAAACACAAGGCCCTGGAGAGAATTGCAAATTAAGGTGAAAATCTTTAAGTGGGGACCTTGGTTGATCAGAAGCCAGTGTAGGTTAGTGAACACAGGGGTGGTGTGTGAACAGGAATTGATGCAGCTAAATTCACAAGCAGCTGAGTTCTGGATGACACGAGCTGAGAGGGAGATCTTGGGACACCAGCTAGGAGTGTGTCCAATCCAGAACTAACACAGTCGTGGATGAGGGCTTCAACAGCAGATGATCACAACATTGATCTCTGCGGGACACCAGTGCGCACTTCCCCAGCCCGAAATGCAACTGTTCACACTCTGCTTTCTGTCTCTTAGCCAATTTTGTATGCATCTCAAATCCCATTGACTTCAATTTTGCTAATGTATCTATTATGTGATACTTTATCAAATGCCTTTTGAAAATCCATATATGTCCTCATCAACATACTCCACTGTTTCACCAAATAACTCAAACACAACGTGCAAACACAAATCCATACAGAGGTGCTAAGCAGCTTTAATGATAGCACCGGCAAGTGCTTGGAAGCTCATCTCTGGGTCAAAAGCAACATCATGGTTGCAAACAATTTGGTCCAGCCTGAGACAGTTGTCAGCGAGAGGAGTGGAGTTGATAGCTAGAGAGGAGGATTTGTAATTGGGATCAAATTGGCTTCAGTCTTTCCAAATGTTTCATTTCTGCTCATTCAGTACTGGATATTTTAGCAATAGTAGGGGAGTCAAGAGGTGGTGGAATAGAACTGGATTTGGTCAGCGGAAAACTTGTGGAAAATAATACTGCGTTTTTGGATGATGTCTCCAAGTATATTGAGGACAGGAGGAAACTAAGGATAGATCCTTGGGAGATGACAGAGAATCACAGAATTGTTATGGGGCACAAGAGCCCATTTGTGTTGCACCAGCTCTCCGAATGAGGAATTCACCTAGTCCCATTCCCCTGCCTTTTCCCATTACCCCGCCTAATCTTTCTTTTCGGGTAACAATCTAATTCCCTTTAGAATGCTTCAACTGAGCCTGCCTCCACAATAGACATAACAGCTCAGGAGCAGAAAGGGAAGCCATTGCATATGATGCTCTGGCTGTGAAAATAATGACTAATACTGATCCTTGAAACTGGAATCTTTACACATCATAGGTGGGGATCATAGGTTTTGATGAACAAGCTATTACAATTGTGTGGGACAGGTTGGATGAACCAAAGGATCCTTACCCATCAGTTGATTCATAGAATCTCTACATTGCAGAAAGAGGCCATTCAGCCCAACAGGTTCGCACCAACTCTCCGAAAGAGCATCCCACCCAGACCCTCCTCTTCGCCCTATCCCCGTAACCTTATACATTTACTATGGCTAATCCACCTAACCTACACATCTTTGGACATTAAAGGGACAAATTTAGCATGACCAATCCACCTAACATGCACATTTTTGGACTGTAGGAGGAAACCAGAGCACCCAGAGGAAATACACAGACAAACACCCAAGGCTAGAATCGAACCTGGGTCCCTGGTCCCTATCTTTGCATTAACTATCACCATCATTTTGAATAACTCAAGCTTGGAGGGCTTATTGTTACTTGACTGTAGGTAAATATATTTTTAATTGTATTAATGCAGGAAGTTGCGACATGTGGTTAGCTTTCATCCAATGGGAGGCAGCAAATTCAGTGATTATGGTGGGAGAGCAGATTTTTTTAACAGGAGGGATTATTTTTAAGTGATTGTAAAGCCTTTTCAGGTGCAGTATTTTCGTTTCCAAAAGAGCCCTGACCTTTTAGAGATTTAATAAACATTACTGAGATTTATAAATCTACTGTCGAACTAGACAGTCCTGGTTTGTGTTTGAAAACACAGCAACTTCTGATTTTAATACCAAATGTCTCAATTTTAAGTGTTTGTCTCTTTTATAAGACACTAGGATTGGTGTGTCTGCTCACTAACCAAAGAAGGAGTATTGAGTTGTTCGGATCACTGCAAACCCAAGCACATGCAGTGCCTTTAAGGTACATTAAGAATTTCTTCACTTGTCTCCAGTCAATTTCCATGGCAACTGGAGACTCCACTATTGGATTAACCTCTCATATCACTGGTGTGGAAGCACAAGGTATCAGGAAACTGGCAGTTATTCCCCTCAATGAAATAAAATGTGCAGGTTAGGATTGGCCATTCTAAATTGCTCCTTAGTAACTCAATGTGTAGGTTAGGTAGATTAGCCACAGGAAATGTAAAAATAAAAGTTAAAATTTATTTAGTAGTCACAAGTAGACTTACATTAACACTGCAATGAAGTTACTGTGAAAATCCCCTAGTCGCCACACTCTGGCGCCTGTTTGAGTACACTGAGGGAGAATTTAGCACGGCCAATGCGCCTAACCAGCACGTCTTTTGGGCTGTGGGAGGAAACTAGAGGAAACCCACGCAGACATGGGAAGAATGTGCAAACTCCACACAGACAGTGACCAAAGCCGGGAATCGAACCCAGGTCCTTGGTGTTGTGAGGCAGCAGTGCTAATCACTGTGCCACCATGCTGCCCTTATATGTGTGATTACGGAGGTCGGGTGGGAGAGAGGGCCTGGGTAAGACACTCTGGGCGGAAATTTCCCATCCCGCCCGTGGTCCGTGCAAAGGTTCATTGACCTCGGGCAGGATTTTCCGGTCTTGGGGCGAGTGCGGCCAGAAAATCCCGCTGTCAGAAAGTCGGTGCACACTCAATGGGCTGAATGACCTCTTCTGCACTGTCGGGATTCTATGGTTCTATGATAAGTATTCCTCAGAACACATGCTTAATTCATGTTTGTTCATTGAAGAAGTAAATCTCATTCATATTGCAAAGAAAAAGTTGTGAAAAGTAGAATTTCGGACCTTTATAACCCCAGACATTCAGTGACATGGGTGCGGCAGGGCTGTGTTGGCAAAGAACTCAAAAAGCTTAAACAAAATGAATGAATTCGTTTTCACATTGATCAATCCCACCGATAAATGGAAAATAACGTTAGAACCCCGCTTTGTACAATTAGTTACTTTGAACGCTTCTACCCAGAACAACCACTGTAATTAGGTGGGGAAAGTTTGCGACTTCTGACGAAGTGGCTGAATTCGAAAGCAGTGAGTTAGCCAGCCCTCTGTTTAACATCACAGCTACATGTTCGCACTCAGACGGACGCCCAGCAGTCTGGCGCTGAAGTGTTAATATAAATCGTTAGTGTTGTGGTTGTTCCGATCGTTTGACTCTGATCAAAGTCTTGTGGGAAGGGAAAACAGTAAAACTAGCCAAACAAATGCAAATTTGAAGTGTTTACAAATCATTTACAGCGCTGCCGGATTGTTGCTAATCTCTCAGAGCGCCATCGCTGAGATACTAGAAGTTATGGTAAAACCTGATGGCAGCCGATAGGCGTGACCACTGGTTTGTTTGAAGATACAATCGCTGTCAGAACAGGGCCAATCGCAATTTTACACATTTCAACAAAAAGTCCTGATTGATTACCACAACCTGAACGGTATGTTCCCCTTGGGTATTGGATCTGTAACATACCCCCAAATATATGAGGGACCTGCTGAGATTTTCCAGCATTTTCTGCTTTTGTTTCAGATTCCAGCATCCGCAGTATTTTGCTTTTATCCAAATATATGTAATCCTTCACAATTCTGAACTTCTGAATTCGCTTCTGACTTTTAATTTACTAAAGATCCTTCGGAAAAGGGTTTGGCTTTTTGATTTGATTTCAATTTGATTTATTATTGTCAGATGTATTAGTATGCAGAGAAAAGTATTGTTTCTTGTGCGCTATACTGACAAAACATACCGTTCATAGAGAAGGAAAAGAGACGGTGCAGAATGAAGTGACTACCTCGCATTAAGTTGATGTTTCTCTACACCCTAGCTATGACTGTAACACTACATTCTGCACACTCTCCTTTCCTTCTCTATGAACAGTATGTTTGTCTGTATAGCGTGCAAGAAAGTTATTTTCTTGACTGTGTTAACACATGTGAGAATAATAAATCAAATCAAATCAAATCAAAAAGTGTTACAGTCTTAGTTAGGGTGTAGAGAAAGATCAACTTAATGCGAGGTAGGTCCATTCAAAAGTCTGATGGCAGCTGGGAAGAAGCTCTTCTTGAGTCGGTTGGTACGTGACCTCAGATTTTTGTATCTTTTTCCTGACAGAAGGTGGAAGAGAGTATGTCCGAGGTGCCCATTCTGCTTTAGTCAACAGATAGTTCAGTCAATACCTAGAATTATTGGTTTTCTTCTTAGTCCAGCAATGCGTGGAACATTGCTTCAGTTGAAGGTGGTTTAGTTGAGGTTACTATCCTGAGGAACTCCTGCAGCAATGTCCATGGACTGAGATGATTGGCCTCAAACAAACACAACCATCTTTCTTTGTGCTGGCTATGTTTCCAACCAGTGATGTTCCCCACCCCCCCAACTCCCCACTGAATTTGGTTTTGCTAGGACTCATTGATGGCACATTGTCCATGTTTGGACCAAGGTTGTAATAAGGTCTGGGGTGAGTGACCCTGCTGGAACCCAAAAGGAGCATGGATGGGGTTATTGCAGAATCAGTTTCACTTAATAGCAGCATCGACAACACTTTCCATCACTTACTGATGATCAAGAGTAGACTCTCAGTGTGATATTTGGCTAGAGATTGGTGTGCATGCCTGGGAACAGCCCGTAGAGCACAGAATCCTGTGTCACGGAACTGCTCGGGATGATTCTCTACAAAAACCACCTCATCTCTATCCAGACCTTCTTTGTAAATACACCTTCCACAAGGAGGTGGACAATGGACTCTTCCCCACTACAGTCACCTCGAAGACAATGTGCAGATAGAGTGAGAGTCAGGGCATGTATAATGGGGGGGGAAGGGGAGGGGGGTCTTTCTCACCACCAGACAAGCTATGTCTGAAAGTTCTGGTGATGAGGCATTCTGTCAAATGACCTTGACAGTCTGCCTGATGGATTTGTGGTCAAAGGTGTTCCTCTGCATCGATTTTTTCCACGAGGGACAGATGGTATGGAATAGTCCAACTACTTGCAGCATTTCGCGACAGCATGACCAGACCCATCCTTTGCAACACCAGCAACCTCAGCATGTAGTGAGTGACACTTTTCAACAGCTGTTGCTGGAAGATCATCAACTCGGTGAAAGATGCTCTTCGGTCAACCTGAAACTTGTTGGTCTTCCAGTCCAAAGAGTTGCCCTGACCGAGTGTTGCAGACTGGTACATTCCGAAGCACAGGAGTACGTGCTGAGGGACACTCTCAAGCTTTTGGGCAGCTGCTGCAGAGATGCAATGGGGAAAGGTCACTGTCTGAAGTTTTTCAGCCACAGTGAACCAAGGGAAAGGGAATTGTATAGAACCCTTTTGGGCTGTATATCTCACAATGAATATATACAGTGAATATTACATGTAGCACAATCGTATTGAAGCACCTCAGAGAGCAACTTGATCTGTGTAGAAAACCTGAATATTTTGGAGCGGCATGATGGCACAGTGGTTAGTACTGCTGCCCCATAGCACCAAGGACCCAGGTTCAATTCTAGCCTTGGGTCAATGTCTGTGTGGAGTCTGCATGTTCTCCCCATGTCTGCATGGGTTCCCTCCGGGTGCTCTGCTTTCCTTCCACAGTCTGAAGATGCGCAGGTTAGGTTGATTGGCCATTCTAAATTGACCCTAGTGTCAGATGGATTAGCAGGGTAAATGTGTGGGGTTACAGGAATAGGGCCTGGGTGGAATTGTGGTCAATACAGACTCAATGGGCTGAATGGCCTCCTTCTGTACTGTAGGGATTCTATGAAATTATTGTACTTGATGTGATATTTTGTAATGTTCTTTCTGATATTTTACGAATAAAGTATATTTTTGAAAAAAAAAGTTGACTAGATTGGATCTAGCTTACTTTTTGTAGACAGGACACATCTGGGCAATTTTCTACATTGTTGGGTAGATGCCAGTGTTGTAGGTCAAGGAGGAAATATTGAGTTATTCACTTTAAATCTGAGATTGATAGATTCCTATTAACCAATGGATGTGGGGAAAAGGGAGTTATATGAGGTGAGATCTCAGATCTGTCATGATCTAACTGAATATTGGAACAGGCTAGAGGGGTTCAATTAACTATTCCTGTACTGTGTGCCTATTCGGTCCATGGGTTAATTATTGGGACTCCCACGGTTGCATGTTTTTTAACAGAATTATTTTACCAATTGCATTGCAATTTTACACTGATAATCGGTACGACCGGGGAACACAGTGGTTGAACAATTGAGACGCTGGCGAAGTGGATCAGTTACCAATACAAGCTGGAACATGTTTCCTCTCCATCATTACGGCTACTTCAAGCTGTGATCAATGGAGACAAGAGGCTGCCCCCAGCTGGAGAGGGTGGGAGGCAAACTCGGATCTATCGCAGGCTTTGAAATGAAGAGAGCGTTTGTTCAGACCGGCTGAGAATTTGCATGTCTGAAGAGGCATCAAAGGAAAGATAATGAGCAAATAGCGGGGGCCAGTTTGAACTAATTAAAGACATCAATGAAATACTGGGAATCGGTAAATCTGCTAATCGGTGGCGCCATAAGGTCTGTGTGTGTCCATTGTATTGAAGACTTCTACCTGGGCAGTCCGCACATCCCGGAAACTTTCTCCCGATGTCAGCCATTCTCATTCCGCTTCTCTTTTGAGTTGCACTTCGAATGCCAATACTCTCTATTTCTGCCATGTTTTGTAGTCACAAACAATAGCAAGAGGGACTTATAAACTTCTTTAAAATGACGACTGTGTAGCTTGCTCCATCCCGGGATTTTCCCAATCGTATATCATTAGAACATAGAACATAGAACATTACAGCGCAGAACAGGCCCTTCGGCCCACGATGTTGCACCGACCAGTTAAAAAAAAACTGTGACCCTCCAACCTAAACCAATTTCTTTTCGTCCATGAACCTATCTACGGATCTCTTAAACGCCCCCAAACTAGGCGCATTTACTACTGATGCTGGCAGGGCATTCCAATCCCTCACCACCCTCTGGGTAAAGAACCTACCCCTGACATCGGTTCTATAACTACCCCCCCTCAATTTAAAGCCATGCCCCCTCGTGCTGGATTTCTCCATCAGAGGAAAAAGGCTATCACTATCCACCCTATCTAAACCTCTAATCATCTTATATGTTTCAATAAGATCCCCTCTTAGCCGCCGCCTTTCCAGCGAAAACAATCCCAAATCCCTCAGCCTCTCCTCATAGGATCTCCCCTCCATACCAGGCAACATCCTGGTAAACCTCCTCTGCACCCTCTCCAAAGCCTCCACATCCTTCCTGTAATGTGGGGACCAGAACTGCACACAATACTCCAAGTGCGGCCGCACCAGAGTTGTGTACAGTTGCAACATAACGCTACGACTCCTAAATTCAATCCCCCTACCAATAAACGCCAAGACACCATATGCCTTCTTAACAACCTTATCTACTTGATTCCCAACTTTCAGGGATCTATGCACACATATACCTAGATCCCTCTGCTCCTCCACACTATTCAAAGTCCTCCCGTTAGCCCTATACTCAACACATCTGTTATTCCTACCAAAGTGAATTACCTCACACTTCTCCGCATTAAACTCCATCCGCCACCTCTCGGCCCAACTTTGCAACCTGTCTAAGTCTTCCTGCAAACTACGACACCCTTCCTCACTGTCTACCACACCACCGACTTTGGTGTCATCAGCAAATTTGCTAATCCACCCAACTATACCCTCATCCAGATCATTAATAAATATTACAAACAGCAGTGGCCCCAAAACAGATCCCTGAGGTACACCACTTGTAACCGCACTCCATGATGAATATTTACTATCAACCACCACCCTCTGTTTCCTATCCGCTAGCCAATTCCTGATCCAATTTCCTAGATCACCCCCAATCCCATACATCTGCATTTTCTGCAGAAGCCTACCATGGTGAACCTTATCAAACGCCTTACTAAAATCCATATATACCACGTCCACTGCCCTGCCCCCATCCACCTCCTTGGTCACTTTCTCAAAAAAATCATTGTATTGTCATTGGTTCCCATTCGGCTGGAGCCCCGCAGAAATGGAGATCTCAAAATGTTGTAACAGACTGAACATGAAACAATGAACTAGCCTGGGAGTGAACGGTGAAATCACACTTGGAACAGACCTGCCAAGTTCTTGTTAAAAGTTGTTGGGAATTAAAGAGAAACAAAAAACATAGAAACTAGAAGCAGGAGTAGGCCATTCGGCCCTTCGAGCCTGCTCCTCCATTCATTTTTTAAAAAAGTATTTATTTATTCGTCACAATTAAGGCTTACATTAACACTGCAATGAAGTTACTGTGAAATTCCCCTCGTCACCACACTCCGGTGTCTGTTCAGATCAATGCACCTGACCAGCACGTCTTTCAGGATGTGGGAGGAAACTGGAGCACCCGGAGGAAACCCAAGCAGGAACGGGGAGAACATGCAAACTCCACACAGTGACCCAAGCCGCAAATCGAACTTGGGACCCTGGCGCTGTGAGGCAGCAGTGCTAACCACTGTGCCAACCACTGTGCCACCGTGCCACCCATTTTGATCATGGCTGATCATCGAATTCAATCCTGATTCCTCTCCACCATATCCCTTGATCCCTTTGGCCCCCAAGAGCTATATCTAATTTCTTCATGAAATCACACAAGAAACCTTCAGTATATTTAATCTGAATCGGTTTCACTGCCGTAAACTTGATTTTACACAATGGAAGTTTCCAGAGAGTTAAGTGTATTAAGGTTTACCCCAGGACTCATCAGGGATATATCATAGAAATCATAGAAATCATAGAAACCCTACAGTGCAGAAGGAGGCCATTCGGCCCATCGAGTCTGCACCGACCACAATCCCACCCAGGCCCTACCCCCACATATTTACCCGCTAATCCACGCATCCCAGGACTCTAAGGGGCAATTTTTAACCTGGCCAATCAACCTAACCCGCACATCTTTGGACTGTGGGAGGAAACCGGAGCACCCGGAGTAAACCCACGCAGACACGAGGAGAATGTGCAAACTCCACACAGACAGTGACCCGAGCCGGGAATCGAACCCGGGACCCTGGAGCTGTGAAGCAGCAGTGCTAACCACTGTGCTACCGTGCCGCAAGATTTCCAAAATCATTTAGAACCATAAAATCTGAACCATAGGCCGAATGGCCTCTTTCTGCACTATAGGGACACTATGATTCTAAGAATCCCCACAGTGCAATAGAGCAGCAAAGAGTGTGCGGCAGATTGTCCTAAAACTAGTCCCCTTTGTGACAATAGCCCAGTGGGAATAACATGGAGAACTTCAAACAAATGGAAGGTTGTTGTATTTGAAGCATACCTGAGTGCAACTTGTTCTAAGTAGAGAACTTGAGGAGTGACTAAATTGGTTAGGATTATATTCATTAGAACATAGAACATAGAAAAGCTACAGCACAAACAGGCCCTTCGGTCCACAAGTTGCGCCGAACAATGTCCTTACCTTCTAGGCTCATCTATAACCCTCTATCTTACTAACCTCCATGAACCTATCCAAAAGTCTCTTGAAAGACTCAATCGAATCCGCTTCCACCACCACTACCAGCAGCTGATTCCACGCACCCACCATCCTCTGAGTGAAAAACTTACCCCTAACATCTCCTCTATACCTACTACCCAGCATCCTAAACCTGTGGCCTCTCGTGACAACCATTTCACCTCTGGGTAAAAGCCTCTGAGAATCCACTCTATCAATACCTCTCAACATCTTATGCACCTCTATCAGGTCACCTCTCATCCTTCGCCTCTCCAAGGAGAATAGACCTAGCTCTCTCAACCTATCCTCATAAGGCATACCACTTAATCCCGGCAACATCCTCGTAAATCTCCTCTGCACCCGTTCTATGGCTTCCATATCCTTTCTGTAATGAGGCGACCAGAACTGGGCACAGTACTCCAGGTAGGGTCTGACGAGGGTCCTATACAGCTGCAGCATTATCTCCCGATTTCTAAACTCAGTTCCTCTATTGATGAAGGCCAGTATTCCATACGCCTTCTTAACCACAGCCTCTACCTGCAACGCCGCTTTGAGCGTCCTGTGAACCTGGACCCCAAGATCCCTCTGTTCTTCCACACTGCCAAGCGTTTTGCCCTTAATATTATATTCTTCCATCCTATTCGACCTGCCAAAATGAACCACCACACACTTATCTGGGTTGAAGTCTGGGGTGGCATGGTAGCACAGTGGTTAGCACTGCTGCTTCACAGCTCCAGGGACCTGGGTTCGATTCCCGGCTTGGATCACTGTCTGTGTGGAGTTTGCACATTCTCCTCGTGTCTGCATGGGTTTCCTCCGGGTGCTCTGGTTTCCTCCCACAGTCCAAAGATGTGCGGGTTAGGTTGATTGGCCATGCTAAAATTGCCCTTAGTGTCCTGAGATGTGTAGGCTAGAGGGATTAGTGGGTAAATATGTAGGGATATGGGGGTAGGGCCTGGGTGGGATTGTGGTCAGTGCAGACTAGATGGGCCGAATGGCCTCTTTCTGTACTGTAGGGATTCTAAGTCCATCTGCCACTTCTCCGCCCAGTGTTGCATCTTATCTATGTTTGGGTAAATATCTACCTCATTAGAGGTAGAAGAATGAGTTATAGAGGTTTACAGCATGAAAACAGGCCCTTCGGCCCAACTTGTCCTTTTTTAAAAAACTCCTAAGATAATCCCAATTTGGCCCATATCCCTCTATACCCATCATAGCCATGTAACTATCTAAATGCTTTTTAAAAGACAAAATTGTACCCGCCTCTACTACTACCTCTGGCAGCTTGTTCCAGACACTCACCACCCTCTGTGTGAAAAAATTGCCCCTCTGGGCACTTTTGTATCTCTCCCCTCTCACCTTAAACCTATGCCCTCTCGTTTTAGACTCCCCTATCTTTGGGAAAAGATATTGACTATCTACCTTGTCTATGCCCCTCATTATTTTATAGACCTCTATAAGATCACCCCTCAGCCTCCTACGCTCCAGAGAAAAAAGTCCCAGTCTATCCAGCCTTTCCTTACAACTCAATCCATCAAGTCCTGGTAGCATCCGAGTAAATCTTTTCTGCACTCTTTCTAGTTTAATAATATCCTTTCTATAATAGAGTGACCAGAATTGCACACAGTATTCCAAGTGTCGCCGTACCAATGTCTTGTACAACTCCAACAAGACATTCCAACTCCTGTATTCAATGTGAGAGGGGAGCTCATAGAAACTTATAAATTCTAACAGGGTTAGACAGGGTAAATTCAGAAAGAATGTTCCTGATGATGGGGGAGTTCAGAGCTAGAGGTCATAGTTTGAGGATAATGGGTAAACCTTTTAGAACTGAGATGAAGAGAAATTTCTTCACCCAGAAGGTGGTGAATGTGTGGAATTCACTACCACAAAATGTAATTCAGGCCAAAACGTTGTCTGAGTTCAAGAAAAAAATAGATATAGCTATTAGGGTAAAGGGATTAAGGGATATTGGGGGGGGGGGGGGGGGGGGGATATCAGGATATTGAATTCAAATTTTTAAGTTATTTATCAGTGTCACAAGTGAGCTTACATTAACACTGCAATGAACATGCCCCTGTCTACATCAATGGGGACGAAGTAGAAAGGGTCGAGAGCTTCAAGTTTTTAGGTGTCCAGATCACCAACAACCTGTCCTGGTCCCCCATGCTGACACTATAGTTAAGAAAGCCCACCAATGCCTCTACTTTCTCAGAAGACTAAGGAAATTTGGCATGTCAGCTACCACTTTCACCAACTTTTACAGATGCACCATAGAAAGCATTCTTTCCGGTTGTATCACAGCTTGGTATGGCTCCTGCTCTGCCCAAGACCGCAAGGAACTACAAAAGGTTGCGAATGTAGCCCAATCCATCAGGCAAACCAGCCTCTCATCCATTGACTCTGTCTACACTTCCCACTGCCTCAGCAAAGCAGCCAGCATAATTAAGGACCCCACGCACCCTAAATATTCTCTCTTCCACCATCTTCAGTCAGGAAAAGGATACAAAAATCTGAGGTCACATACCAACCGACTCAAGAACAGCTTCTTCCCTGCTGCTGTCAGACTTTTGAATGGACTTATCTTGCATTAAGTTGATCTTTCCCTACACCCTAGCTATGACTGTAACACTACATTCTGCACTCTCTCATTTCCTTCTCTATGAATGGTATGCTTTGTCTGTATAGCGCACAAGAAACAATACTTTTCACTGTATGTTAATACATGTGACAATAATAAATCAAATCAAATCAATGAAGTTGCTGTGAAAATCCCCCAATGATCAGCCATGATCATTATGAATGGTGGAGCAGGCTCAAAGGGCTGAATGGCCTACTCCTGCTTCTGGTCTCTGTGTTTCCATGTTAGACAACCTTTAAAATAATTTTGCAACATTTGTAAGGACTATTGTAAAATGTCTGAAACATTTCCTTTACTGTATTGAAGCATCTGTGTTACTTGTTATATGTAAAGAACCTGAATGTTATCGCTTTTTTGTGTGATGGCCATTTTGGAATGATTGTAATGTTCTTGCGGATTTCTTGTGAATTAATTATAATTGGGGGATCGGGGCAGAGAGAGAGAAAGGTTGTGAACACGACGCACTTCTGGACAGAGTTTGCAAGCGCACTCTGCAGTGTGGTGGAGTGGCCTCATCCCTCCGTTTAAACTGATATCATAACTGACTGGAGAGGTGACAGGCTCACTGTTCATAGTGTGAGCCACACTATAGGTTTCAATGCAAATTATAAGTGCTTCCCAAATGAGTTTAATCGATATACAATTGTCCCCTTGCCTCACGCCATTGAACACACGTGTGGCACAGCGAGCACTGCTGATGATCAGGACTTTTCATATATCTAAATGACTCAAGTTTACATATTCTGCATGGAGATTGATGCATGCTTGGCTTGACGAGGCATTGGATTGCTAGGAAACACATCCATTGAAAATTGCAATAGCAAAAAGATCTGGGGAACCGTTCCAACCGGAACATGGGTCGAATATGTTTATCTTCTGGACAAGGGCCACTCCCAGAGAAGTCACACAGACGGCCAACACTCATGGCGAGAATTGGATGTTCTTAATTTAACTGCAACAAATTTTACAAATCCATCTGTTTTTAATAGTTTAACCATTTTTTGCCATAAATCTCACTTCTAACATTTGCACTAAATTGCTTCTCAACGGGCAATTGGGATTAGCTTAGGAGTTTTAAAAATAAATAAGGGCGGCATGGACAAGTTGGGCGGAAGGGCCTATTTCCATGCCGTAAACCTCTATGACTCTAACACAGAGCATTAATATATTCGCCCAATACAATAAAACTATCTGCATCTCTATAGCGTTACCGAATGGAACACCCTCAAGCATTTAACAGCAGAGTTATAAAAGAACATTTGACATCAACCCGCAAAGGAAATATTAAGGCAGATGACCAAATATTTGACAAAGGGTCATCTGGACTCGAAACGTCAGCTCTTTTCTCTCCTTACAGATGCTACCAGACCTACTGAGATTTTCCAGCATTTTCTCTTTTGACCAAATATTTGGCCCACGTGGCAGGTTAGAAGCAGCATTTTAAAGGAGGAAGCTGAGGTGGAGGGTATGGGGAGGGTTAGGGAGAGATTCTAGTGTTTGGGAGCTGCCACCACTAGCTGAGTGACTCAAATCAAGGCTGGCCAATAAGCTTCTGGCCTTTTGGCTATGATCCAGAGTAGATGTTTGATCCTACACTTGATAGAAATCAATGAGGTTACACTGAGGCTTCATTTGAAGCAATTTTTAAAAACAGCATCTAGGCCTTTTGGCTAAGTTGAAGCTCAGATCAAGCACTGGAGGGGGTGTAATGCCTGCTTCTATCAGCTTGAATCTTGTTGATGGATCCCAAGACAGGAAACGTGGGGCCAGTCTTGTTAGCTTGGATCTGTAATGTGTCTCTTGTAGGGGCTTTGATTGGAACAATTTGGTTTTTTGATTGGAAATAAAAAATAATCAATAAACCAGAAATCTAGAAGAACGGATTTCCTGTAGGATCATCAGGTTGGGGTAGATCACAGAGATAGGGAGGAGTGAGGCCATGGACCGACTTGAAAGCAAGGATGAGAATTTTAAAATCGGGTTTTTGCTTAGCCAGGAACCAATGTAGGTCACAAATGCTGGAAAATCTTAACAGGTCTTGACAGCATCTATGGAGAGACAATAGAAGGTCAGTGAATACAAAGGGCATGATTAAACAGTACTTGGTGCAAATTAGGATTAGGCAGTGGTTTCAGATGATTTATGGAGAATAGTGGATGGGCGATTAGTCAGGAATGCATTGGAGTAGTTAAATCTAGAGGTAACAGATGTATGGGTGAGGATTTCAACAGCAGATGAACTGAAGCAAGGGAGGCGTTAGATGATGTTACAGAGGTGAAATTAGACAATTATAATAATATGGCTATGTGGTCACAAGATCATCACAGGCCAATGTGTAACAATTTACACTTAAATTACACCTTTACTAAAGGTGCTTAACAGAAGTGTTATAAGACAGAATTGGACACAGAGTCAAAGTTGAAGATGTTAAGAAGGACCAACAGAAGTTTGATTAGTTAGATGTGTTTTAAATGGGTCTGAAATGAGTTGAGGCAAGTGGAGAGGCAGGGTAAGGTAGGAAGAGAATTCCAGAGAATAGGATGGCTGAAGGTTTGACCAGTAATGATTATTTTATTCTGGGTGCTCCGGTTTCCTCCCACAGTCCAAATATGTGTCGTTTAGGTTGATTGGCCATGCTAAACTGACCCTTAGTGCCAGGGAGGTTAGCAGGGGAAATACATGGGGTTACGGGGATAGGGCCTGGGTGCGATTATTGTTGGCGCAGGCTCAATGGGCTGAATGGCCTCCTGCTGCACTGTAAGGATTCTGTGATTCAAACTGGAATTTTTAAATAGGCAAAAACCAAAATTGAGCTGGTTCTTTTTGGACCATTGTTTTTATTCAGCCTGTAAACTTGCAAGAAAATTCACAGTGGAATTGATCAAACCAGTATGTCATAAAATGTAGGTTTACTATTGAAAAATAAGAAATAACAATGACCTATATACAGTGTCCATCCATTAGGACCAATAAAATATAGCTTTTGAAATATAACATTGAGAACTAAATGCTGAGAAATGAAGCAATGGTCACAGAAACATCAGTAGGAAAGCTCCTTTGAGTGGATGATCCATTCCAATCCAATATGCTGGCATCAAACAGAAATCAATTGAAATGTCATGTCAGCAATTGACTAGAACTTCAGACACAATCCCTGGAGATACGGTAGTTACAGACCAGTAGTCATAGAATCATACAGTGCAGAAGGAGACCATTTGGCCCATCAAGCCTGCACTGACCACAATCCCACCGAGGCCCTATCCCTGTAACCCCATGCATTGACCCTAGCTAGTCCCTCTGACACTAGGGGTCAACTTTAGCATGGCCAATCCACCTAACCTGAACATCTTTGGACTGTGGGAGGAAAACGGAGCACCCGGAGGAAACCCATGTAGACACGGGGAGAACGTGCAGACTCCGCACAGACAGTGACCCAAGCCAGGAATTGAACCCAGTCCCTGGCGCTGTGAGACAGCAGTGCTAACCACTGTGTCACCTTGCTGCCCCATGTGTAAATGAAGAAAATAATTATAAAGGGACTGAAACTTTAAAGGCTGCTCATTCACCCTGGCTAAATTCATCATCCAAAAATGTTATTTTCATCAAATGTCCAAAGATGTGCGCGCTAGGTTGATTGGCCATGCTAAAATTGCCCCTTAGTGTCCTGAGATGCGTAGGGTAGAGGGATTAGCGGGTAAATATGTAGGGATATGGGGATAGGGCCTGGGTGGGATTGTGGTCGGCGCAGACTCGATGGGCCAAATGGCCTCTTTCTGCACTGTAGGGTTTCTATGATTTCTATTCTATGATAAAGTGACATTTTGCTAAACGGATAAGGCACAGTTCAAGTGTAACATTCTGGTGTTATATAATACTATAATTATATGAATAATTAAATGAAATGTTCTGTTTTTATTCCTGATTTCCAACATCCGCAGTATTTTGCTTCTATATAATGCTTGTCAGTGTAACTAATGTGTATATCCAGAAAAAGTTGTTGAACATTATATCGAGGCAAACACTGGAACATTATTGGACCGATCTTAAATTAAGAAACATGGTTAGCTTTATTGATATCTACAGATGCCTCGGATAACAATTACTTAAAGAGCATGCGAATAATGCTTTAATATCGCTCTGATTTGATTTGATTTATTGTCACATGTACTGAGATACAGTGAAAAGTACTGTATTTGTGAAAAATGTATTAACTGGTGTAAAAAAAACAATGCTGACTAACTGGGGAAGAGTCAAGATTCGGTTTAAAACATCCCTGCCAATGCTCAGTGATGTGTTAAAATTAGATTTAATTGAACCAAAACTGAGCTGGTTAAACTGAACAGACGGGGATTTCTCCAGGATTATACAAGTCTGGATGTGACTATGTTGCCGCAGTCTATCCCATTTTAATAGGGCTTTTTTTAAAGTGCGGGACTGAAAGCGTTGGCTGAAGTTTCGTTTGCCTGGCCGATTATACATCCCTAGAAGACGGCGGAAGCACTTTGCAAATTGCTGAGAGCCATTCTAAAAGAAAACGATACGTGTTTAGCGTGTATAAATATATATCCTTTCATTATTTATCATGCCTATTTACGAAACAGCACGGATCCCTCAGATGTGTCATTTTATGTCCCATTTGGAAAGGCCAGTGAGAAGGGCCGTAGACTTGCTGGAGCCAGCATTCGCGGATTTGCCGGATACCCGAGCACATTAATGATTTCCTAAATTACAGCCAATTGTTTGGCATTGTCTGCCCGTTATCTTTCCTTTGAAGTCTCTTCACACATGGAAATCTCCGCGGAGGGGAAAAGCCACATAAATTAAAGAGCTGGTCGCAGCCCAGAAGGGTCAGCGAGTGGGAGGGGAGGAAGAGGAAAGTCAGAAGCGCCTTGCAGAGATGGTCAGAGGGGACTTTTCCATTGAGTGGCTCGCCCAGAGCAGCCGCGATGGCTTGTCGCGGAGAAACTCCCCGACGGAGGACATCCCCTGTGTGTCTCCCTTTCCCAGCCTCTACCCCAACCCGGAGATCACCCACCAGAGACCCACAGCCACTGGAGACGCCACAACCCAAACAAAGAGACGGTCAGTGCCTTGGATGGGGGTCTGTGACCCAGAAGAAGTTTTGCAGGCTGCTACAGACTGTAAGTACAATTTGATTTGATTTATTACTGTCACATATATTGGGGTACAGTGAAACGTATTTCTTGCGCGCTGTACAGACAATGCATACTATACTTAGAGTACATAGGGGAGAAGGAAAGGAGACCGTGCAGAATGTAGTGTTAGTCTAGGGTGTAGAGAAAGATAAACTTAATATAAGATTTTGATTTGATTTATTATTGTCATATGTATTAACATACAGTGAAAAGTATTTTCTTGTGCGCTGTACAAAGCATACCATTCATAGAGAAGGAAAGCAGAGAGTGCAGAATGTAGTGTTACAGTCATAGTTAGGGTGTAGAGAAAGATTAACTTAGCGCGAAGTAGGTCCACTCAGAAGTCTGATGGCAGCAGGGAAGAAACTGTTATTGATTCGGTTGGTACCTGACCTCAAGACTTTTGTATCTTTTTCCCGACAGAAGAAGGTGGAAGAGAGAATGTCTGGGGTGAGGGGGATCCTTACTTGTCCTTAATTATGCTGGCTACTTTTCCGAGGCAGCAGGAAGTGTAGACAGTCAATGGACTCACTGAAAGTTTTGCTGCTTTGCAGATTGCTGTCACCCAATTCACTCACCTCTCTTTTGTTCCCCCTCCACACACACACAGTGCCCACCAGTCGTGAGGAGTGCTGGGGCTCGGAGAGTGATTCTGGCCGCTCGGATGATTCAGCCCAGGAGAGGGAGAGGAGTGTGGAATCGGAGACAGACTGTGACGCCCCTCGCCGTGTCCGTACTGCCTTCACCGCCCAGCAGATCCACAAGCTGGAGAGAAAGTTTAAGCGGCATACCTACTTGGGGGCGGCCGAGAGATCGAAGCTGGCAGCCCTGCTCCATCTGTCTGAGACCCAGGTAAGTTCTGGATTTGATTTATTATTGTCACATGTATTGGGGAGACCGTGAAAAGTATTGTTAGTCTGGGGGAACCTCTGCTGCTAAGCAATTCTCAAAACCTGTACTTTTGACAACCTGTCAGCCTTTCTTTAATCTAAATAAAAGGATGGGGCCATTTTGGGCAGCACAGTGGCACAGTGGTTAGCACTGCTGCTGGGTTCAATTCCGGCCTCAGGTCACTGTCTCTGGAGTTTCCATATTCTCCCCGTGTCTGTGTGGGTTTCCTCTGGGTGCTCCAGTTTCCTCCCACACTTCAAAGATATGTGGGTTCGGTTAATGGTTAGATTGTTATGTGGCTATACTAAATTGACCCCAGTGTCAGAGGGATTAGCGGGGCAAATATGTGGGGTTATGGGAATAGGGCCTGGGTGGGATTGTGGTCGGTGCAGACTTGATGGGCCAAATGGCCTCCTTCTGCACTGTAGGGATTCTACTCTATGATTTCAAATCTTAGCTTGCAGGGCTAGAGACATGTGGGATGTGCAAGTTGTTACTGCGATTGGCATTTTTAAAGTGGATGTTTTTTCCTTCTCCTCTAGGTAAAGACATGGTTTCAGAACCGCAGGATGAAGCTCAAACGCCAGCTGCAAGACCTGTGCTCGGTTTCCTTTGCTGCCCCTGCTCTGCTGACCAACCCAGTGCCCATGAGAGAGCCCCTCCTGCCCCCCTGCTCGCTTGCTGGATATTACCTGAATGACCGGGGGATCCTCCAGACTGCCAGCAGTCCCCACCGCCTCCCCCAAGCCACCTACCCGCAGCCTGTCCCCATTTCGAGTGTGGAGCAAAGCCTCTCCGGTTATCAGCCCTACCTTTACCCGCTAATATTGAATCCTTCTCCAGGCGGACTCTACATCTGTTCCTGAACTGTGGCAGGATTACAAAACCCAGGACTTTGGGGAGACTTTGGGCGATATTGTGCAATACCAGTAGTGAGGGGGGGAAAAATAAAACTGAAAAGTACTCATTTTATTTAATACACTATTTAATTTTTCTACATTATTTTGATAATAAAATTGGCAGTTCTTTTTAAAAAAACTTCATTTCTGGACTGTGCTATATTTCCAGATGTTGCAGATCACAAAACATCTTAATGCAGCTTTTTACTCTCTGTACCAGGAAGTGGAGCAGTTCCAAGTTTGGAACAAATGGGGTCTCAAATTATCTCAAATTGGGTTAAAGCTCCACTCCAGGATTGACACAATCTTCAATACAGCTTTGAAAGAAGGTTTCATTGTCTAAAGGTACCCTTCTTGTGGCTGTCAAGGTGGAAGCTCTGGGCCCACCGAAATACTTGGAAGATCGAGTTCTGGTGCCCAGGACAACATTCCACCCTCAAAACAGATTGGGCTAATTATGGTATGGAGTTATGCATCCATTTTATGTGAATTTTGAAAACCATGCATGTAGGTCAAATAATCAAAGCATGATTTTGTGTCCTTAAAGGCAAGGATAGATAAATTTTTGAACAGAAAAGGAATTGAGGGTTATGGTGTGCGGGTGGGTAAGTGGAGCTGAGTTCACAAAAAGATCAGCCATGATCTTATTGAATGGCAGAGCAGCTTGAAGTGCCAGATGGCCTACTCCTGCTCCTAGTTCTTATGTCCTGTACAATTTGATTGGTATGGGTTAATGGACAATAGTGACATCTTATTAGTTGCCTGTTCTTTACTTTAGTACAATTTAAGTAGGTGGAAAAATTAGTGACACGGCTCATTTTGTGAAAATCATAACTAAGAATTAAATATATCTGTACTAGCTGGATCAACCTTCACTTTCAAACAAATTATGAAGCACAGATCCGATCTGCCCAGTACTAGTTACTAGATTCTGGCCAGGGTAAGCAGTACGCATCAAATCCTCCAAACATAATTGTAATACAAGTGAATTTCTGCGTTACAAACAGTGTCTAGACTGATGGCGCCAGGTTGTTGTATGTTGACAAAAGTGCCATCCAAGCTTCACAAATCTTGCTTTGCTTTTCTCTCTCAAGCTGGCAATGTTTATGAGGAACTCCCTGTCTCCGAATGGAATATGAAATGTCATCTCTGCATTGATTCAAAATGATAAATGGCTCAAAATTAAAATATAGCAGCAACAAACAGGCTCCAGCAGTTACATAAGCAAGCAAGGACACTCATGTTTTATTTAAATCTTGTTTAAAAAATGCTACAAATCGAGATTCCGGGCACCAGTAATCTGGAATGTTTTAATCCTGAAAATGTCCACTTTCCCTCAAATATCTGAATTTCAGGAGCTTGGTCTAAGCCCAAAGTGGTTGTCTGGTGTTTAAACACCAGACAGCCTATCAATCAGTTAGAACAGTAAAAATATACAAGTCATATTGGCAAGTTGTAAAGTTTTATGTTAACTTTTCTAAATGCCTTAATGTGTTCCTCAGACTGTCTTGATGCACAGACAATAACTATTTAATGGTGCCAGCAGAATTTAACCGAGGGTTGGCAACAAGCCCCATAGTGTGGGGCAGTAACCCAAGAGGAGAAAAAGAGAGTTAAATCAAGAATTAGACAATGTCAAGATTTGGGCTTCAAATCCTGCATAGTCTTATGAGGAAAGGAAGACATTAGCACAATGTTCTGTTTTTCGGGGCTCGGATATGGATTAGAATTTAAAGGGAGACAAATTGGCAAGAGGAACCATAGGACATAGATTTAATTAAAAGTAATTACAAAGAAGCAGAAAGAAGTTTGAGTTATTTTTATACGCAGTAAGTTATGATCTGGAATTCACTGGATGAAAAGAGTGATGGAAGCAGATTCAATTATTAATTTTTAAAGGGACTTGGTGGATAATTGAAGAAGGAAAATATGCCATGCAATGAGGAAAAGGCAGAGGAATGGAATTAATTGAATAACTTAAGAATTGACCATCTTATGTGCTGTCTTGAGTTCTATTTAAGTAACTTTTATCACCTTTTTTTGAAGGCACAGAATCACACTCGGGTTCAACTTCACTATTGCCAGTTGCCCTTTGGTACTAATTTCCTACATCCTCAACAAAGTAATGAAGGTTATTCCATATCGGATGGTCAAATTATCACTGAACTGGATAGTGCCTGACAAAATGTATTTAGTTTAAGCTTAGTAATTCCTTTAAATCAATCATGATATACTGGGCATTTAGAAACCAGCAATAGCCATTGTGTCCACAGCTGCAAATGCTTTTAATGCTACATTACTAAAAATATTAAGTTGACTATCAAAAGAGAAATTATCCAACATGCAACATGGTTTAACACAACTAGTTGCTTAATTATATTGATTACCATACTACTGATGTGTTCCATGTCATCCCCACATAAAGGTAATAATGGCACATTGATGCATATGATAAACAGAACTTCAATGACTGGGATAAAATGTACCTTCAGATTAGCCAAATCATTGGGGACACGTAAGTTCTCACAATCTGCAATGCCAGGGGTGCTGCTGATGTTTCAATGGGTTAGAGGAAGAATTGTGATGCCAGAGGTGCAGTCTTTCAGATGAATTATTAAATCGAGGTGCTATGCACCCTTCCAGGTAGATGTAAAAAATCCCATGACACAAACTAGAATGAGACCAGGTTTGTTCTCTTAAGTACCCTGGTCAATACTTATCCTCAAATAACATCACAGCAGAAACAAAACAGATTATCTGATCATTATCAAGGTGTAAACAGGCTGCTGTATTTCCTACATTACAACAGATAAAGTACTTTGGAATGTGCCTGAGGTCATGAAAGGTTATTTTATAAATGTTGAGTCTTTGGAAGACCATATTCTGAACTTGCCTTTAACTGATTTCTACTATTTCCCTTTATCTGGCATCAAGGTTTAACTTCGTACATTTCTGTTCCACTTGGTATATTCAACTGTTTACACAATGGTGAAGTTTGAATTCAAATCCAAGGATAAGTGTATGTGTGTGCTGTCTACAAGTTAAAACTGCTTCATTCTGGCAGCAAACTCGGATCAGTGAAATGTTGTTATTGGAATACAGGAATTAGGATTTTTGCATCAAAAATATAATATGACTCAAGAATGTTACAGATTTTAAAATTCCCAGGAAGTTCCCTGCTTCATTCACAACAAAAACAGAAAATGCTGGAAAACCTCAGCAGGTCTGACATCACCTGTGGAGAGAGATGAGTCTGATGACCCTTCATCAGAGCTAATGAAGCCAGTTCTGACGAAGGGTCATCCTGACTTGAAACATTGGCTCTATTCTCTCTCCACAGATGCTGTCAGACCTGCTGAGATTTTCCAGAATTTTCTGTTTTTGTTTCAGATTCCAGCATCCGCAGTATTTTGCTTTTACCCTGGTTCATTCCCCAGTCAATGTTAGGTCCGTTCATACCAGAAGTGAGTGCTAGATCATATAGTCATAGAAACACTACAGTGCTGAAGGAGGCCATTCAGCTCATCGAGTCTGCACCTGAAAGAATACCTTACCCAGGCCTCGCCCCTGCCCTATCCCTATAAGTCGTAGTCATGTTAAAACTCTTAATGTGTCTATCCCTGTAAGCCCATGGATTTTACCATGGCTAATCCATCTAACCTGCACATCTTGGGACACTAAGGGGAAATTTAGCATGGCCAATCCACCTCAACTACACATTTTTGGACTGTGGGGGGAAACTGGAGCACCCGGAGGAAATCCACGCAGACACAGGGAGAACGTGCAAAAGGCACACAGACAAGTCATCCGAGGCCGGAATTGAACCCAGGTCCCTGGCGCTGTGAGGCAGTAGTTCTAACCATTTTGCCACCATGCTGCCCAATTGTCAGCAGTGCTCCAATTGTCAGATGTGCCCCAATTATCAGCAGTGATCTGGCTTCAGGGCAGAAAGCTCTGCCAAGGACCCTGTTGCTGAGCACACCACCATTATACCTAATCGAACAGATTATATCCATGCTGGTACATGAGAAACTTAGTTATGATACCCTTTGCAATTGAATATCGATTGCACTCAGTGCTAAAGCTCAACTATGTACAGTATTAGAAGAAATTGAAGGCCAGTGAAAGAATTTACCACGTATGATTCTTATGTCTAGGGAAGTAGAGCTTAAGGAATATAAAGTTAAAATCACAATGGAGCTCCATTCACCAACCTTTTCAGGAATATCATCACTTTACAATCATAAAATATTTAGTCTACTCTGAAATACTATTAGAGCAACCGGATGTACTGTCACTAAGCACCCAGATCTCAGATCTCCTGAAAATAAATGCTATTCACAAAATCTATCACTGTCTTCCTGTTGGTCTTTGGGTATAATAATCTCCATACCTCCTCAAGAGGGTGAGGAGAGAAGAGCACCTTATTTTAGGTCGTGGGAAGGATGATGGAACAGTTGATCCCTATGTGAAAGATTCACATCAGTCATTGCAATCCTGCCAGCAGCAACCAGCTCAGATTCTAGGAATAAAACATGAATTTGATATTGTTTTCAATATTAAACTGGAGGGTAACATTCACCGTACTTTACCAATCACTAAAGGCATCACATCAACCCAGGAGTGTGGAGGAGCAAAGGCTTCTGCTGATGAGTGTTTTAATGTCAAATGATTTGTGAATTAACCCTCTAATAAACCGTGAAATCTTCTCCGTCAAGCTTACTAAAACACGTCATTGCTAGTTTTGTATTTCTAGAATGGGAGAAAGGTAAAATTCCATCCTTTGCACTCTGTATAAATACTTGGAAGAAGGAAAATAAGCTAAAGCATATGAAACATTCCCTGTTCTATCAGCAAAGTAACTGAACCAATCTTAGTCTAAGAAGCTTCCTGTGTCTATTGACACATGAGGCAGACAAACCATATGTTTTTTTTTCTGTTTTGATAGCGAGCTCTTTCTGGAATAGGTTGCCAGTCTGTTGTCAGTGGCTATAGTCTTGAGGGGTGTCACTCCGCATCAAGCGTGATGCTGACCAGGAGACTCTCCTACATTTCTGTCGGCTATTGGAGTATTGAAAAAAATTACAAATTTTGACCACATAGGTGAGCACACCTCCCATGGTCAGGTCCTGGAGTGGGACTCAAACTTTGATCTTCTGACTCAGCAGCGGGGACGCCACTTACTACTCACTGCACCAAAAACCCTCCCTGGACTAAACCACAGACACAACCATATTTATTGGAGGTGGTAGCCTGAGAGTCAACTGATTGCTGTCCGTTCATTAGAGAGACAGCTTTCTGGTCATAGGTCTGTGAGCTAGTTTAAAACAAATCCCCTCCCCACTTCTACATTATCAGAGACTGCTTAGGGAGGAGTACATAGAATAGCTGGTGAGATGGATTTCAGTTTTATCAACATTATCTTTAGGGAACGTTGGCTCATAGAAGTCCGGATATCGGATAAACAATTGGAAAGTCTAGCAATGAATTTTGCATCAATAAAAGAGGCGGGGAAACTAGATTTCTTATGGTCAGCTTGCACGTGAAGCCTAGTCATACACTTGCAGATAATAATTCCGAAAGAGTAATGTGAAAGGGAAGCCTTCAAGAATGAAGTCCACTATACAAGAGAAATGATTGTCAAGTAGATTGAGACACTCTTGAAGGCTTTGTAGTGTTTGCATTGCAGCAGGTGTGGGCAGAGCTCAGGGAGTAATGCTCGGAAGATGGACAACAGAGAGAGAATTTGAAGAAAGATTGAGGGGCCAATGATATTGGGGATAATGGAGTGAGTCAGAAGGATTAGGAGATACAGAGACAGTTGCAGTTGCTTTGGATGAAGGGTTTACAATCATGAACAATGTGGTCTCAATGTTGTTTTGGATCAGACATCAGAATGGAGGTTTCCTCACCACCTGTTATTGGCATGCAGGTATAGCAGGTGGTGAGGAAAGCTAATGGCATGTTGGCCTTCACAGTGAGAGGATTTGAGTATAGGAGTAAGGATGTCTTGCTGCAGTTATTCAGGGCCTTGGTGAGGCCACACCTTGCGTATTGTGTGCAGTTTTGGTCTCCCAGGCTGAGGAAGGATATTCCTGCTACTGAGGGAGTCCAGTGATGATTCACCAGACTGATTCCTGGAATGGCAGGACTGACATATGAAGAAAGACTAGATCGACTGGGCTTCTACTCACTGGAATTAAGAAGAATGAGGGGGGGATCTCATAGAAACATATAAAATCCTGATGGGATTGGAGAGGCTAGATGCGGGAAGAATGTTCCTGATGTTTGGGAAGTCCAGAACTTGGGGTCACAGCCTAAGAATAAAGAGTAAGCCATTCAGGACTGAGATGAGGAAGAACTTTTTCACTCAGTGAGTTGTGAGCCTGTGGAATTCTCTACCACAGAAAGCTGTTGGGGTCAGCTCATTTCCGCAACCCCGTTACGTGAGGTTGCAGGAATAGGGCCTGGGTGGGATTGTGGTCAGTACAGACTTGATTGGCCGAATGGCCTCCTTCTGTACTGTAGGGATTCTATGATTAGGTATGTTCAAGAGGGAGTTGGACGTGGCCCTTGTGGCTAAAGGGATTAAGGGTTATGGAGAGACAGCGGGAGTGGGATACTAAAAGTGTATGATCAGCCATGATCATATTGAATGGTGGAGCAGGTTCGAGGGCCGAATGGCACCTATTTTCTATGTTTCAACAAAGAGAAAGTATAGTGTGAGGTAACAAACCTCCAGGACTTTGGAAGGAATAGAAGGCAGGGGGCAAGGTGGCCACTGGAGAAAATGTTGGTTTCTTTGAAGTCAGTGCCAAAGATGCTGTGGAAGATTAGGAGAATTCTCGAAAAAAGAAACAGGTTGATACAGGGTCAGATAAAACATCAGGTTGAAGAGAAGAGGTGAAATTCAGAGTGGTCATGAGTTGGAAGAGAAAGGATTCAAGCATTAAAGTTATTGCTTTGTAGATAAAGGCTAAAATTTTACCATCCCGCCTGCCGTGGGAATCGGAGCGGGCGAGAGGCAGACAATGGGAAGGTCCGTTGACCTTGGGCAGGATTTTATGGTTTTGGGACTAGCAAGGCCATGTTTTTGCTGATTGCTGTAAATTGTAACTGATGGAATGAGTAAAGTCTCTGTTGGATGATGGGTTTGAAGGGAAGCTGGAACGGATAGGGGATGAGACGTTGAGGGGGTAGTGAGATAAGGCAGCAATACACTTATACAAATGGACTCGTCTTCAGATTTATACAAGACAATTGGTTCGTCAAGTTTAAGGGGAGAATGTGATTGTGAAGGAGGGTGATTTACAGAGTAAGGTTGAGGATAAGGGGAATTTCAATACCCTTTTCTCCAGGGTAGTTTTTCTATGATTCTGTGAGAAGTAATGTACGTAACAGAGCTGCAAGAAGTGTTGGCAAAGGCACTTTCAGTGTCTGCTGGGGAACAATCAGTGGTGTGTGTTTCAATAGCACAGAGAGGAATACCAAGATTGAAGCTGAGGAAAGCGATGAAGTATGCTAGCAGGGAAGAGAGCCTGGTGGACAAGCAGTGTCATCTGTCCTGCAGTATAATAGCAGATCTGTACAAGATTCTATACTGCATAGTGTATGCACTCCTATCACAATGCGATGTCTCCAAATCCAATAAAGATTCCGTGTATTCCAAAGAGAGTCTTTCCCAACAGGATGACAGAGGAACTGAATAAATCAACTGAATGGAAAAGTGCACAGAAGTCATTCTTCCCAAATTCAAAACAAAATACCCCAAAACCTGACTCTCAAAAGCCTCTCCGCCACTGACAAACACTAAAGTCCTGAGTTCAATCGAATACTCTCCACTTGTAAAGCGGTCCAGCTGCAACAACATTCACACAACTCAAAGGCAATGCAAACTGTTTGATCAGCAGCAATTCCACCACCTTAAACCTTCACTCACACCAGCAGCAGCAGTTGCTGCAGTGTAGATATCTGTTCCACAGATTATACTGCAACAACCTTGGGTGCGTCTCGCAAACCCATTCCCTGCAGTGCCTGGGGAGACAAAGGCAACAGGTGCATGACCATCATCTCCAAGTAACACACCATCCCCACTTAGAACGAGAAGAGTCATGCCTTCATCATGGTGGGAGCAAAATCTGGGAATTCCCTACCTCCCAACACCCTGGGAATACCTTCACCACAGGAGTTGAAGCAGCTCATTCCCACCTCCTCCTCAAGGGGATAGGCAATAAATGCTAGCTGTGCTAGTTTTCTTTAATGGGATTTGGGCATCACTGGCAAGGCTGGAACTTGTTGGCCATCCCTAATTGACGTTGAACTGAGAAGCTTGCTTTGAGAGTTAACCACATTGCTGTGGATCTGGAGTCACATGTTGGCCAGACCAGGTAAGGACGGCAGGTTTCCTTCCCTAGAGGACATTAGTGGACCAGATGGGTGATTACGACAATCGATGATAGTTTCACAGTCACCATTACTAAGTCTGGCTGTCAATTCCAGCTGCCATGGTGGGATTTGAAGCCATACTTCCATGTCTCTGGATTAGTAGTCCAGTGACATTACCACTAACCACATTCCCCCTTCCTGATATTCTCAGAATTATTTTTTTAAAATCCTGGACAGAAAACAAAGCAGGATTGTCAGCACCAGTGGAGGAAACAGGCTATATTCCTGCTGTCATACTTCCACTGGCAGATAGGTGTGGACACAGTAAGAAGTTTAACAACACCAGGTTAAAGTCCAACAGGTTTATTTGGTAGCAAAAGCCACACAAGCTTTCGGAGCTCCAAGCCCCTTCTTCAGGTGAGTGGGAATTCTGTTCACAAACAGGGCATATAAAGACACAGACTCAATTTACATGAATAATGGTTGGAATGTTTGTGAACAGAATTCCCACTCACCTGAAGAAGGGGCTTGGAGTTCCGAAAGCTTGTGTGGCTTTCGCTACCAAATAAACCTGTTGGACTTTAACCTGGTGTTAAACTTCTTACTGTGTTTACCCCAGTCCAAAGCTGGCATCTCCACATCATGACTACCATAGATAGGTGTGGCACAGTGGTTAGCACTGCTGTCTCACAGCGTCAGGAACCCAGGTTCAATTCTGGCCTTGGTCTGTGTGGAGTTTGCACATTCTCCCCATGTCTGTGTGGGTTTCTTCTGGGTGCTCCGGTTTCCTCCCACAGCCCAAAGATGTGCAGGTTCGGTGGATTGGCCATGCTAAATTACTCCTTAGTGTCAGGGGATTAGGGAAAATACATGGGGTTATTGTCTGTGCAGGTTCAATGGGACTGTAGGAATTCTATGAAGATGTGGACCGGTGTTCTTCCATACTTTGCTGTTTCACTCTCCTCGGACCACCATAGGAAGATATCAAGAGATCGTTGGATTGGGATGTTTATGGACCCCTAGCCTTAGTAAGACCCTTAGCCTTCAGTAGAGGTAGAAAACAGAGAGAAGGATTCGTAGGTTTACTATATGAGATTAAAGACGGAGTGGAAATTGTTCATTGGAGCCAGTAATAAATGAAATGGAATATGCAGGTGTATGAGAGGTGGCACCAACTTTAAAAAGGAACAGCATTGAATCATTGAAAAGCAAAGATTCAGGTTACCGTTCACAATGGAGATCTGCTCACCTCCTAAACAGCCAGCCCTGTGATTACAACTTCCAAAAAGTTCACTTTCATCTTTCAGAGTTTTGGCGCCTACGGTCCAGCCGGCATTACTCGACAGTCCTTTCAAGGCTTTCTTGTATATTGCAGCAAGATCAAAGGCGTTGAAATAGTTCAGAAGGGGCGAAAATAGGCGCGCACATAAACAGGGCAGGAAGGTGGGCAGCACGGGAAGCTGTGTGTGTAAAAGTGCTCACAGGTTGTGAGCAATAAACCCGCCCAACTCTGTGCATTAACCTGTTGGACTTTAATCTGGTGTTGTGAGACTTCTTTACTGTGCTCATCGCTACAGACAGAGCGACATGTGTGTGAATGGAACAGATCTCAGAGAAACAAGAGCAGGCAGACAGTCCGGCCACACAACCGGCTCCTGCCCAAGAGGAAACTCACAAATCTCCCTGCACATCCCCAAAACTAAACTATTGTCTTTGACCCCTCCTCTCCTCTCCTCTCCCTCCCTCCAAGATTTCCGCTGTTACTCCCCACATACTACCTTTCGGCTGATTGCAAATATCAATACAGAACATATTTCAATGCAATGCCTTATAAAACCACAAAATCTTACAAGAAGCAGGAGTTGTGGTTCAGGAGACTTTGTGGAATGGAAATGTATATTTGGTGATATCCTTGCTTATCAGAACGGATGGTACATGTTAGTGCAACACTTGTGTAAAGTGTACAGTATTAAATTAGGCCATCTCGCAGAGTGAATTATTCTACTGGAGCTCCTTAAAATCAGGCCGGAAGCCAGACAATTTAAACTCATCTGAATTGTGCGCTGCATAAATCAGAGCTGCTGGAGGGAGGAATGAGGGGCAAAAACGGGGCATTTTTAAAGGGAGGAGGTTCTGGGACGGTGGGGGTAAGTGTCTGTAGAGATTGGAGCCTGTCCAGGGACGATAGGTTGAGTGGCCTCCTAAGTTGTCTGAACCACTGGCGGGCACCAGGATTTCTAAAGCGTGTGAATGTTACCGTTTGTTACAGTATTGCAGGAACATCACTTCCCTGTGAGCCGGTGGATGGGAATTCGCTCCCAATGAAATCGGCTGAAGGGAGGGTGGGTTTATATATATATAAAATAAACACATTTCCATCTCTCTACAGGGGCTCGGCGCCAACAGTCTAGCGACCAATGTGCAGAATACCATCACTGACACAACAGGAGCAAGCCTGAAAAAG